>NW_027532634.1:467001-626737 GCF_008692635.1 Crocuta crocuta | reverse complement strand
CAAAATTCATCAGAAAGTGCTTCCTCAAAGCACTGGGAAAGCAGTCACAAAAGATGGCTTAAAAAATTAAAATATTTAAAAAAATATTAACTGAGCAATTAATTATTGTCTACTGTTAGTTCTGAACACTGGAAATAAACCTGAGAGCAGGCTAGAGCAGTGCTTTTCAAAATTTAGCATGTGCTAAATTAAATACCATGTTCAAACACAGATTCCTGGGTCTCACACAGAAATTCTGCACCATTGGCTCTGGAGTACGGGCCAAGTGATACTGATGTTGTTGGTCTCTGGACCACACTCTCAGTAGCATTGGGCTACCATCCCTGTTCTCTGCCTGCTAACACATTCTGGTGGACTTTTAAGNTAGAATATTGATGGAGTTCAAGGAAAATCCAGTCCACTTACGGTCTTTAGTATACTGTCTGGATATGGTCCATTAGCAATATTACTTTCTGAGTTTGGTGTCTGATGGGAATATCCTTTCTGTCAATGGTGCCTACTTAACTTGTTTTTCTTTCTTTTTTTACCCCCAACATATTTTTCAAGTTTACTTATTTTGAGGGAGGGAGGGAGGGAGGGAGGTAGAGAGAGAGAGAGAGAGAGAGGAGAATTCCAAGCAGACTCTGTCAACATGGAGCCCAACTTGGGGTTCCATTGAACTGTGATACCATGACTTGAACTAAAATCAAGAGCTATAGAATCAACCAACTAAGCCACCCAGGTGCCCCTGAACTTGTTCTTCTATTTTTCTCAACATAAATTTCTTTGACTGCTTCTTATTTTTCAAATTCACCAGTCTGCTCTGAATTTTAACTTTCTTCTCCATAGTTGCTCAGCTGTTATAACTGTATTCTCACCAAATTTTAAATCCTATTATCTACTTTGCTAAATCCTCAGCCTAATGTCAGCTTGTTAGCATTGGTGGAGTAAAGAACACACTCCTGATTGGTACTTCTATATAGATATGAGTTCCAATCACAACTGAACCTTCAAACCCCTTCATTATACTCTTTTCTTTTTCCAAAAGTGCATTAGTTCCAAATGTAAAAAAAAGCCCAGTAATACACAGAAAAAATCCTAAAAATATATAACCATGTTTCATTGTGCATTTCCTTACGTGTTAAGAGTTGTTTTTTGTTGCCAATACATCATGCCACCTATGTACTTATTTTTACCCTTCCCACAGTCTACAGTATTTTTTAAAAAGAGGGGGTGAGGCAACCAGGTGGCTCAGTTAGTTAAGCCTCTGACTCTTGGTTTAAACTTGGGTCATGATCTCACGGTTTTATGAGTTCAAGCCCCACGTTGGGCTCCATGCTGACGGTGTGGAGCCTGCTTGGGATTCTCTGTCTCCTTTCTCTCTGACTCTCCCCCACTTGTGCTGTCACTGCCTCTCTCAAAATAAATAAATAAGCTTAAAAAATGCAGTGATCTTGTAGTTTAGAGCTATTATACCCTGGAAAATATACTAAAAAGACAAATTGATGAAACTTTGGGAATGGACTGATTGTATGAATTTGTGAAACAGAGGCATTGGAAAGTAGTGTCCACCCCCTTAATAGTCTTATCCTTGCACTACTTGTTTGCTGTTTCAGTTGAAAACTTTTAAGTAATCTTAAATTCAAGTAATCATTCCTGCCAAGATTTAATCTTGGATCCATCTCTGTTCCTCCCACTTGAGAATATGGTGTGGAGCAAATAAGAAAAACATTTACCCTGCCTAGGGAGTTAGCAGTAAAGCAGAAAAGAATATCATGTGTCACGGTTATCACTTTTTGTGGTGTGTTTCCAAAGCTAACCCACTTTCTGTGATCAAGATCTCCTCTCTCTGTGTCTTCCAACACTGTTTCTCCATAAATTAATCTCCTTTTATTGCCAGTCCCTTTCTTTTCTATGGCTCCTTCCAAATTACTTATAAGCAGAGGAAATTTCTCTTCTAGCAAGCATCTACCTTGCTTTTGGAAACATTGTTTTACTCTTTACTTATCACTCAATAAAATCTCTCCATTGCATATAATTTCAAGTTGTTTATATACTGTAAGTTTAAGAAGTTTGGTTTAACAATCTGGCTGCTGTTTTAGTTTCTCTACTGAATATGCATGGCTACTGGGAACTTTCTAATCTTCAAATCTAGTAATTTGACATTTGTGAAAGGAATCTACAAGATCTCTTTATTGCTTTTGCATAGCAACCTGGTCCTGCTTATAAATATTCCTTCTCTGTACTCTCAGGTACTACTCTTCTTTATTATTCTTTTACTTTTCTTATTAGTGATGTTTATTCTCCCAGGTATTCCTCCTCTACCAGCCCTTAAATATATGTACACATCAAATAGCCAATAAAGGAATTTTAAAGGTCTTATTGTACTTGAAGTTACAAACTGATCTATAACCATATTTAAAATTTGAGTTATTTTTGATTCAAGTTGGCTTTTCAACTTCTCTTGAAATTTGAAAGATCTGCCAATTCTGTGATCCCATTGATGCAATGTAGTGACCACCCAGAGCTGCGCAGCGGCCCAGCCAGGAATGCACCGGATCGCAGTTCCTCAAACTCACCCCAGTCCCTCACCTCACCCACTTCACCCCCTCCTGCTGCCCAGTGAACTACTCAGTTGAACAGCCCTTTTCTACATTCTCCCTGACATGTAACCTTAGCTCTTCACTTCTTTTTAGAGGAGTCACAAAAGTTAAATAATAAATACAAAATTCCCCTGTCTCAAAATAAGTGTTTGATTAAAACTCTTCTCGGATTTCCTTGTCAGCAAGAGAAGCCTCATTCTTTTGCATCACACAAACAAGAATTCGGGCCTCTACCAGTGTCCATTATGATCAATACCAGTCTTTAAAAAGAACATTTAAAAAGTATATCCATGTAATATAAGGTTTTAATATATTACTCCACATAGATTTTTACTTCAAAATTCGTATTTCAGTTACACATCTCAAATTAGAACACATGAAGCCTGGGGCTTGTATTCTGAATGTGGAAAATATTCCTTGGTTTCTATATTGATTGAACTTCTATTTTCTCTTTCTATAAACATGATTTTTAATCGTTAACCAACATGCTCATTTGACCCCTGAGTTTAGGACAGAGGACAGATGATATGCTGCTTTTCTAAGGAAAAAAAAAAAAAAGAAAACAAGACAAATACTTCTGAAAATCCCTAAATTCTAACTCATTCAAATAAAGTGTAAAAGTTAATTTTAACAAACAAATTTCTGCCTAAGGCCACAGTGAGGTAGCAGCTATCATGGCAGTTAAGGGCACACACCCTGGCAGCACATTGCCTGGATTCACACCAGCTCCATGACTTTGGCCCTAGGGCAGGTTAGTTGGCCACTCAGTGCCTCTGCTTCCTTAAGCAAAAGTGGAGATTATGGTAACATCTATTTTTATAATTATTTTCAGGATAAAATTACCTAATATTTTCAAAGTGCTTTTAAGTTCTATGTACCTGTGTATATACAGTAGCTGCTATATAAATAAATATTTGTTAAACTTTTTTAAAGTTTGGGGTGCCTGGGTGGCTCAGTCAATTAAGTGTCTGACTTCAGCTCAGGTAATGATCTCACAGCTCATGGGTTTGAGCCCCGCGTCGGGCTCTGTGCTGCCAGCTGGCTCAGAGCCTGGAGCCTGCTTCAGATTCTGTGTCTCCCATTCTCTCTGACCCTCCCCTGCTCATGCTCTGTCTCTCTCTGTTTCTTAATAATAAATAAATGTTTAAAAAAAAGTTTTGACATATCCAGGGCACCTGGATGGCTCAGTCAGTTAAGCGTCTGACTTCAGCTCAGATCATGATCCTGTGGTTCATGGGTTCAAGCCCTGTATTAGGCTCTGTGCTGACAGGCCAGAGCCTGGAGCCTTCTTCAGATTCTGTGCCTCCTTCTCTGTCTCTGTCCTTCCCCTGCTCACGCTGTCTCTCTCTCAAAAATAAATAAAAATTTTTGAAAAATTAAGTTTTGGGATATCCTATTCATGCAATTAATATTGACAGTGCATTCAAGAACCAAAGTGAGTTATAAAATTTAATGTCCTTATTTTTCAAGTCCACAGGAATCAAAATTATGTCTCCATGTTATTTCTCCATGGAGATATGGTGCCCCTCAAAAGAGAGGTCTTATCCCCAGAGATCTATTTTAATTGTTATTGCATGATGACTCCAAATACAAAACTCTATATTTTAAGAAGATAATATTTTTAATTAATGTTAATGATAGCCCAAATAATTTCTGCTCAAATTTACATATTTTGGTGAGACATTACTGCTGTACATAGTCAATAATTTTTTATTAAAGTTCTAAAACTTGACTTAATACCAAGTTTACATCTATTTTCTTCTAGTCAAAGAAGAAATTATATTTTCCTGCAGGACTTAACAACTTCCACCTTGATTTGCAGGGGAAATAAGTAGAAAGCAAACAACTGATAAGTGAATAGAAATCATATTAATAAATTAATCAAACTCATTATCAATTTAAATATACTTTGCTATGTTTGAGGTCAGCCTTAGTTTAATTTTACAATACTTAATTTTAATTATTCAGGTCATTGAGTTTTAATTATATGTATTTTTACATTGCATTTACACTAGATTTATTCACTTTTGGTGGCTTGTAAATTTTATAGCTTACCAGTTACAATCTGAACTAGAGTAGGACATCTTTCAAATATATATTTTGTTCACAGATCAATACAGATATTTGGGCCTTGCATATTGCATGAAGTATTTTGTGATGCTAATATCCTTATCTGCTTTTTGTGATTATTTTTAAACAACTTTTCATTTCTTAGATTGTTGAAGAAGAAATGGGCTCTTTCTCTTGAAGAGAACTCACATCCGATATCTGTCTTGCAGAAAAGAAGCCGTTTTAAGCCAAATCCATTGAGATCCAGTGATAAGATCCTCTTATGTGTCACTGGGGCCTGTTCTACAGAATGTAATATTAAAGGTTAGGTTTCATTCTGCTTGAGTGGAATTTCTCAGCTAGGAAAACACGAGCAAAGACAGCCTGTAGAGATTTGACATGACAACCATTCTCATCTTATTGAAGTACAGCATAGACTGCAGGTGTCCATTTATAGCTTATTTGAAAATCTTTAACATTCTTTGAAGCTTTTAGAAATATATTTCCTATGGGAAAACCTTCCTAAGCTACAAGACGCTTCTCACCATTTTTCTAAGTGCAAGCATAACTGCACATTATCCTATTTCTTATTTCAGTAGGAAATCATCAAATGTATGGCATCTATACCTTACTGATGACCAAATCAAACTCAAAGTCTTAATGCTTTGCCAATGAACATGTATTTCATTACAGGCATAATTAGTTGAGAGAATAAAATATTTACACAATGGATAATGTACTCTTCATTTTCATGATTATTACTTCATTCAAACTTCCATAAGACTTTCCTTTCCAAAGATTCCATTTCTATACGTATTGCATACAATACAAAACCTCTTGAGTTAAGATCTGTAGAGTAGTAGTTTGCTGAAGTTACTATTCCTTATTTGTAACCCTCTCCTATGATACAGTAAAAGTGTTAAATACCACTCAGACTGTCCTATCATTTAATATAGTAAGGAGGTTTTTAAAATCATGATCGATACTGTATGTTCAATACAGTCTAAAAAGGAGAATTCAGACAAAAAAGGAGTAGTAAAGACAGGCAATATTCTATTTCATTCTTAGAAAATAAATTCCTTTTGCTTAGTTTCTTTTTTTATTTATTTTTTAAAAATATTTATTTATTTCTAGGAGAGAGACAGCATGAGCAGGGGAGGGACAGAGAGAGAGGGAGACACAGACTCCGAAATAGGCTCCAGGCTCTGAGCTGGCAGTCAGCACAGAGCCCGACGCGGGGATCGAACCCACGAACCGCGAGATCATGACCTAAGCGAAAGTCGGTCGCTTAACCGACTAAGCCACCCAGGCGCCCCTACCTTTTGCTTAGTTTCTATACATGTATATTCCTAATGAAATCTAGTTTTTTTAAGCTCAGTTAGGAAAGAAGATCAACAAACCATGATGAGGTGCTGTTTTCGTGTGCACAAAATATAATACCAGAGATTTTGCTAAACATTTTACATACATTTCCCAATACCTTCACAATGCCCTTATGATGCAGACACTGTTACAATTCTCATCCCAAATGGAATTTCCAACAATGTAAAATATCTTCAAATATAATTTTGATTCCTTATTTTTTTTTTTTTTTTTCCACAGNCAAAATTCATCAGAAAGTGCTTCCTCAAAGCACTGGGAAAGCAGTCACAAAAGATGGCTTAAAAAATTAAAATATTTAAAAAAATATTAACTGAGCAATTAATTATTGTCTACTGTTAGTTCTGAACACTGGAAATAAACCTGAGAGCAGACTAGAGCAGTGCTTTTCAAAATTAAGCATGTGCTAAATTAAATACCATGTTCAAACACAGATTCCTGGGTCTCACACAGAAATTCTGCACCATTGGCTCTGGAGTACGGGCCAAGTGATACTGATGTTGTTGGTCTCTGGACCACACTCTCAGTAGCATTGGGCTACCATCCCTGTTCTCTGCCTGCTAACACATTCTGGTGGACTTTTAAGTATCAGTAATAGTAACAATTTTAATTGCTACTTCACTATATTACATGTTACCTTTATTTAGTCCTCACAGTAACTATAAGACTGTAAGACAATGATTCATTTGTTATTATCACTATAAATATGAAGAAACTCTAAGTAACTGAAGTGCCACCCCCCAAGTTCAAATAGCTGGAGGCAACAGATCCAAAATTTAAACCTAGTTTTTTCTCTCAAGCAAAGGTCATGTTGCATTATTCTTTGTGCCATTGTATATTTACTTAAACTTTGTCATGTCAGAAGCCAAAAAATCCCCCTTTTTTGCAGTTTTTGCAATGCCCAACAGATGTTACTAGAATCAAAGGGGTCAATAGTTAGTTAAAACAAATTATCACCAGCATTTGATATGGCATATATGTATACACACACACACTGCACATGGCTGTACATATATATGTATGTTATACATATGTATGCATATATATATATATTGCACATGGTTAATATTTAGAGAAAGTTTTATTCTGCATTTGTGATTTAAATTCACTCTCATCTTTAACTTGGGATATAAATCTGATTTGTAACTTTACTCAACAGGAAGTTGAAGATTTTCAGGAATTTAAAAAAACTCACTATTACTCTCAGCTGGAGAATGATTTGAAATGTTTCTTTTAGAATATGAAGCAAGCGTTTCAGGTGGGAACAGCTGTTTTTAATCGTTTGCAAGCCGGTACCTCTTCTATGGGTTGAATGTCCTATAATGTTGACTGGGCAAGCAAATCAAATTAGAGTAGATGAGCTTTCCATGGAACACAGCCTTCTCACAAATGTCCTTTAGCGGAGAGTATTTATCTAAATTAACTCTTAAAATAATTGTGAGATGATACAGACTTCAAATCTATGTAGCAAATATACTGGTTTATTAATACAAGCTCTTTTTGTTTCTTTAAGAATATGCTAGTTAATTCATAGGTAGCATAAGTAACACGAGGCACAGCAGTTGCTCAAGTTTTTTTTCATGAATAACAGGGTAAACAGGCTCATAAAATCCATATAAATTGTCACTTCTCAAGTTTATGACTGCCCTGGGGCTAAGGCAATTAAAACTCGAGTTTTAAAGAAAAATTGTCAAGATCCTTTCAACTTAGTGTATACCTAACTAAAAGAAACTTATTTTTTATGGATTTTTATTTGTATATTTCTGATGAATCTGTCCTGTTTTCAATGCATTATTATACAAGGAAATTAACAACTTGCTGTTGGAATAACAATTTGTCCAGTACCTTAAGCTTCTATTACTTAGGGCTCCTGAGTGTTTCTGGATTGGAAATTAAAGCCTCTTCTATCCCAATTTTGTAACAGAAGGAAGATGATATCCTTTGAGCATGGATTCATTATTTCCTAACTTTTTTTGTACTTCCTAGGAAATACAAGAAAAGCAGTATCAGTAGGCTTTCACTACGATATCATTTATATTAATTGCAGTGACTTTATTTTATTGGTGACATAGTAAAACAAAAAATTTTTTAAGTCTGTAAGGGGCATCTGGGTGGCTCAGTCAGTTAAATGTCTGGCTCTTGATTTTGGCTCAGGTCATGATCTAATTGTTCATGGGTTCAAGCCCCATATTCAGGCTCTGTGCTGGAAGTGTAGATAGAGCCTGCCTGGGATTCTCTGTTTCCCTCTCTCTCTGACCCTCCCCTGCTCGCACACTCTGCCTTTCTCAAAATATATAAATAAACTTTAAAAAGCCTCTAAAGATACTCTAACAAATTGACCTAAAATATTAAAATATCTAAAATTCTCCTTTTCCAGTTTTTAACCTTTAGTATTCATTGTCTTCTTCTCTTTGTATTCTTCTCACGAAGAAATGCAAGGGAGTCATCCTTTTTAGGTTTTAAATGTGCTACCTGCCACTGAACCACTTGGGACTTCTACATCATGGAATCACTGCATTAAGAAAGAAGTGTTTACTGAAAGAAAATGTACTTGAATGTCAAAAATGTCTAAGCCTTTTTGAAACCAGTTTTCCTGATTAATTTTTTCTCTCTAGTGAGACAGTCTATGCCAACATTTTTCATTGTAGAATCTAGTCAAAACGATAGCCATTTATAGATCTTATCTTTATAATTCAAATAGGGGCCTTCCAGAGTAGTAATTTCTTTTACTGATCTGTGAGAGATCATTTACCTGAAATAATCATAAGTATTTTATTTGAAGAAAAATATTTATGACTATTCATTAAAGCTTATGTAAAAATGCCAATGACATGCTATCTCTTTTCATAAATAAGAACTTTTAATCAGGTTAGATTCTGCATTATGCTGAGTGTCTCATAATCATCATTAGATGATTTGAGAAAACACAGAACCATGAAAAAATTTATTAGCAACTGTTTCCCCAAACTTGTGTTCTACTGTAGCAAGTTAGTGTCTCTGTCTTTCCTACTTTAGAATAGTAAATTTAAATCTCTCTAAGGGTCTGAAAAAAAAAAACTCTTTGTGACCTCTTATAAATATGCAAACATGCAATAATTTTCTGACCTGTCCTTCAGTGATGACTGGAGCTTTGGATAGAGACACTTAGTCCAATTCAAGTGCCTACTTTTTCATTCATTAGATGCTTTGCCATCCAAGAGAGCTCATCTCCAGGACTGATCCTAGGACCTAATGAATTCAAAAACAAAAAGAGTACTTCTGATATGATTTATACACATATCTTCAGAAGATTTTATTACCCCATTAGTGATGCTTTCATAACTATTTGTCTATTCTTTGGTTAGTTTCTTCAAGTTCCCAGAGTCTCTTTAATAAGAAAATCAAAGAAAAAAAAACTAATGTTTGTTCCTAGAGATTTAACTTTGTTTCCCTCCTTAACCTAATTTCTTTCCAGTCTTCCTTCTGCATTAATTTTTCATCATTTACATGTGCAATGATAGATGTACTTTGTCTAAAGATCGCTATCAAGTAGCTCTCGAACTTCAGAAACCACAGAAACTGTTCCTTTATTTGGTGGCATGATCTTGTTTTCTGCATATAATGTCCTCTTAAAAAAAAACATGTTTCAGTACTTTCAGAATTCTACATTCACAAACAATTGATTACTATTGGTTACTTTGATATATTAACATTTCCATATCAAAAAGTATATAATTTTAATGTTTTAGGTTGTCAATAGTCAATTTAATTTTCAGTTATTGTGCAGTTAATGTTTGCTTGACGTTGGCACCTCTATTTAAATAGTTACTTGTTGATCACATATAAGCATTGCCACTTACATACTCAGGAGTTTTCTAGGTTAGAAGTTCATTTCTCTTGGAAGATAGTTAAGCAATTCATGAGAGATTTGGGTATGCCATACATGTATGTGCTTGGAGTGTGTTTTTATAGGAGGGTGGTTACCAAAGAAAAGTTAAGAAACCATAATAAATGTTTGTAATTACTTTTATCTTATTTAAATATTTATTTATCTTGAGAGAGAAAAAGAGACAGAAGAGCATGAGTTGAGGTGGGGCAGAGAGAGAGGGAGAAAGAGAACCTCAAGCAGGCTCCCTGCTGTCCACACAGAGCCCAAGGCAGGGCTGGAACTCACTGTGAGATCATGACCTGAGCTGAAATCAAGAGTAGAGTGCTTGATGGACTGAACCATCCAGGTGTCTGTGTTTTCAATAACTTTGATCAATTCATCTCCCATTCCTCCACTTAATAAATAGCATCCTCGTTTTCTTCTGATGAATTAACCTTCCTCAACTGTGTGCTGTTAAAATGGGATTGTAAATTCTGATACCCGCCATCTTACCAGAGTAGCTGAGGTTTCCTATTACATATTTCCATTCAACAGCTCAGTAACCAAAACTAAGTGAAACTAAGTTTAGCCAATGCGATTCTGTCACCTAGAACTTTGGATCTTGAACGAGGTGCTGGAAAGATGGAAGAAATAGATGAAATTAATTCACTCTAATTGGGTCATCCCAGATTGTCACTCAGGTCCTGTTATTGAGATGTTATTGCTGATTTTTTATTTTCTAAACCCAACTCTCTAGGCTTCTCTTCAAGCCTATGAGTACCAATATTGTACTCTTCTCATCAGTTACCCGTCTCTTAGTTTTGCCAGTCATTTCTGTTCTCTACCAACAAAAACACCTAACATGTACCTTGTGCCACTTTCCAACATCATCTTATTAATAGGAGTCATACATAAATGAAGCAAAATGAAGTAGAGGCTCACATTAATTCATATTTTAAACTGTATTTTCCAAAGAAACGTATCTCTTGCCTCTCGATATTGGGAAGCTTAAAACCTGTGAGTGATCAGAATTAACATGGACATGAGGTTATTTTCTATGCAGCACAGAATATGGTACAAAAATAGGGGTCTATTAATGCCTTGTTGAGTTCATAAAAACTGCTAGTGTTTTAAAAAATGGGAAAATTAATGGTATTAATCATTTGTACTGATGTTACTGACACCAAGAGTAACATCTGTGTTTTCAAACTATCTCAGAGAAATTGATTATAGATCAATTACAGTTTGGGGGAAATATGAATAAGAACTAGACTTTTGTGGAATTTGATATCTCTTACCAATGGCAATAATAAAAAGCACTGATTAAATTTCTGCTAATATTCAGTATAGTCATAGTGGAATATCTTAGGACAAGTTCTTTTTATTTTTTCATTTTTTTCCCCCCTAAGGACAGGTTCTACAGCGAATAATCTTTGCCAATGTAAAACAATTAGGTATTAATTTTAATTAATTTTAGACTTACAATGAATTTAAACACCACCACTTCATAACATTTTCATGATTTTATTTCAATTAATAATAGATAAAAAATTAGATGCAACAAAATTCTAAACTATTTTGAGAAGTATTTGAATCATTTAAGGAAATAGGAAATAAAACAAATGAGATAGAGTTTATTAAAGATAAAAATTAAGTTTATTAAAGATAAACTTAATTCCCAATATCACATATTTATTGATACTTGGTTCTATTCAAGAGAAAAAAAATGTTCTTTTTGTAATCTAAATTTTGTCATCTAAACAACTAAAAGCTGTTTTGTTTAAACAACTTAAAATAAATACACTGCATAATGGGTTGGTCTTATATTTTATACTCAAAATCCAGTGCCTCTAAAATGCAGCTAAATTTATTTTCTAACTACATCAAATGATTTTCAATATAGACTGTAGCTATAATTTATTTTTCTTCCCAAGCAATCTCTGAAATGAGTGTTCTGCACTTCCCCACATGCATATAGTAATTAGTTGTCTGGTTGGCAGTGGCTAGTGCCACAGCTCACTGGGCAGTATAATGGTACTATCATGTAGCTTTGTCACTTTACATAAATGCCACATCCTTCCTCAGTGCATAGGCAAACAGGAGCTCAGTAATGAAAAGCAGACTTCTAGATTTCCTTTAGTTCAGCGAGGAAGGGGAAAATTTAAAGTGTGGTTCTAAAACATATTCAGCCACAGGCCTAATACATAAAATAAATATGTGATTGACAAATATTATTACATGACTGATTCTGACTTTAAAACTGAGACCAACTTGTATGGGACAAGCACCCTATACATAGTATCTGCTAAAAAGTATTCAACACAAATGGGAATACTGTAAACCAAAATTTCATAAAGTAGTTATTCTAATTCAATAAATCTGAATGACTTCTATGGACACACTGTATTTTATAATAGCCTGAATAACGCCCCCGCCATCTACTTTCCATATTCATTCAAGGAGTGAAATTACAGTCAACAATGAAGTAGTGTTGAAAGGTCAGTCATTGGAAATTTTTATACTGTGAGCACTATGCCCCATGTGAGAATCATTTTTGTGGACAACAAAGACAAGAAGAGCTTTAGAGATACTACATAATAGGGACATATGTTTTGGGCATACAGTTATCTCAGAGTGTCATAAAACCAAGTAATGGGAGAAGGAAATAATTTGACTTCAGAACAGCAGAATCATGCCAGATCAATCCCCAATGACCCTGATAATTGGCTGAGAAGTAACCAATTTGTGGACTATGATATGATAAGGTCATTTGACAGCCATCCAATAGGGAGGAAATGTAGACAAGTGGGAAAGGAATGGGATTGTCGAAAGGCAGCATGGAGTTTGGATAAATGTCTTCATTTCACCTTAAGCAAAGGTAAAAATAAGTTCAGTAACACCCATCCTGTGGAAATATTTTTAGAAAAGAACAATACCAAGGGGAAGAGTTCTGCTTGCAAATTATTTATTCCTAGAAGCATAGTAAAATTTATAAGATCACTTGATGTCGTTAATAAACCTTAAGAAGAATTACCTTCTAGAAAATAAACTTGGAATTAAGAAAGTAAGACTCCAGAATTCAAGGTTAAGAAAGTTGATACTCAAAGTAATTATCTCAAGAAGAGAAGTTTGAGCAAATGAATATGAAACTATAAAGTAAATTAAATCAAAATTTTACAACTTACAATAGAAACAGAAAAGAATAGATTTGGTATCATGGAAAAAGTGAATGACAGGAAAGATCAGCTTAATAATTTCAGGTTATAGGAAAGGATAATCAAACAAAAAGAATGTGTGACCATATAACATGTGGAGGAGAGAAAGCATGGGTAATTAAGTTCATTTAATGTCATCTTTTGAATGAATATTATGAAATCATTAAAATAATTTTAAAACATGAACATCATAAACTGTGTATATATAGTACTTGGGCATAAAATATGTGTTCATACACATACAGTTCAAATGAAAAAATAAAACACCATGTTTATATATTTATAATAATTATCTCTCTGTGATAGAGACTGATTTTAGTCTCTCTTTTAAAATTCCTGTCTTTTCTAAAGGTTCTATAAATGTATAATATTTTTACAATTAGAATAATTGGTTTGTAGAAGTATGTTGAAGACACAGGGACAAATGACTAGGAAGTCCTAATAATAGAAATTATCAAAAGAGACTCCTTCTAGGGAGGGGGACTTAGAGCAGGGGCATATGATTTGTTTTGTAAAAGCTTTCTTAAAAGCTGCAATTTTGACATTTTGATAAAACATTTTTAAAAAGTGTATTCAGCCAGAGAATTGGCATTTGGATAAGAGTTTGGTGGTATCACTCCTGAGAATAATAAACTAAAAATAAATTTCTTTTCATCCTTTAGTTAAGGAATCCACTAATTTTCCCAATTTATTCATGCTTTTCCCCTTGTTTACTATCACATTGAAATAGATTTTTGTGTTAATCATGTTAAATATTATTACACATTTTGTCATGAAGACTGGATGCCAGAGATTATTATTTCCAAGATAAAGATCCTGTACCTAAGATGAGCACATTTTCATTTTTGAGCCCAGCTCTTCTTACCTGGCTATTTTTCTTTCTTACCTCCGTTTCCAAACATCTCACCATCTTTATCCCAAGAATCCCATCTATTGGCAATCCAACATGAAGTTGTATTCATCTTTATCTCACTCTGATGCACAGTCTTTTGATAGGATGCCAGCCCAATGCTATCCCAATTCCAAACACTTTGAGTGAGATCTTATTGAGCCCAATATCCATGGTCTTTGCCACGGTTCTGTCAAGTGCTTTTGAAGCCTGCTTAGAGCAGAGAATATTCCAAAATTTCTCTAATGATCTGAGTTTACACTTAGTAAATTATTCAAAGGATGGTGGCTAATTGGTGCCCCAGAAGGGGAGTCATAATTAATGGTAGAATCACACAATATCATCACATACATATATGAATTTAGTAACTTCCTGGTTACTAATTATAATTCATTTTTTAAAAATGTTGTTTATTGTTGATCACAATATACAAAATAGCAGTTATGCATATTATTAACATGTCAGATTTTTAAGATAAATTATATTTGATTACAGTAGCATGCTCTGGTCTTCTACATTGTCTTGTGTTTGTTTGTTTGTTTTTCATTTTACATGATTGTTTATTCATGTAGTAGAGTCTGTTCCTGATTTTCATGGTTGTAGCTAGTGGTCATTTGATTTCAGCTCTTTCAAAAATGTTTAAGCAGAATAAAAAAGGAATAAACAAGACTAGTGACTGTTTGTTTTGTTGCACTATTTTGTCTGGTGAATACAAACAATTTCAGTCAAAGCTCCTCTTCTCCATTTCACATGGTTCACATACATAACGTATAGTATCACTGCAGGAGGTTACATTTCAGAAGTAGGCAAGGAGCCAGAGAAGAGCCCATGAGAAAGAGTAGCCATTTGGAAAGTGGTAAATGACCATGAGATCTGTAAGACTGAAGGTCTAGAGTTTAGTCAGTACATTAGTTTCCTAGGGCTATGATAACAAAGTATCACAAACTTGGTGCCTTAAAGCAACAGACATATATTCTCTTATAGTTCTGGAAGCTAGAAGTCTGGCATCAAGGTGTCAGCAGCACCATGCTTTTTCTGAAAGCTTTAGAAGACCTGGCATCAATCCTGTGCATTCCTTGGCTAGCAGTTATATTATTCCAATCTCTACTTCTGTCTTCACATGGCATTCTCCCTGTGCAGCTTTGTATCTCTTCTCTTCTTATGAGAATACCAATGATACTGAGTTTTTAAGGTAACACCTTAACGCAACATGATTTAATCTTCAATTTATTACATCTGTAAATACTCTATTTCCAAACAACATCACATTCACAGTACTGGGAGTTAGGACTTCCACATATTATTTTGAGGATACACTTCAAGTCACAGCACTTAAGAAATCATTGCCTAAATCAAAGTAGGGGAAGCTGAGCCAGTTATGGAAGTAATTGAGGATACTGGAAGAGAAGAATTTAGGACATATTTAAGTGACAAGTTACCAGGAATTTGTAACATACTTGGTGAGGGGATGAGATCCATTTTCCATCACATTTTTGAGAAGACAGTGGTGTGATTACAATGACATGATTAACTGAGAAGGGCCGTATAGGAGGAGAGAATGATGAAATTGAAGAAGAGATAGTGAGCCTAGATGTACTCATAAGTTGAATTGCAAAATTCTTTCTGCTTAGGGAATCAGTTCATGATGATGTGTTGAGAAGAATTAACTCTGGGAGTGTCAAATCCTCCTCTTTGGCTACTGCTACTTAGCCAGGCTGACCAGCTGCAGGTGCAGAGTTTATGGCTTCCTATATCTCTCCTAGGCTGTAATAAAGGGTAGGATATCTGTCCTTGCTAAGAGGCAGAAAGGAACTACCGCTATTCAGATTGATAAAGGAATCAAAAACCCATGGGGTGAGTCTTGACCACTAGAAAGAAGAAAAAGTAGGGAACCAGACTCGATTCTTTCTTCTTTCCTTTTCCATGACTGACCTTGTCATGATTTCTCCCTAGAGCTTGTAGATAGAAATTCCCACATGTTGCATGGATGCACATGATAAGGAGTCCTCTGTGTTTTTCATGGTTATTCGTGAACCAGCAGCCAACATAGTGATGCATCATTTTCCATCACTTTACATGTTTTCCTTTCTCATTTCCTGTAATCTCCATTCTGGCTGATATGGGCTTGCATTTGCCATATGAAGCCTTAGCTGTTCAAATTCTTGCCTTAGGAACCACTTTCTGGAGAACCCAGTTTAAAATAGATTTATTTCAAACATTGTCTAAACCAATAATTGTCAAACTTTCTTTTGGGTTGGTGGAGCCTTGGAATCCCGTCCAGCTTCAAGCTCATTTATATATATCTGTTTCATTGATGCATCTTGAAGTTTATGCAAAAAAAATGCTAGTAAAATTAATCATTTCTAATACACTTAAGTACTTTTTAAATAGCTAATATGTATCCAGTAATATAGCGGTCAGTAAACAATCAATGATGACTAAGAGTGAGGAAACCCCAGCTCACAGAGGGTTTATATTCAGTGGGAGAAGCAGACAGTAAACTTGCAAACAAAATAAGAATTCAGATAATTTCAGACAGTTATATGTACCAAAAGAATAAAATAGTGTACTGTTATAGGTATTATTTTGGTACATAGATTGTGCAGCCAAGCAAGGTCACACTGAGAAAGTAACATTTGAACTGAGACTAGGATGAAAAGAAACTGCCAGTCACTAGAACAGTCTAGACAGATTGATAATCAAGTACAAAAGCACTAAGGCAGCAACAAACTGGATTTTCTTGTGGAACAGAAAGATAGCCAGTAGCTGGAACTTCATGAATGAGTGGGGAGTGATATTAGATGGAGTAACAATTTAAGGCAATGTTAAGACATGTAGGTAATACTAGTTTTAAGGGGACCCTGGGTGGCTAAGTCGGTTGAGTGTCTGATTTGGGCTCAGGTAATGATACAGTTCACAGGTTCGAGATTCGTGTCAGGCTCTGTGCCAACAGCTCAGACCCTGGAGCCTGCTTTGAATTCTTTGTCTCTCTCTCTCTCTGCCTCTCCCCTGCTCGCTCTCTTTCTCTCTCTCAAAAATAAATAAACATTTAAAAAATTTTAAAGAGACAATACTAATTTTAAGATTTTATTAGAAATACAATAAGAGGAAGCCTTTGGAAGATTTATGTTGAAAAGTGACATAATCTGACTCATGTTTCAAAATACATCATTCTGACTCACTTATGGAAAGTAGATTAAAAAGGGGGCAAGCGTGCAAGAAGGGAGACCAGTTAAAAGATCAGTTAATGGACCAGGTGAGAGATGCTGGTGGCTTAGTCTAGAAGTACGGCAGTAGGAATAGAGACAATGAAAAAGGGACAGATATGGGAATATGTGTTGCAGGTAGAGCTGAAAAATTCTTTCTTGTGGATTAGATAGATGTTCAGGGTAAGGAAAAGGATAACTTGAGCAGCTTCTTGGCTGGTGGTTGCCAAATATGAAAATACAGAAGACAAGGAAGTAATCAAGACATTTTTCTGTCTCTTTTTTAAAAAATTGTTATCTTTCTGTCTTCTTTTATTGTGTAAATATTGACCACTAATTTAGCAGCTCAAAAGGACACCTATTTATCACCTCACGGATTCTCTGGGTCAGCAGTCTTGGGCACAGCTTAGCTGAGTTCTCTGTAAGGCTGTGATCAAGATGTTAGCTAGACTGCATTCTCTTCTGGAGGCTTGTCTGAGGAAGAACCCACTTCCTAGTTCACTCAGGTTGTTGACAGAATCCATTTCCTGTGTCTGTGGAAGTGAAAACTCCAGCTTCTGGCCTTCAGCTGGGAGTTAACTTAGCTCCTAGTCTCTTAGAGACTGCTTGTTGTTGCTAGAATCATCTGCAGTTCTTAGCTTTGTTGGATTTCCCAACATGGCTGCTAATTTCATTAGCCAGCAAGGACAGCACCTGGAGCAACTCTTTTAAGAGGAGTGGAACAATACATACAATTGCTTTTATCATATTATTTTTTAAATTTTATTTTTATTTAATTTGAGAGAGTGAGATACAGAGCAAATGGGAGAGGGGCAGAGAGAGAAGAAGACAGAGAATCCCAAGCACACTCCACACTGTCAGCTCAGAGCCTGATGCAGGACTCAAACTCATGAAACATGAGATCATGACCCGAGCTGAAATCAAGAATCGGACACTTAACCCACTTACCCACCCAAGTCCCCCGTCTTTATTATTTATTTATTTATTTTTTTTGGCTGAAAGCAAGTCACAGTCCTGCCAATGCTCAAGGAGAAGACATATAAAAATCCTGAATGCCAGGATACGGGGATCACACGAGGCTCCTTAGATTCTGTCCACCAGAGTGTCTATTAGACCCTTAAAACTGAACAGTCTAATTAAATAAGTTTTGAAAGCAATAGAAAGATCGACTCTGGAAATATAAAAAATAATCTAAATTATCCTCTTGATTTTGTCTAGAAACATTTGAGGTATAAATACTAATTTTCATAAATTCTAACCACTAGTTAGTACCAAAACTTGGTCTCAGATTCAGAATTTGAGAATTCTCAGAACTCAGAATTCACTCTACACCGTGAATGAAGGAGTGACAGAGTAGGACAGAGACATCCACTCCCTGATGGCATCTTGACTGGTGTTGTTATCTTCTTACATCTAAGACTATTGGTTACGTAGCCTTTAAAATATTGGTAAATATTTAAAGAATAAAGTATTTAAAAATTGTAAAAAATAAGCAAACTTTGTAAAAATTTTAAAAATTAGAAAAAAATTTCAGTATTAAGGAAGATCATGCCTGCTTGGGACTTGCTTTCTCTCTCCCCCTCTGCCTCTGTCCCCACTCGTGCATTTTCTCTCTCCCTCTCTCTAAAATGAATAAAATTTTTAAAAAGGAAAAAATCCCAAGAAATCCTATGAATTAGGCATTTTCTATTACCTACTTTTAACAGAAGAATTACCTGAGGGACTGAGACATTAAGCTATGTAAATTTGCAGAGATAGAGGGCTGTGGGTGGCATTGAACATGAGTCATTCGGCTCCAGAGCTTTTGCTTCTAATCACTGGAGAATACTACTTTTTTAATAATGATCTATGCTCAAGATTGTGTAATATATATTTAGTATAAATAGGGTTGCATATGTGTATTAATGTTGTGATTCGGATGGGGTGGAAAATATCTTCCATTTAAACCCTAATTCAAATCCTGGCACCAACTCTCAAGAGCTGTCTGACTTGGGGCAAGTTGCTAATATCTCAGATATTTTTCCAAATCTGTAATATATGAATAGAACCACAATTTTCAAAGAGCTGATGCAATGTTTAAATATGATAAAACATATAACATATCTAGTACACATTTCTATTAAGAATATTGGCAATTAGAAATTACTATTTACTCATCACCTGGAAAGATTCATGTGTCCAAAGACTGATATTGCCTTTTAATTACCTAATGCATCTTATAGAATGCATCCCATTACAGTGTAAGCACTGACAGTTGGCTTTTCTTTTTGTAATGCAAGCTCCTGACTTAAGCTTTGACTGCTGAGACATCCACTTCAAAGGCAGTATCTCCAATAAAGAGATCACCAGACACAGAACTAGATAAAAAGCCAGGCTGCACACTGCCATACACATGTGTGCTACCTGCCCTCACCTTCCAGTAGGCTTCTTTGTTTTATAGATGTTGGTTGAGTCTGAAAACTATTTGAGCCACTTGTTTTTTCTCTTCCCACCTTAAATTCCTGCTCTTCTGGTTTAAATTTACTAAAAAAAAGTGAATCTATGAAATCCTAGCCCCTACTTTGGACCCCAATAAAAGCAGAATAATGCCAGGCCTCCATTCTTTCTCTACCCAAGACCTTACTGTGTGACCAGCTGTGCCATGGAATTCCTGGGACCTGTAAATAATAAACGTTCTTTTTTTTTAAAAAAAAAGATTCCTGATAGTATTTGCTGAAGGTGTCACAATTATAATAAAAACTACAAGGGCCAGTCCAGCTACAACTTTGGTTCTTGGTAACCTGAGACTGGCATGCATCATTCAGTCTCAGTAATATCCCAGGACCAATGTTCCCTCTATCAAAAATTCACCTGTACTAAGCATTCCATTTTCTACTAGCATGATATATCTGTGGTGAGAAATATGGCCAGCAAATAGTCACTTAATTGTTGAAGATGAATAGTTGCTAAATATGCTACTCGGTGATGAAAAAGAATGAAATCTTGCCATTTGCAACAACGTGGATGAACCTAGAATATATTATGCTGAGTGAAATAAGTCAGAGAAAGATAGATTATCATATGATTTCACTTGTATGTGCAATTTAAGAAACACAACAGATGACCACAGGGGAAGGAAAGGAAAAATAAGATAAAAACAGAGAAGGGGAAAACCCACAAGAGACTGTTAAATATAGAGAACAAACTGAGGGTTGCTGGAACGTGTTGGGTGGGAGGATGGGTTGAATGAGTGACAGGCATTGAGGAGAGCACTTGTTGGAATGAGTGCTTGGTGTTAGACGTAAGTGATGAATCACTAGATTCTACTCCTGAAGCCAAGACTACACTGTATGTTAACTAATTTGACAAATAAATATAAATAAATAAATAAGGTAGGATTAAAGGGGAAAAATGAAAAAACCAACCAACTAATTCACATATTGCTAAGTTTTTCTTCATATCTAACCTACCTTTTTTTACCCCCAAATACTTCATGGAAATACGTTTTTAAAAAAAAATCATAAACTTCCCATTTTTAAAAAATAGACTGAGTTCATTTTTAAATGTACTTACCATTTCAAATTTATTGACATCTATTAATTCAATTAGCCACTGAGTAAATATTTATATAGGACTTTCTAAAATGTCAGCTACTCTGTCCAGTAAGCACTAGGGTTACTATATTCAGAATACAGTAGTAAACAGCTTATTTGGCCCAATGCCTCTTATAAAGTATATCCTATTGGTAAGCTACACATTACATAAATAAATAATAGTTTTATTAAATTTGTGATGTTATATGAAGAAAACTATGAAATACAATGGAAGTATGTATTAGAGGAAAATATCTCAATTTAGGTTGGGAAAGGCTTTCCTGAGGACTTTACATTTGAGATGGGCTTGAAGTATTGAGTAAGAGTTGACAACATGAAGAGTGAGGGAAGACCTTTTCTACAATGATTCAAAGGTATTATGTGACTTGATATGTGACTATACAAAAATTGTATAATTGTAGGAAGAGATCTTCATTACTCCTGATAACTTGGGAAAATTTTAAACTTTGTATCACAAGCTTTGGAAAATTTCTACCAAATATAGTATGGAACTTGTGATGTTCAATGTGTGAAGTGAAAGCTTTACTGGTAAAAAGTGGTAAAAAGTTATCCAAGGATACCACTTGGAGTTGAGGAAAAGTTTAAATTCAGGGCAAATGCATGGCAATGGAAATTTTCATCTACTCAATTGGTGTTAGGATTCCACGGTCGACTTGTGACTTTGGTTGTCATAGACAGCATTTTAAGCATGCAATAACAGCCTTGGGAAATTAGCTCTCAAAAAAAGCAACTGAAGAAGAGGTAACTATCCTACCTAACTTCAGGCTGCCAGAGCAAGCAGGTAGAATTATTTTGTAGAAATATAAGTCAACGTTTCCAAAAGACTGTTTCTGCTTATTATTCTTTTCTATTTTCTAATTACTCCTCAGTATCTAATTCAGCAAAACTAAATTTAACATGTTTTCTTGTCCCTTATTTGGGCTTGAAAAAAAAATTGAACAAGCACCAACACATGCCTCAACTGCTAATCCTGGTCAGACACACATCTTCTCTAAAGATAAGCAAACAGAGAAAAATCAATAAATACATCAAAAGATGATGGGCTTATGGTTGATTCTTCTTCCTTTTCTGTTTTGTTTTTAAATCTACAGTTAACATGTGTTTCTGTTTCAAAAGAGCATAGATGCTATATTTTTTAAAACTTCCCTTTATACTTTTAATATATTTAATTATTTTAATGCTAAAAAATTATCAAAACTAACAATTACATATATATTTTTTTTATCTAAAAATTACTGGGTGTCTACCAAGTTCTGATATATACCAGTTACTCTCAGGAGAGGGTAATTTGGGATTCCTGATGGTGTCACATGACACTTCCATATGCAATTCACTGGCCATCCCTAACAATAAGAAAGGCAGAAAATTTAGTTTAAAATATACCGAGAAAGGGATATTGAGAAGAAAGTAGCAGCTTGCCACACACCAACAAATATATCCCTCTCTCTCCTCAATAAAAATCACAGACACTAATAGGAATTTTCATATTTTTTATGGTAAGGTTATACAATTAGAAAAATTAACATTTCCTGAGCACCCTCTACACAACAGACACTTGTATCTCAGTTAAAATTTGTGTTATTTTGTATGATACATAGTATTCACATTTTACGTAAAACCAAAGAGGTGAATGTGTAATTAAAGGCCATTTCTGCCTCTTCCAAAGTCTGACAATTTAATCATTGTGGTATACTACTACCTAAAGAGATGGACTGTTGTTCTAGAGATTGTTCTAGGATGGGAGGAGCTGGCAATGGATAAGAGTAGAATAATGATGATGTATTCCTCTGCTTATCAGAATATGGATTTATCAGACCTAAGAAGTCTCATTTCCAGCTTTCTTTTTTTTGGGGGGGGGGGGGGGGGACAGAGGTTATCCAGGTGAAGAGGTGACTCAGAAGCAAGCAGGACCTAATAGGAGTGAGGATTATAAAATTACTAAGGACAATTTGTAAATTTTTATCATAACAGTTAATATACTATTAGAGAGGAATGCCTGCCAGAATAGTTTGTCTTAATTTCAGCTGAATACTCTGGTTAAACTTTCACTTGGTTAAAATGATGCAGACAGGCTCAGCATGCACAACTAACTTGGTACTTGGGAGAATTGGCCTTTTTAAGCTGTATCCTCCTATTCATACAGTTTGTAAATTAATGTGTTTATTCTTTCTCTTACTGTATGGAATTCAATTTTGGGTTAAGGCCTACTCATATCTTAGAAAACAATCAAAATAAAAATGAAAGCTTTATTCTCCCTGGGTCAGGTATCAATCAGCCTGTGCTCCATCTAGGGAGGCTTTATGTTTTCCCCACTCTCTCCTTAAGAGGCAGCTCTTAAATTCTTCACAGTTGACTGCAGACCCAGCAGATATCTGCCATTTGGTCCCTGACACTTGAAGTACTAGCTTTTCCATGCTGGCCTTCACTTTTCAGTAACATACAAATAAAGTGACCACTGTATTTCTATCTGCCTCTTCTCCAAAGGGTAAAAATATTTTCCAACTATAGCGAATCACATGTATTCAGTCATACCTTTCAGTGCCTGAGGGTATGGGAAAAAAACTAAATTCATTTTTCACTTTAAGCTTCCTTTCTTATTTTTCATAATTTCTTGTGAGACTAAATTAAGTAGTCAATTTAAGCAAAATTTTTAAAGTTTTTACTCTATAAGTATGACTTTTACTTATATGAGGCTTAAGGCAATTGTTTCTCAATACCAGTTTGCCCCTCAAGGGCACATAACTCTAGGATTATTCAAAGAGGAAGACATATGACCTGGAGGTCATAACAAGCTAATGAGATAATTTCCATATGAGCAGCAATACATGGTTAAAAAAAATGAGATAGAATCAGGGACACAAAGCTGAGCCATTAAAAAGTATAATAGAGCAGAATCACTAAATAACTGAGGGAGTAAGAAGTAGTGAAGAATCGGGTGGCTTTCATTTATTGGTGGTGTTAAAAAAACAGAATTCAACTGAGTATATGTTAAAGATCTTATTAGCTTTATTCAGTGATTCATGAATCAGGCCACATCCTACCTAGCAAATAGAAAGGAGCTCTGAAGAGCTTTCCCAGACAGAATGGGGCAAGTCAAGGAAGTTTCTAGCAAAGAATGGATGTCTTTCAGGCAAGGTCACCTTCCTTTGGGGGATGGCAGAAGTCAGTCTATAAAGCTGATTAATTCACTTATGTTGACCAGGTAATTCCTGATTGTCTTGGTTTAAGATTCTACTCCTGGAAGAAGTTGAAACTGTAATTTTGTTAGGAGTTAAATCTTGGTTTGTTGATATGGGCTTAGCACAAGTGAGTCCATTTGGGGCCTGTTTTCCCTTTACTAACAGTGAGATTGACTTCTAATTAATATCATGTTTACATTTGGTTAAGTACATGAGATTTATAGTGCTGAGTCATCTGATAATGATTGTCTGGCCTAACTAAAGACTTATGAATCTTGATCTATTATCATAGTAATTGAATTGAAACCCAAATATGCTGATCGAATTGGAATATATTGACTATATCATGATTGGTTTATTTTGTTCATAAGCAGATCTAAGTCAGTTTTTCAAAAATCATTGCAATTCTCCCTCAGACTACTTTAGTATGTATTATAAAATACATTTAGTAAGAAATGTGTTTTACCTGGAAAAGAATTTTGAGAGAATCCCACATACCCAGTACAGATGCAATGCATGTGAAGGAGATAAGCAGGCACTTAGCCTCATGTGTGATAATGTGTTTAATAGGTTCAGAGACGACATAGGCTATAAAAGCTACTTAGGAATTCAATGTTTTTTTTTTTCCCCTTAGACAATTTACTTGTTCTGGGAGCATTCATGGAGATCACCTCTGGTAATTGCCTCAAACAACCAAAAGTTGCAGTGAGAACTGTTCTTAGAGTCTTTCTAGTTCCCTGTACTTATAAACACTCTTAAGGGCACTTAATGAATAACCTTTTACTGATGTACCACCCTTTCATTACCATCTGAGCTTAGAAGCAAAAGACATAAAGGTGAGAATTATTTCCTTACTGGTTTAGCCCAACCCTTCAATAACAGTGGCACTTTGTAGATGGCATCTATCTGTGGGAGGAAAATTATACCTTAGGTCATTTTAGGCAGAGCCGACTGTAAAATGAAACACTATAAAATCTTTGGGTTTATAATAGTACCATGTCATAAATTCTCCCTGTGGAGAGACAGCACTGGTGCCTGCTTTACATTTATAGTGTACATAGTGGAACAATGTGCTAAGAATATTCTAATTCAGGAATTATTTTTTCTATATGATTAAAGAAGTCACTCAAATGTTCATGCACATGGACTTTTGATCTCACCGTGGGAGTCTTAATAGAGCAAATACACTACACTACACACACACACACACACACACACACTTCCATAATACATATCCTATTTAAACATAAACATAAAACACCAACAACGAAACATTTCCCAATTGAGAGAATCCAAGTTACCTCTTTTGCTTTAAATTTTTTTTAATGCTTGTTTTTGAGAGTGAGAGAGACAGAGCATGAGCAGGAGAGGGGCAGAGAGAGAGACAGACAGACAGACAGAATCTGAAGCAGACTCCAGGCTCTGAGCAGTCAGCACAGAGCCCAATGTGGCTCAAACTCATGAACTGCAAGCTCATGACCTGAGCCAAAGTCAGAAGCTCAACTGACTGAGCCACCCAGGTGCCCTCAAGTCATCTCTATTTTGAGTGAGGAACTAAGAAAACTATTATGCTAATTTTGCAATAAAAAATTCTTTTCTTTCCTTCTTTTCTTTCTTTCTTGGTAATTCCACCTGAACAGGAAGGAGGCTGATGTCACTTAAAGCACTGGGAAGGGGGCTGTTTCACAATCTCATGAATAAGGAACATAAGTGATGCACACGTATGGAAGCTGAGGCTGAGGTCAGGGACCCTGAAAGGTAAACTTCTAGTAATTCATCTTTACAGAGGAACTTTGACTCTTATAGAATGTGGAATTAGGGCTCAGAAATAATTTATCAACATGTAGAGAGCTAGCTGCTATATAACATTGTGTATAAAACCCTGTGCAACAGTCAGGAAATTTGAAAAATATCCCTCAAAATACTCAATTTACACTCCTTTAGAGATGTTAAACTACAGAGGTTAATTAAATGTTACTGATAAATATTTCCTATCTCAGGAATCTAAGTGCCAGAGTAAGGGAAACAGAAAGTTAAAGTCAATGTTAATATTTGCATACATATCCATCAGCCTGTATTAGATTTGTACTGCCTATGTCCCTGGAAATGCCTAGTAATGGTGTAAGACTGCTCAAAAAGACCTCATATAAAGCTTGCTCCTATTTCCCCATACAGATTAGTTTCTCTTTTCTATTTGTTCTCAAAATACATTGTGTAAGTATTTGTATACATGGCTTTCTTTTCTACTAGCAGCTCAAAGTAGAAAATAACTCAAAGTAATTTTTTATTTTTGTATGCCTGGTACTTTACATGGTCCTTCAATAACATCTGTAGTTAGAATGAATACATTCAGTTCCATCAGTAGAAACATGCGAACTTAGTCTATAAGAAGTAAAATATTCAAACTTAAGAATTATGGTTAGTTTCATAACCATATCTGAATGAATGCTTAAAATAGGAGAGAAATAACCAAACAAACGCTGCCATGATTTTCTCCTTCTTTGGTGATCTCTTATCTCTCTTATACATCTTTCTTCAAAATCAGGGAAAGAATGCACTCTCTTTTTTTTTAGATTTTAATGACTTTTTGAGATTTTATTGATTTTATCAGTATAACTTTCAAGTACTTTTGCTATTTTCAAAGCACAATTGTGTTTTGTATACCTCTAGATGTCTGAATGGATCATTAGAGAGAACCTGGTAAAGTGGGGCTCCCCCTAGTATATCCAGAAGCATGAGAAAAATATTTCTTGCATTGTTTATATAAACATTTTGAATCAAAATGTACTTAAAAAATCAAGGGCCTGTATTAGTATTTGTTTATTGTTCCATCACTGCACATGAAGAAGATTCTTTGGAGGGTCCAGGTGCAGGCTCTCTATGCCCAGATCCAGGAGCCATCTTTTCATGTTCTTTCCTTTTAAAGGTGTCATAGCTGTATAATTTCATATCTCCCACCGTGAAGAAAAGGTAGCAACACTGTTATTACTCACAATGACATACTCTTCAGAACCTGTTTATATTGAAACAATATAGATCTTCTTGCTACCACAGTTCCCTAATACCATTTATATAGTGCTGGTTACATCATTACTCACAACGCTGTACTATCCATCATGCTGCCCATGGAAGTGGCTTCCAATGACTTTCTCAGGGAATGTTACTGTGCTGTTTCTAAGATGACCAAAAATGCAAGTGTTACCCAGAGTATGTGGGAAATTGTGAGTGAAACATTTGTTTTCTGATCAAGTTAAATTCACTGTACTGAACTTTATTGCATGAAAGTAGAATAACATGTCTTCCCACCATAAAATCTTGAGGCTGTGATCATGTCATTCTTAAAATGTGATTTTTTTTTTTTCATATATCACCACCAGCTAAGAGTATAGGAAAGGAGTCTGTGGGTCAGAGTGAGAAGAGTGGCCCTATCCACGCAAGGGATGTCCTTCCCTTATCTGGCACAGTTTAAGAATGATCCAGGAGAGCACAAAATCACCATATAAATTGGGGGCAAGGGGATATTGATCAAAAGTCTCCACTGGCATTAAGGAACAGTGGTCTGGAAAGTCATTGGAAAGAAATAAAGGTGACAGCCCCTGGAAGACTGACCAAAATGTGGTACAAAGCCTGGTGAAGGACAGGTGCCAGGGTTGGTCTGAGGGTGGAAGGCACAGGTAAAAGGTACCTATGACCACCTCTACCACCCTTGGATACTGTAGACCCAACGTGGCATTATTCTTAAAACACATGGACAGTTTCAATCCATGGACCCATATGACCAAAGTTCAGAGTCCTGAACTCTTTCTTTGATGAGAGTGACAGTCACCTCAAATCAGCATGTCAGCACCAATGTCACAATGTACTCTGAAGTGATCCCATTAGAGGAATATTTACATAGCCAGAGGGAATAATTCACATGCCAGGCTGCCTTCCTGGAGTCAGGACTTGGTGACCTGGCCAGAGCACTCTGGAACGATCACATAGTTCTCTTCAGGCTATTTCAATGACTGCAGTGTTTTGTGGGTATAGAGGGTCAGAGATACCTCATAAGATAAAAATAGAGACCAAGGACTTTGCAGGTTTTAGTCTGTGATTGGAGTATTCCACCCAGTCTGGAGTGATTGTGATGCCCCAGCACTGTGTTTCAGAAATAGTGGAATAGGAAGTAGAAAATTGTGAAGAAAGCATCCCAAAGAGTAGGGGCCACCTGAAGAACAGAGGTTCTGCTTGCTGGGGTCTAAGAGCAGTGTTGTCTATAAATTCTGTATCACCTCCAATTTCTTCGTTTTTTTCAAATTCTATCCCCATGCTTTCACCTTTCCATAATCCCTTTTTCTATTGTATACCATTTTAAAATCCTTCTCTGAACCCCTATACCCCTCCCTGCCACATACACACATCATATACACCCTTTCTGTCTAATGTACTATTTCTAGAGACTCTGCCTCCCACTTCTGGCTTTTCACTCTTTATCAGTCTAAAGAAAGGTGAGAAAAAAAGTAAGCATGTTTCATATCTGCCTGTACCTAATTTGTTTGTCAGTCTGAGTAAAATGGCCAAGACAGTGAGAAAAGGGGCAATTGAACTGGTTCTTATTCAGACTAACTATAGGAAAAGGAGAAAAAAAATAAGGTTCTTTGAAAGCTGGTTTTTCTTTCTTTTTTTTCATGCATGTGTGTGTTTGTTAGAAAGAGATAAGGCATGAGTGATATACAGGAAAAAGCATTACAGAATGTGGATCGTTAAATACCAAGGAAATAATTTGTTAGAATTTCAGGGAATATTTTTCTTGTAAAATGAAAAACAAACAACAACAACCAAAAGAAAATCTCACACACACACACACACACACACACATACACACACACACACACACACGAAGCATACCTTTTAAAAAGTGCATTTAGATTTCAAAATCCCTAGTATTTAATTGAAAATAAATACAATTTCTTGATTCCAAAAATATACAATCAATATGAAATAAAAATGTAAATCAATATGAAAATGTAAATCATATAATATTATAGGTACATAAATAGGGATATAAGATAATTCAGGTCCTCTAAAGAAGGTTAAGCAATAAGAGAACAAGACAGCTGATAATCAAGAGAAAGCCAGAGGAGAAAAGCTTACTCTAGCTTAAAATATTAGAATCTCAATTTAAAATTGGATTTAGAGATAGTAAACCATCGGGGATTGCAAGAAATAATCTTGATTTGATCCAGTTTCCAGCAATGAGATAGCTGACTAATGGCCACTGCAATCTGAATTAATTAGCATCAGTTTGTTTTTAATAAAAAGCTTCTGAAGCCCATTTTGTTAATGAATACTGTCTAGAGGAAAATCAAACAGCACTCTCTGATATATGTCGAGCCACAGCTGTACATATTTGACCCCTATTTTACACAGTTGCGCCTCATTGATTTCTTCTGTTAAACTCCTGGAGTGAACACTGAACAATGACGGGAGCACTCATATATCTTCCACAGAGACCCAGTCTATGAACTGTAACCCTGCAACAGGGCCAGAGCGTTTCTGCTCTTAGAACACTGGCTGCCTGTCCTGATGACATATAACCCATATGCTATCCTTACAAAAAAAAAAATTAACTTCAAAAGTGTGACCATGGAATCAGTCTTTATGGGTACAAACAAAAATAAAAGACTTGAGACAAACTTAACAAGTAACTGAGCTTCAAGTTAGTTGGCTTCAAATTTTAATCCACACAGTGGGCTTATAACACAAAGCCCATACTTAAATAGAAGTCAAAGGGCAGGAAACTATTAAAGACACTTGGTTGTATATTACCACGAATATGAAGTAAGATGGCTACTTCCATTAAAGAAGCAACTTATGTTTCACTATCTCCATTGAAGTTTTCCACGACATAGGAAATAGTAATTCATTTATGTTATTTCTCTTAATAGTAGTGATATAAATGAGTGATTTGAAATCAATTCTATTTCATCTCATATTACTGTTTTCATATTTGTTAAAAAGTAATTCCTTCAAGAACTCGCAAACATTTTGCATATGCTTCTCTAACTGGGATAATAATTATGAGACATAGCATGCTTCTTTCTTTCTCTGCTTTCAATAAAAAAAAAAAACAGTGGAGGGATAAGAGCAAAACAAACAAATGAACAAACAGATGTGAGTAGGAGGCCAGAAGGCTTGGCTTGGAAATTCTGAAACTAAAAGCATGAATTAACATAGTCACTATTGGAAAAATGATGTGTCCTTAGCTGCGAATAAATGCCACGGGAGAAGGACAACTTGGAGTTTCCAAAAGCCGCCTCGATACTTTTGCATATTTAGGCAAATAGTATACCTCACTTGTCTAGGAAACAGGTAGCCAGAGTTTCCAGGCACTGGTCTTACTTGTAATGAGTATGATGGTTGATTACATTACAGTTTTGCACTGTCTAGAATTCATTTTGTTTCTGCATTTTCTAGTATCTCACCCGATAAACATCCCATTTATTATAATATGGTTCCCATTTACATGAAGAATTTTTAAAATGTACTACATATTGATATTAGATCTATTATTTTAATCAAAACTCTTGACTTATATTAGAGTGATAGAGAAGTACCAAATATCATATAAGACAAATTCCTGGAGAGCAGGGTGTGTGATTCATTCTCTATGTCTTTCCATAGCACTTTGGTCCTGGGTGGGTCTCCATAAACATTTGTTAAATAAATAAGTGAATGAATGCATGTCATTTACACTGAAAGATAGTTAATTAACTACTAAATTAAAAAAATGACATCACATTTATCTTTAAAGCTAAGTGAAATATAAACAATTTGGAATAGTCTCCTTAATCCTGGTTGCTGTCACTTGCCCCAAACAAGCATATTTTCCAAACTTTAGTGGCATGTCAGAATGCTGGTGTGTGTCTTTAGCAAATAAAAAGGCATTAGTATACAATTTAATTGAGACATTATTAAATAGCTATCAACTATTTAATAACTTCAAAGCTAATCATTCTTTATAAGCAACCAGGAATTATACAAAATAATGCAAATAAAAGGACTTCTTCAGACCTACATTATTTTCCTACTTCTCTTATTAACTGTGTGAACTTGATAAAACTAATCTGCATTCCAAATTCCTTAACAATCACATGAAGGAACGTATTCATACTCCATTGTTCACAGAGTCTAGTAACAGAAGGAAATATTTCAAAGCACATTAAGAAGTAACCAATGAAACTACCAAATATACAGCACTCATATACGGTTGAAGGAAATGTAAAATATTTCACTTTGTTGATAGGATTAGTTGGCAAAACAGCTGCAGCCTTATAAATATATTATTCCACAAACAATTCTACTTCTAGGCATTTACTCTTAGGAAGAAAGTTAAGGCATGTTATATATATCATATAGTATATAGTATAAATAACTAATCATGATAAAATTTATAAATGTTAATTGGAAACATTTCTCTTTTTAAAATTTACTTATTTATTTTGAGACAGTACATGTGCATGAGTGCATGCATACAAGTATGGGAAGGGCAGAGAGAGAGACAGGGAATCCCAGTGAAGCTCTGTGCTCAGTGTGGAGCCCAACGTGCAACTCAATCTCATGACTACAAGATCACAACCTGAGGTGATATCAAGAATCAGGTACTTAACTAAGTGAGCTACCCAGGTACCCCTGGAAACATTTCTTAAAGTTTATCAATGAGGGACTGGCTAAATATAAATACTTGCCCACATATATATGATGAAATGCTATGTAGTCATTAATGAACAGGTGATCAGAAAATGTCTTAGAAAACAAAAAAGTAAAATTGAAAACATTGTGTATTTATGGGACTACTTATATAAAATGCTTCTTGTTTTTAATATTTGTTTTTGAGAGACAGAGACAAAAAATGAGCAGGGGAGGGGCAGAGAAAGAGGAAGACACAGAAAGCAAAGCAGGATCCTGGATCTGAGCTGTCAGCACACAGCCTGATGCAGGGCTGGAACTCATGAGCCATGAGATCATGACCTGAGCTAAATTTGGATGCTTAACCAACTGAGTCACTCAGGTGCCCCTAAAATGCTTCTAATATTGACTGACCACTTAGTATATCTCTTGTGATGTGTTAACTCCACATTTTTTACCTTACTTAACCCTTGTGATTCTATGAGGCAAAGATTTTACCCTTGAATTCCAGATGGAGGAACTAAGGATTACAGAGCTGATAGTATATGTTCAAATTCACATAATAAATAACAGAGCTGGGACTTGAACTTGATAGATTTAACTCCAGAGCTTGGTGTCTTAAGCTTTATTGGCTATAGTTTATTCCTGAGGTAAATATAGCAAACAAAAGAGAGACTATTTTGTTTATAGGTTGTTTTTGGTTTTGGGCCCTTAAAGGTGTTTGTCCACACATTTTTAAAACCATATTTGTCCACATATATAGAGATAAAAATCCAATTCTTTATTTCTCTTAAAATTGGGAAGATCTATGAACACTTATCTTTCATTATCATCTGCCCCTAAGTATTGGTAGCAGTTTTTCCCCTTAAATAGTGCTTTCAGTCCACAACTTGCCATAATTAGTCTTAGACACACTTTAAGGTTCTATGTCTGGAAACTTTAGCCAAGTGGTTTTAGATCTGTCTCTATGTAAGTACTGATTAAAAAAAAAACAAACAAACTAGAAAGATGTACATATCAAAATAAGTGGTAAAACTATGGGAGAATTTATGTTTTCTTTGCTCTTTTATGTTAGTGTGCATACTTTTAAATTTTTTACAGTGAATATGAACTAGTTAATAAAATGAAGAATACACTGTTTAAAGTGTAAAGCTTTCAATTAATGGAAGAATTTGTTTTATGTGTAAAGCAGCTTTGGGTAGGTCATGATTCCAACTGTTCATGGTATTCAACTGTTCAGTCCCCTGGACTAATCTATTTAAATTACAGCTTTCAAAAAATAATTTCCCCACTAAATATATTTCAGTGGTTTCTAAGTTACTTTTGAAAACTTCTCTCTCATTGCCTGCAAATATAACATGCAGAACATGGCTGGGGCTTTATTGTTTCTGTACCTTGTAACTTGACCTTGACAGTATCACTGAGGTCATCTCAGGGTATGCATTCCACTTCCCGTTTAACTATGCATCCTGCTGGATAAGGTCCAACTCATTAAGATAAATACACACTTTGAGATAAACTTCCTTTGCTATTTTTAGTTTTTATTTTATTTTTAAAGAGAGAGAAAGCACACACAAGGAGGAGAGAGGGCAGAGAGTAAGAGAAGCCTCTACCTTCTGCCTAGAGCCCAATGCAGGGCTCCATCCCATGACCCATGAGTGTAATGCTCCAATGACTGCACCCCCAAGGTGCCCCAACTTTCTTTGCTATTTCATCTACCTACCTATCTATGTATCTATCTGTGTATCTATGTATCTATCTATCTATTTTTAATATTTTATTTATTTCTGAAAGAGAGAGACGCACACAGCATGTGAGCAGGGGAGGGTCAGCACAGAGCCCTATGTGGGGCTCTAACCCACGAACCCTGAGATCACAACCTGAGCCGAAGTCAGATGCTCAAATGACCAAGCCACCCAGGCGCCCCTTTCTTTGCTATTTTAATCTATCAGTATACATTCCATTTTCCTCCTAATACGTACTGTATTAGGTAATGTGAATACACACATTATTTAACACCTATATTAAATTTATATACCTATAGAGATACCTATACACACACACACACCTATATACATATATATATAATGTGAATACACACATTAATGTGAATACACATTATTGAATATCTACAGTATCCATTTAATATAATATCTATGTAATGTTTTACTTAATATATGAAATTTTCTGGAAGTATATAGTTATTTAACTCAATGAAGTTGTAAGTACTTTGAGAGTAGAACCTGTAATTTTACATTTTAGTTATAGAAAACAAAGGCCATTGTTTTCAGAAGAAAGAAAAAATGGTCACAATTACGTGTTATAATTAAGTCAACTTATAAAAAGTGTCGAAAAGTATCTAATGCTTTGGGCAGTTAAGAGGGGTCTTTATCAAGGCAAATGCAGATGAACTCTGAGGGCAATATGAGGTTTGAACATTAGGTATTGTGGTTGGTAGCAAAAAAAAAAGCCAGATCTCTGATGCACAAATATGAGCCCTTCTACTCTGAATAGCCACTTTAGATTTGCAAAAGCTGATTCTAAAGATACTACCCCCATCAGTTGTCCTGAATCACTCCTTTAACCACTCCTGTCAAATTGTTCTAAAATAAAGGCCTTACCGAAGCAATCAACTAAACAAACATGTGTTTTCTGGTGAACTCGAAAAAATTACACCTATCATTCAGAGACTCAGTAGTAGCACACGCCCTGTGGGTGATTGAAGAGTGTAATTAAGAGATTACTTAGAATGTTTTGAAAAGGTTTGAGGGAAACTGAGAAGGGATGATGCAGAACAGGAGCCCTTGTCAATGGCAGTTAGAGTGGTGAACAATTAGCAGCTCTAAGGGCCTGAGACAGAGAGGTTTCGGCCAATGGAAGTAGAGCAGCATGAAGAGAGCTGACTGAAAGGTGCTTTGGTCTTGAAGAGAAGGATTTAGTAAAGCTTTTTTTCTTTACTCTCCAAATCTCCTGCGGGCGCCTCACATTGGCACAGCGTAACTGAGAGCTAGAAGGCAAAGAAGCCAGTGGCTGTCAGCTTCCTGGAACACAGGGCATGGTGAGGAGTAAAAGGTGGATCTGAAGAGGCAAATGCCAAATACTCAGTATATTATAAAAATTCAAGAGTCTAATTTCTAGAAGCCTAATTACTTTTAGAGCCAAATCTTTTGAACAAAAGGAATAATAAAGTAGAGATCATATTTTGTATCAAAAGCAAGGAATTCGAGTAACAGTCACACATGAGCTCAGGTGCAAATCTTTCTAGGCCAGGACACAGTCAAGCCATGAAATCTTCCAAAGTAATTACTCTAAATGACATTGCACATTGATATGTTTAACAACAAATAACCTTTAAAAATTTTGCTGTTTTATTCACATAGGAAATAAGAGAATTTATTGTGCTTCATGCAATAGCAACTTTCTAAGTTATTTTTAGGCTAATATAAAGGGATATTCCCTTCAAAATCATTGAAAAATTCTACCATCCAACATTCTAAACTCTAAAATTTATAGAGGTATTGTGTCTACAAAACATTCAACTTAGTAGACAAAGGCAAACCTATCACCCCCCAACATTTCAGAAAGAATGTTTCAAGTTTGGCTAAATAGGGTTATAGATGACTTTTTTTTTTTTTTTAAGCCAATAATGAACTAGTTTACTACTGGTCTGGCAAACATAAATACCCACACCCTTGCTGTAGATATCAGAAGGGGAGTCCCAGATGTACTCTTAGGCATACACCAAGAATCTACTTGCTGTTAGCATAGGGGTGGAGAGAAACTCAGAGTTCTAGTGTTGGCTTCTCTGGTCAACCAAAGATAATCAAGGAATCTGCAGTGCTCACTACTGGTAAATGGTGACAACATATAACACGTTTTTTGTCAGAACCTACACAGTGGAAGGATAATCATTGCTAAAGTGAAAGCAAGAAACAAGGGAGGAAATTTTATCCACTGTTATTTTACTACTTGTGGGCTAAGAAACCTGCAGATGTGTGGTCTGATTGTACTCAGTCCAACTGGAAGAGATGCTCCTTTCTTTCAATATGTATCTCTTTGAATGCCCCTAATTCCTTCTCCTAGAAACAGGAAAACATTATTTGGGGATAGAATATTCTCCTGTCAGTAAGATAGGATAGGTTTCAGTTGGAAAGCACTAAAAAATCTGATCTAATCTGTATATGATAAATGATGCATTTACCAAGTTAGAAAAATTAAAATTGTCTTATCATTTGGTGAATCTAATTATATTTCTGTTGCCAGTATACTTTTTTAACCTTAAACTCACCACTTGAATAAAACGGATGCTATGTTAAAATATAGAACAAGCAATACAGTTTACAACTTTTTCCTATAAATTTTGTAGTAGTGCTTTGGGCTTTAACAAGAGCCTTCTGGTATATAAACCAAAAATGAATTTTAACAATTTATGTTCCCAGTGATTTCTTCGCTCCAGCATTTCCTACTTCTCATCCCCCAGTTTGTCATTCAAGCCTTTCTATTTTAAGGACGTTTCTGTGGCGCTAACAGGGCTCAGCACTCATGTTATTAAAACTCTGCTTGGTTTAACTTTTCACAACGTAGCCTCTCCTGGCTGTTGCTGTCACTCATTAGAGCCCCAATGTGCTGAATGAGGCAACACTTTGTAAACAAGGTACGGAGGGTCAAATGCTGTGTTACTACTCAGGAAAGCAAAGAGACAGCAGAAAACCGAAGAGACATACTGCAGGGAACAATATATATGTCATAAAGTTGGGTTTGTGTGAGGTTTAAATGGAGTTGTTTAACATTCAAATCCCTGGAGTTTTCACCAGCTGCATTTGCCAACAAGAGCACAGTTCATTCGTAGGCACGGGCTGCCTTCTCCAGATTCCCCTTGGTTTTGCAAGCACCTAATAGAGCAGGCCCAGCACCGTGCAGTCAACAAATCACAAAGCATGCCTGCATTCTGCTATGTATCAAAGTCTCTTAATATGCCAACAAAGTTCTCCAAGGTCAGGGAAGCAGTTTATCAACCTTTTATATATCTTATAGTAGCAATAAATTTATTCTAGTGTGGGACCTATGAATATTTCAAATGTTCTATGAGAAAAACTCTGGCTTAACGTAGTCTGTGTGCCCCAGAGTTTGGGCTCAAGACAGAGCCATTGTTCTCTACACCACACTTTTATTCTTACTAAGCTCCAGTTAATACAAGGGGTTCCTCAATAATTGCTCTCTAATAAACAAAAGTTTCATGTAAGAAAAATTTTTAATATTTATGTACACTGAATTTCTCTTTTATTCATTTATGATTTTGTGCTTTAGTAAGCTTTTAAAGAAACTGGATTTTTTTCCCTCAAACACCCATGGAAAATTACGATTGTGCTTTGAGTTTTTGTCTATTTGTTTTTTCTCCTTCTTCCTCACTAATGAAAGAGGACATGTTACAACTAAGGATTTCACAAATTGTAATACAAACAAGTAAAGAGTATTTCATCTACTTCTCATATTAGATGATATTAGTGTTTCATCTATTTTTCAGATTAGATGAGGTTAATTCTCAGCTACACTCAAAAGTTCTTGGGGCGCCTGGGTGGCTTAGTCGGTTAAGCGTCCGACTTTCGCTTAGGTCATGATCTCGCAGTTCGTGGGTTCGAGCCCCACGTCGGGCTCTGTGCTGATTGCCAGCTCAGAGCCTGGAGCCTGTTTCAGCCTGTGACTCCCTCTCTCTCTGACCCTCCCCTGCTCACGCTGTCTCTCTCTCTCTCCTAAAAATAAATAAAACATTAAAAAAAAAATTATAAAAAAAAAAAGTTCTTGTACAATGTCTTCATGTTGTGAGAGGACTATTCTCAGATCCATGTTTGGAGTGGGATATTATTTTTTTTTTCAAGTTTACTTATTTTGAGAGAGAGAGTGAGAGAGAGAATGAGCAGGGGAGGGGCAGAGAGAGAGAGAGAGAGAATCCCAAGCAGGCACTGCCAGCAGAGAGCCCAGTGTGGGGCTAGAACTCATGCATCTTAAGATCATGACCTGAGCTGAAATCTAGTCAGTCACTTAACTGACTGAACCATGCAGGGGCCCCTTGGGGTATTATTTCTTTATGAGTTCTACGAGATTGTTTTTTCCTTTCTTCATAGTTTGAACTCTCTGGCAGAATTACATATGAATAAGTATAATGTAAAATACATCGTTGTTTTCAATCATGCCCTCTTTCTCCTTATATGGAAGATTTCTTAAACTGGTCTCTCATGCAGTCTAAAATGAGATACTAAAAATTAGCAAAACATTTTTAAATTGATCTATAATACAGTGAAGCACAAATATATTCAATAAATTGGTACAACACAAACTCACTTGTTACACTGTACTCTTAAAGTAAAACATTAGGGGGCACCTGGGTGGCTCAGTTGGTTAAGCACCCAACTTTGGCTCAGGTCATGGTCTTAAGGTTCCTCAGTTCTAGCCCCACACAGGGCTCTCTGCTGTCAGCAGGGAGCGTGCTTGGGATTCTTTGTCTTCCTCTCTCTCTCTGCCCCTCCCCAGCACGCTCTCTTTCTCAAAAGTAATAAGCATTTAAAAAATAAGATAGCTGTTTAATTTTTGCCTACACTTGAACTTCACATAAGTGGAATTAACAGAGTATGTGTTCCGCAATATGGTGATTTATAAGAATATATATTTGGTTTTCCTCTGAGGTCCATAGCTCACAGCTCTTAAAGCCTTGGAATTTCCTGTGATAAGGGCAAAAAAGATGTATTTTGTTATGTTAATGAAGGTGGGGGCTGGTTGCAGAGGACTCGTGATCATGTGATCAGAGTATGGGAACTTTCTATTCTATCCCCTGACCTCTGGGAAGGAAAAGGAGATGGAGATTGAATCAGTCAATGGACAATGACAGTTCACTTGACTATGCAATGGAGTTTACACAAAAACTCAAAAGGACTGGGTTCAGAGAATTTTCAGGTTGCTGAACACCAGGAGATTGGAAGAATGGTGCACCTGGAGAGAACATGGAAGTGCCTTGACCTTTTTCCATGCTTTGCTTTATATGTCTTCTTCTGGCTGTTGATTCATATCTTTTATCATATCCTTTAATAAACTGGTAAACATAAGTAAGTGTTTCCCTGGGTTATGTAAGCAGCTCTAGCAAATTAACTGAACCTAAGGAGGAGGTCATTGTAACCCCTAAGCTATAGCCAGTCAGTTAGTAGCATAGGTAATAGTCTGGGGCTTGCAAATATCTTTTGCAGTGAGGGATGGAGGGCAGTCTTGTAGGAATAAACCCTTAACCAGTGAAATCTTATACTATCTCTGGATAGATCCTGTCCAAATTAGGTTGAATTCTTGGACACCCTGCTACTGTACCAGAATTGTTTGGTGTTGTATGCATGGGGGTTGGGGGTAGCCCTATGCATGTTAGAATTTGGGTCTTGGGACCCTAAAATATGTTCTTCTTCATCTGGGTTCTTCAGTAAATATTCTTTGTGATAATCTTCCATGTTGTATAGCTGTACTTTGTTCATTTTTGTTGCTTTATTATATTCCAGTGAATTAACATTTAGTGATGACTTGAAATGGTGATAGATATTTGGACTGTTTCCACCTTCTGGCTATTCCAGATAATATTGCTAGGAACATTTTTGTGTATGTCTTGTCCTGCACTTGTGCCCAAATTTCTGTTGGGTACATATACATAATGGAATTGCAAGGTTGCAAGGAATTCATATGCTCAACTTGAAAGTTTTCTGAGCTTATAACAGTTTATACTCCTATTGGTCTATATCTTCACACATATTTGTCTTTTTAACATTAGGCTATTGTGGTGCATCTGTAAGTGGTATCTCAAGTGCTTTCATCTTCATTTCTCTGATGATATTAAGGTAAACACCTGGGCAGATATGTTTCTGCCATTTGATATATAATACAGTTTAATACCAATACAAATGTGTTCTCAATTTTTCTTTTTCCTGTCTTTAAAAATTAATATGTAGGGTTGTTGTTTTTTTTTAAATAGCTTGCGAATTTGGACATGTGTGAAATATCTTTTATTCTATGAGCAGCCTTTTCATTCTTTGTGCCATCTTGCTGTCTAAAATGTAGAGATTTGAATGTAGTCCAATTTGAATAACTTTTCCTTCATGAATGATATAGTTTTTCTCCTTAAGCAATCAATTTCTATGCTATGGAAATGAAAATAATCTTGTACGTTAGCTCCTGGTTGTCTCTTAAACTTTTGTGGTTTTCCATTCTGCCATCACTGTTCCAGTGGCTTCCAGTAGTTGAGGGTGTGCCAAGATTCAAATGTGTCCCAAAGGGGAGAATTGCAGTTAGTGCCTAGATGTAGATGGATTAAAAGACCAACCCTCCGGCATCAGCTAGGAAAACTGTAGGTAAGTCCCTTCCAGGAGCCAGCAGAGATGGGCATTTTTACTTGTTCTCTCTGTGCTGAACCCTGGTGTATAGTCATGAGAAGGGGAGGTGCCCCTGTGCCCATTTAAAAACTGCGTCTTTGTTTGTTACAGTCCTGTGGAATTTATGAATGCAGAACATGTTGGCTACCAGAGCTAGGTGATTTTGAATGCAAACTCTGTTGGCTATCAGCCTCAAAAGCTGGAACACCAGAAGTGCTTTTGGGTAGATACAGATAACCTGGTTTTATTATTGTAGTGAGCCAGAGGAAGAAGGCAGGGGTAATGTCCACCAGCTGGTGGGGGAGGGTTACCACCAGCATTTAGACATGTACTAAATTAGAAGCTGACCCCTAAGGTCTCAGTTTATAAAGAGGCAAGTAGATCCATCCCCTCTAGGGAAAAACTTTGAAATGGGCAGGGTTTTTTTCGTTTTTTTCTTTTTTTTACCTGCTTTCTCTGTGCTGAGTTCCGGGGAGATCGTCAGAGCAAGGGCCACTTCTTTGTTTGCTATAGCCTTAAGAGTCTCATGGACACAGCCCTATTGGCTTTCAGAGCTGGGTGTTTTAGGGCTCCATTCCTCAGGTGGGAGTCTTAAAATTTGTCATACCAAATGTGCAGCCCAAAAGTATTCCTTCTTGGGGAGAAGCTGGGAGTTGAAGTTTCCCTCCTCATTATTAGGCACTGTGCCTGAGGTAAGCTTTATGGTGAGTGTACTTCAGTTTTTTGAACCCATTTTGATGTGGGTATTTCTCATTTTACTGATGTGTAGGGGTTTCTTAGCTAGTTTCTAGATTTCTTTCAGAGAAAATTACTCTGTGTATAGCTGTACAATCTTTGCATCTGTGAGAAATGGGAAGTTCAGGAACCTCCTCTGTTATCATCTTGGCAGACCTCTCAGCACATCATGACTTTTTATAAGTCATTCTTATATACTTGAAAAAAGTGGGTATTCTGCATTTGCTGGGTATAGTGTTATGCTTATATTAGGTCAGCTTTGCTAACGATTGTGCTCACATTCATATATACTGATTTTTTTGTTGTTGTATTGATTTTTCCATTACTTATTAAGAGACATTTTGCCATTGCTCACATTAATGGTGTATTGGTCTTTTATATTCCTTCAATTTTGTTTTATACATTTTGAAACTACATTTTAGGTGCATATAAATTTGTAATCTAATAGGGAAGTATTTTTTTTTAGTTTTCTCATGCTTAAAATAGGACTTTTAATATTAGCCATATCATAAGGCCATTGTGGAGATTAAATGAGTTAAGATATTTGAAGTTCTTTGGAGATTCCCTGGTATATTAAGTACTATATCTGTGTTTTCTATTTTTCATTTATTAAAACTGTTTTTTTAACTTAAAAATAGGCACTTGGAAACAATTGGAATATTTATTTTAAATCAGCAAAAAACAATCAAAATTTAAAAAAGCTTAGAAAACAAAGGCATAAAACCAGATGACAGAAATGAGGCTAAGTATGTCAGAAAGAAAAATTAATATAATGAAAATGTATTCCCCTGTATAAAGAAAAAAAAGTATAAAGATGAAGTGGTACATAAAACCTCTAAACATAGTACCTCAAAGAGATACTTAAAATATTACTGGTAAAGATGACTGGCTGTTGACCAAACTAACTTTTCCTTCCTGACCACACACTTCCCAGCCTTCCTTCTAGTTAGGTTTGACCAAGATCCTGTTTGGGCCACAGAATGAAAGCAAAAATGTCACTTGCCCATTTAAAGCCTGGTGTATAAAACCTTCTCAAGGACAAAGCTTTATAACTTTTCCTCTTCTGCCAGCCAGACATCAGTGTTCTTGGGAAACATGGTTGACTTGTGGTAAAGGCCACTGCCTATCAATCAGAAGAGCTGTTCCCCAGTTAACAATGTTAAATCAAATAGTAGGAAATGTTTACTAGGCAAATACTAGCAAACAAAGAAAAAAAAATCTCAATGTAAATAATTATTTGATATAAAAAGCATTAAAGAGTAAAAAAAATTCCATGGATTATTTCATATTCATAATGTGTAGGATCCACAAAGTACATGTAATAATTACTCATTAAGTAACAAAATTAATATTGGGCCAAGACCATCATAAAACACAATTATAGAAATACAAGAGAAAATACAAAACCACAATTGTTACAGGACAGTTTAATGACTGAGTCAGACCTTGACTGCATAGGTAAAGTAGCATTAATAAAAATAATTATTTAATAAACTGAAAAAATCTCATTTAAGTAGCAAATATACAGATCAAATCTGGTAATCATTATCCAGTACAAGTTGAAATATCAAGAGCTAAACCAAATGTTTATCGATTTATTAAAAAACTATCCTATATAATTATTGATCAAAAATGGAATTAAACCTATAGTTACATATTATTTATAAACAATAAATATGATTTCATTAAATTTAGCAACGTATACTGATGAAAATCCAAGAGAGTTCACAATAAATTTGTCTTTCATATAATCAAAAGAGCATCTTAAGTCAATAAATGTATATAGTGTTAAAATATGAAACAACAGACACAGTTATAAATGTGATGTAGATAAATGCATTCTTCATTTTTATCTAACATTTCCCTGTATTTTCATAACAGCATCTATTATGTATGAAATAGAAATAAGAAAATAGGGGCGCCTGGGTGGCTTAGTCGGTTAAGCGTCCGACTTTCGCTTGGGTCATGATCTCGCGGTTCGTGGGTTCGAGCCCCGCGTCGGGCTCTGTGCTGACTGCCAGCTCAGAGCCTGAAGCCTGTTTCAGTCTGTGACTCCCTCTCTCTCTGACCCTCCCTGCTCACGCTGTCTCTCTCTCTCTCTCTCCTAGAAATAAATAAAACATTAAAAAAAAAAATTTAAAAGAAATAAGAAAATACATATTAGAAATAAGCCGAAAAATGAGGCGCCTGGGTAGCTCAGTGGTTTAGCGTCAGACTTCGGCTTAGGTCACAGTCTTATGGTTCATGAGTTCAAGCACTGCATCAGGCTCTGGGCTGACAACTCAGAGCCTGGAGTCTGCTTCAGATTCTGTGTTTCCCTCTCTCTCTGCTCCTCCCTCACTCACACTCTGTCTCAAAAGTAAGTAAACATTAAAAAAAAAATTTTTAAAAAGAAACTGAAAAACTGTCACTATGTCTGCTAATATGTTACATGTCTAGACAACATAAAAGAATCTACAAAATCTGCCTAAAATTAATGAGAAAAAGGTAATGTTCTTAGAACAAATAAAGAAGCAAGAATGAATAGCTTTCCTATATACTTGAAAATCTCGTAAGATTTCTATTTAGCTGCAACAAAATGAATGAAGACCAAGGAAAAAAAAGTGGGATTTATGTAGAAAATGGCAATATTTACTGAAAATGCAAAAGATAATAAATCTGTCCTGATAATTGTTCCTGGATGGACAGAGTAAATGTGTTTTTTCCCTTCTTCATCTATTTTTAATTTTAGAGAAATTACTCTCAAATAAGTTTTAAGTACTTGGGGAAGGATGTATTGGTCTTAATTCGGATATGAGGAAAGTAAAAACTAGCTTTGAGAAATTTGAGAAAGAGAGAAATAAAGAAGAATAAATTTCAGTAGTTTTAAAAACAACATGGGCACAGAACAAGTTTCAAAGATTAAATAGATATGAACCAAAGTGCTACTAGAAATAAAATATAAGGATATAGGAATATATAGGAAATATAAGGATAAAGGTATTTGCAACACATATAACTGAAAAATTTAGTTATTTATTTAAATGAAATATAAAGAAAGTTTAAGTGGAATACATATATGAATAATTCATTGATTTCAATATGAAAAATTAAACATAAATGAAATGAAATATAGCAGAAATAAAAAGTTAATATACTTAAATAGAAAGTACTTTAAAAATATCATATAAAATAGTAATTTAGGTAAGCACATATAACAAGACAGAAAACATACAAATAATATTACTTGTTATCATTATTATTATCCTTATCCTATTACTACCCTTATCCTAATATTATGCTTGTTATCCTTAAAATACAAAGTCATCTCATGAATAAATTAAAAAAAAACTCTTAGTCCTTTATTGTAAGTGGCAATGAACTATAAGATCATTTATAAAAGAATTAAAGATCAATCACCATAAGAAGAATGTATTGTTTCAGAAATGATAAAAACTGAATTAAAGTAATAAAGTCTTCCTTTTCACTACTGAGTTGGTGAAACTATTTAAAGAAATAATGAGTGGGGCGCCTGGGTGGCTTAGTCGGTTAAACGTCCGACTTTCGCTTAGGTTCTAGCCCCGCATGGGGCTCTGTGCTGACTGCCAGCTCAGAGCCTGGAGCCTATTTCGGAGTCTGTGATTCCCTCTCTCTCTGACCCTCCCCTGCTCACGCTGTCTCACTCTCTCTCCTAGAAATAAATAAAACATTAAGAAAATTAAAAAAAAATAAAATAAAGAAATAATGATAAGCAGGGGTGCCTGGGTGGCTCAGTAGGTTAAGCATCCGATTTCAGCTCAGGTCAGGATTTAGCAGTTCATGGGTTCGAGCCCCGTGTTGGGCTCTGTGCTGACAGCTAGCTCAGAGCCTGGAGGCTGCTTTGGATTCTGTGTCTCCCTCTCTCTCTGACCCTCCCCTGCTCACTCTGGCTCTCTCTCTCTCAGAAATAAATAAAACATTGAAAATTTTTTTTAAAAACTAAAGAAATAATGTTAACCAATCTGTGTAAATGTGTGGAGAACCAAAAAGTGCATATACTCCTTTTGGGAAAAGGATGTGATAAAACATTTCCAGAAAACAATCTATAGTATCTATCAAAAGCCTTAAAGATACACATATACTTTCACATAGTAAGTATATGTATGAATATTCAGAGTAGTAAAAATATCAAAGGTCCAAAATGCCAAGAATTTTATATTTAAAATACGGAGTTTTATGTTCTTTTTAGCTTTCAAATTCTCTACAAGAAGCATGCCTTTTTTAAAATTAAGGATAATTAATATAATTAAATATCTTGTGAATTTTTTTATGTTCAGCCATGGAATGAAGAAAATGGAGATCATATATATTTTTGAGCACCTGCTAATGAGGATAGTATGTTAATAACTTGCTCAAATAACTGTTGTGAGGGAAAAAGAAAGGAGGGAAAAGATAAGGAAAAAGCAATTTAGTCTGGGGAAATAGTTTTAAATAAGTATTTTACTTAATTTTTTAAAATGACAAAAGCATTGTATAGAAAATATATTTTTAATGTTTATTTATTTTTGAGAGAAACAGAGCATGAGCAGGGGAGGGGCAGAGAGAGAGGGAAACACAGGATCTGAAGCAGGCTCCAAGCTCTGAGCTTTCAGCACAGAAGCTGACAAGGGGCTTGAACCCAAGGACCACAAGATCATGACCTGAGCTGAAGTTAGATGCTTAACCGACTGAGCCATACAGGTGACCCTAGAAAATATTTAAATCGTTTGTAAAACTTGGTGTGAAAAAAATTTTAATAAAAAAAAGATAAATGATGTGAGCAATTTAAGGGGGAAAAGCTTAAAAAAACATTAAAATAATAAAACCACGCTCAGTATCAATCATAATGATGAAAAGATGTACATTCTATTTTATACTCTTCAAATTGGTAAAAATTAAGAAGTCGAATACCAATATTAAAAAGTGTTATGGCACTGGGAACTCTCATACACTACCAGTCAGGTGTAAAATATCCAGTAATATTTAAAGGGTGCAAGGGTGCCTGGGTGGCTCAGTTGGTTAAGTGTCTAACTTCAGCTCAGGTCATGATCTCATGGTTTGGTTCTTGAGTTTGAGCCCTGCATCCAGCTCTCAGATGTCAGCTCAGAGATCCTTAATCTCTCTCACCGCCCCTCCTCCATTTGCTCACTCTCCATCTCTCTCTCTCTCTCTCTCTCTCTCTCTCTCAGAAATAAACATTTAAAACAAGGTGAATTTCATAGTGTCTACGGATTCTAGCCAAGAAAATCATAGGCTCATATACATCTATTCAACTATGTCACTCTTAACTTTTTTTATTTTTTATATAATGTTCTCCAGCTAGAAATCCCCAATGTCTGTCAAGAATAAAATGAATAAATCATGTTATAGTCTACAGTTGGCCTCTAGAAAATGGTGAATGAAAATCAATAACTGGAGAAGAATATATAAATTATAAAAAAGACTCACCGGATGTTAAAAACATTTGAAGCACTGCTGCCTACTTACACATCTCTATTAGCTTTCTATTTATCTATTATCCATCATCTATCAAAGAAGTAAAAAGTTAAAGTAATACACATTTATGGGAATTATATAAATAAGAAATAAATGGCAACCAGGATGGTGGTCACATTCGGGCAGGAAATAGGGGGCCAGAGTAGGAACTGAGTAAGCTGGAATCACCAACTCTAACATTAACATGTTATTTCTTTTAAAAACGGAATCAAGGAAAATCCTATAAAATGTTGCAGTTTGACAAAGCTGGGTATAGATGTACAATTCTCTATAATTTGCTGGACTCTTTACTTTTTATAACGGAAAGTAAAGAAAAATTAAGGAAATGTTCAAGTGAACTTTTCTTTCTTTTTCTTTTTTGGCAGAGAGAGAGAGAGAAAGCAAGTGAGTGCTGGGGAGAGGATAGAAGGAGAGAAAGAATCTTCACCAGGCTCCATGCCCAGCGCAGGGTCCAATGTGGGGCTGAATCTCAAAATGGTGAGATCATGACCTGAGCCAAAATCTAGAGTGGGATACTTAACCAACTGAGCCACCTAGCATCCCAGGTGAGCTACCTTTATCAGAATATATTATTATTAGACTTAACCAGGTCACACATCATGACTTCTGGAGACAAGCATGAAGTAAAATCACAGTGCTCTATGGGATTATTGAGAAATTTTGACCTCATCTAATTTGATAATCTGGATATTAATAATAGATATTAAAGGAACATTTTGTGAAGGGTTTGACTCTTAAGGAGATTATGAGATCTCACAAGCCAGGCATTCATCCAGCTGGTCAGGCTTCTGTTTATTTATTGTAGACTGACCATGTGTAGAAGAAACAAACATAGGCTGAAAGAGAGATAATAGGTTGATTCACTATAGTTCAAACTCTCCCTTCATATTCTAAATGATAAGTACGATTTACTTCTTGTATTCGAGGTACTGTAGTAGCAACCTGTATGTTTCATCTCATTTAATACTCATGTCATTCTATGAAGTACATGCTAGTGTTATCTTTACTTTATAAAACTTTTGTTCACAGAAACTAAGAGCATATCTTAGGTTATTCTTCTACTCAATAGTCTAAACAATACTTCAAAACAAAAAGACTGACTCTAAAGTCCATTGTTCTTATCAGAATTCCATACTGTCTCAGCATGAAGTATGTTATATTTTGAGGATAATGAAATAGCTAAAAAACAAGAAGGAACTAGAGACTGATGCCTTTTGTGTACATGATATGACAATGGAAAAACTGCAAGCATTATGATTAGAATCTGATAATATATGATCATATGGTTTAATCTTTATATTTGTTACAACTTCATCAGGCTTCAAAATCTGGGATCTTCCTTTTTATTAATATTTGTTTAAATTATTACTATTGTAGTCCAAAAAGAGAGCAGTGGGTCTCATTTTTGCTAATACTATTACATAGTTGACGTATGAAAACCACAAACTATTCACAACAGAGCTGAGGGATATGAGGAATAATGGAATTTGAATACAAAGTGAAGCTGCAAAATAAAAGTAATTCAGTGCCAAAATCCCAATAATGGGTCAACTAAACCATTAACATAAGACAGTGTTCACCACTCTAATAGGATAGTGCATTGTCTCCTGAAAACTGACATGGGAAATGCTTTCCAACATAAGGACAGAGACAACAACCCACACTCTATTACTAGAGACGTGTGTGGCCGCCTTGGACTTTATAGTTCCAATTTGCCCACTGACCTGACACCACAGTGCAAAGAGTAAGACATTAACAAAGTGAAATGGCTCTTTAAGCACTCACACAGTCCCTTGGCAGTGTTAAAATCCTGCCATTTACTGTGTCATTGCCAAGTGTTCTTTTATCAGCAAGGAGGGCCATAGAGAATGGGTCCAGTGGAAAGGAGTGTGTGGACAGTCCTGCACCATTAACTTCCACCAGCTAAATCAGTCCATCATATAAATGTGGCCCTATCTAAACACTCCAGTTCATAACAGAAAGTATTTCTTCTCTATCTAGAGAAAAAGAAAGTTAAAAGAAACAACAACAACAACAAAAGCCCAAGGAGTAAACACCATAATCCTTGGTACATCAATGCTCTTGTTTTTTTTTACAAATAAAGTGAAAATCTAACATGGGAAAATGCTGAGAAAGACTCAGCCAGGACTTTGTGGGATAAGGAAAAATATCATTAGCTGAAAAGCATGAGAAAGTATCTGTAAGAGAAGGACACGATTAATAAAATATGATCCAAAAAAACTATCTTCCTAGAAAATTAGATATGCTGGATCCAAATCTTAAATGGTTTGTATCAGAAGGGAAAACTGCTGTTGTTGTTTTTTCAAAAACAGACATTTCCAGAAAATCTGTAAAAATAGTGGTTAATAAAATTGCATTAACATGTGATACTTCACATTTTGCATTCTTAATATAGTCTTGGTAAATTCCTCAGACTATTATATATTACATTACCCTAATTTCAAAAAGCATAATAAGCTCAAATACTTACATACTTTACTGTGTACCAGTAAGTATATAAGTAAGGCACCACCCTATATGCCTTAGAATACTTAAGAAGAGAAAACCAAGGCAGAGAGAGGTAAGCAACTTGTTCAAAGTTAAATAGTTACAAGTAATGCTGCCAGAATTAAATCAAATCTTAACTCTACTACTTTAGAGATTAGTAAATGTTTTCTATAAACGGTTATAGTGATTACTTTAGGCTTTCAGGTCATAAAGTTCTCTGTTGCAACTACTTAATTCTGCCCATCTTGGTAGCATAAAAGCTGGCAAAGACATTATAGAAACAAATGGTCATGACTGTGTTCCAGTAAAACTTTATTTACAAATATAGGCCATAAGGTAGATGAAATGCAGTGCAAGGACCTTTGTACTGCCCAGTGATGTCTCCTCAAGCTAAGATTTAGAAGACATTCTTACTATAATTCTCATCAGAAGATACTTCTAAATTGTGTATTCTTAAAAACATATTGACCACAGGCTTCTTTCTTATTTACTCCTGAGAGGCTGGCGGTATGTTTCTGCTGGGACACAGGTACCTGCAAACCCTTGAATGTAGAAGAGAATTTATCTGACTTAGATTCTTATCATCTCTGATATCTAGCCCCAATTCTTAATTTCATATCCAGCCAGATCAATCAGTTCAGCCCTGGAGTAACAATCTAACATTCCATTCTCCTTCATATCCTTGTAGTCTTTCTCTCATTATTATTATTTTTATATTAAAAAACAGAACAGAGTAACAACAGCAATAGCATCCTTATGGTAATTATATACAATCCTTTTAATGCTTTATCTTATTAGAATAATACAGCAATTCAAATAAATAATGGTAACTAACTTCTATGTTAGGAGAAATTTTCCCAGTCATTGCTGTCAAAATAAGAATAATCACGTCAATGTCACTAGATTTATCTCAATTACTTACAGTGTTTTGACATAATCAGCAAATCCCTCAAGAACTTTCCTGACATAACTTGCCTTTTTTTTTTTTTTTTGAAGTATTTTCTTTGAAATATAAAGGAGTCGGTATTCCCCTGATCATGACAAGGGAACATACGGTTTAATTGCAAATTTTTTTAACAGGACTTTGCCAGGCTGTAGAAGAGCCAGGGAATTGGTGTTGCTTCTATTTATATTGGTATCCTGTGGGTAAAGAAGGAAGTCCCAATTGTTCTTTAGCGGGGGTCTCTCATAGTTTGAGGAATGAGCCTTTCCTGGTGCAATCAGAGCCACTCAGAAACAGTAGAATTTGTGAATTCCCAAAACATTAAGTTTCTTTTGTTTCAAGAAAAGAGGAGATGTTGTTATTACATAAAGCTTTTTTTTAAAGACCATCATATTAATTATGGAACTTATTTATCTCTATCCAACAAATTATCTTAAAAATAAAACTCATTTTGTGTTATACTAAAGAGTTTTTGGAGAACTTCCTGTCTATATCCAAGGCATATATTAGGTTACTGACATCTAAGTGATTATATGTATGTTATCAGTGATGGCTGAGACAACTGCTCTAAAGTAGATTATTGAAAATAAAATTCAAAGGTATTCTTTGAATTTTATCAATTATTTTTTTAAATCATCACCTCATTCAAAAATAGAATGTATATAAAACACAGTCATAACAATTAAAATAGTAAGATTAATAAAAACTAAACTATCATTGCCCACCTTTGCATTGGAGCATTGCCAAGGTACTTAAATGATTCTGACTGTCCTTTTTTGGATGCCTCTCTATCTCTCACCCTGCCAGAAGCAGCCACTAAACTGAATATTCTCTTTGTTATTCTCTTGATTCTTTTTATAGTAGTGGTACTGAATCTTGGCTACACATTGAAATTACCTGGGGAGCTTTAAAATAATGATGCTTGGGATCCACTCTGAAAGCCTCTGATTTTATTGGTTTAAAGTACAGCCTTCATATTATGTGGCTAAATGATAGGAAAATATCATTTCCCTTAAAAAGCCTTAGTTCATGAGAACTTTACATTAGGGATAGACAGACATTGTAAAATTCTCTGACGACTCTCCTCAGCTTCCATCATGAAAAGATAACGCCAAGGCCATAATGCGTCTAGTCCCAGTTTCTTCTCCTTTTTCTTCTTTTTTTTAAATTTTTTAATTTATTTCTAGGAGAGAGAGAGAGAGAGACAGCGTGAGCAGGGGAGGGTCAGAGAGAGAGGGAGTCACAGGCTCCAGGCTCCGTGCTGGCAGTCAGCACAGAGCCCGAGGCGGGGCTCGAACCTACGAACCGCGAGATCATGACCTAAGCGAAAGTCGGACGCTTAACCGACTAAGCCACCCAGGCGCCCCTCTTCTCCTTTTTCAAACAGGACTGCATGGTGAGTCTGGATTTCTATATATCTTTTTAACCTCTCTTTTCTCTTCCAAAATCCTTAGTCCCTCTTGTTATTTAGGTGTTTATTTGTTCGTTTTAAATCAATATTGAGCATGGTCATTTGGGGAAGAAAAGTTGATGGGGAGAATAGATTATCTATGGAGAAAAGAAGCAGCAAATGATCTTGTCAAATAAGAGACCCATTCATGAAGGAGCTTGCAAAGCCATGCTCAAGGGACTGGATGGATGTAAACAGAAGACAACCCTTGAAGGAGTGTCAATGACAGCTAGCCAAAGAACACCAGGAATACACCTGTAGTTGAGAAGCTAGATGTGTTGTTGCAGTGGGGGTGTGGGAATATGAGCCAAGGGTACCTGTGATCATCTCAGTAAGAAGTGATAGGAAAAGCCTATAATAGGGTTGGGCTTGGGTTAGGCAATTTTGAGGCCTTATGGAAGTAAAAGTTCACTCTAGATCAGGTGCTGTCAGAAAGAGGGGGAAGCTCTGTGATTGGGTATCTCAGTAAGACTCAGCCTAAGGAAGTTAGACTACAGCAAGTACAAAGCTGTCATTTGTAAATGACCAGAATGATCAGATCAATTATTTTACTTGCAGAAACATGGAGAATGGTTTGGAGTCAGGGGAGACTAAAAACAGAGACCAGGTGAGAAATTATTCAGACAGGGATTACAGTCTCTTTGAGGGCCAGAGCTATAGCACTTGTTTAACATAATATAGACTCTAATTTAAGGGTTTGCCCGAGAGACAATTGATGTTTTAATGTGATGTAGTAACAAGATCATTCATTAATTTATTCACAGTATTTAATAAAGTTTTCATTAAATACTGGCAATGTCAAGAATTTATGTATTCTGAGGAATTAAAATAGAAAGCTGACCTTTTGAAATTGGGTTATTAAATATTTCTCATTTAACCATGTTTCACACTCCAGCTAAGTGTCTTAAATAAAACATGGTTTATGTATGTATTTATCTGTAGGATGGTAAATGAAATGTTCACTTAATGCACTGGCAATTCAGTAGCATGGAGATATTTTTAGAAGTTCATGTAAGAACCTAAGACATTTTAAAATAGGAAAAAGGCCATTCAGTTTAATAGAGCTGCTTTTCATCAGAGATATTAAATGTATTTTTCACATGGCAAATTAAGTGAACTGTTATACTGGGCCATTTTGATACTATCTCACCATTGTAGAATAAAAAAGCCTAAACTTATTGCCTAGGTTAAAACAGTCAAGCTTTACATTTTATGCCTAACAGAATTTGGAAACTTGATTGTCACTGTTCATTTGTTGCAGAAGATTTTAAGAGCAAAGCATCGACTCCCATATTCTTAATATTTTTATGTCATTGAACCATTTAAAAAAGTCAGATTCGATGGATTGGATAAAACATTAATATATACAGAAAAATTCCTTAAGTATGAGAATGCAAGGGTGAGTAAAGACCAGCATATCCTAAATGTCCCTCTTGAGAAGCCCTTAAAACTCCACATATTGGCTATTAACAGCATTTTTGGTTTTATATAGCAATTGTGAAACACCTCAAAATAAAATTAAGGATTTATTTTTTTTCTGTACATTCCAAATTTCTGTCAGTGTGTAAACTATTTGGTGTAAATTTTTTATACTCACATTCATCAACAATTTTAAATTTTATATCTTTATCTTTTTATAATTTATCAAATAAAGACCTGCAATGTTAAGATGGTAAAAATTAAAAAAAGCACCAACATCATCTGGGACTTCTAGAAACAACACTGTTGTTTTGTGTAATACTTTTGCCAAATTAAGTTGTTAAGAGTCAGTTATTTAGTAAATTCTGAACTAAACAGAAAGTAAAATAAAATTGCTACATTTCTCACTTGTGCTCTTTTTTAAAAATTATTTATTAATTTATATCCAAGTTAGTTAGCAATGATTTCAGGAGTAGATTCCTTAATGCTCCTTACCCACAACCCCTCCAGCAACCCTCGTTTTGTTCTCTATATTTAAGAGTCTCTTATTTTTTGTCCTCCTTCCTCTTTTATTTTTTTTGCTTCCCTTATGTTCATCTGTTTTGAATCTTAAAGTCCTCATAGGAGTGAAGTCATATGATATTTGTCTTTCTCTGACCAATTTCGTTTAGCATAATACCCTCTATAGTTACATCATGTAGTTGCAAATGGCAAGATTTCATTCTTCTTGAATACTGAGTAACACTCCATTATCCTTTCATCTGTCGATGGACATTTGGGCTCTTTCCATATTTGGGCTATTGTCAATAGTGCTGCAATAAACACTGGAGTGCGTGTGTCCCTTCAAAGCAGAATACCTGTATCCCTTGGATAAATACCTAGTAGTGCAATTGCTGAATCATAGGATAGTTCTAATTTTTTGAGGAACCTCCATACTGTTGGGAGTGGCTGCACCAGTTTGCATTCCCACCAGCGGTGCAAAAGTGATCCTCTTTCTCCGCATCCTCACCAACATCTGTTGTTGCCTGAGTTGTTTATGTTAGCTATTCTGACAGGTATCTCATTGTGGTTTTGATTTGTATTTCTCTGATTATGAGTGATGTTGCGCATTTGCCATCTGGATGTCTTCTTTGGAGAAGTGTCTATTCATGTCTTGTGCTCATTTCTTCACTGGATTGTTTTTTGGGTGTTGAGTTTGGGAAGTTCCTTATAGAATTTTGGTTAGAACCCCTTTATCTGACATGTCATTTGAAAATATCTTCTCCCATTCCCTCAGTTGCCTTTTAGTTTTGCTGGTTGTTTCCTTTGCCATGCAAAAGCTTTTTATTTTGATGAGGTAGGTCCCAATAGTTCATTTTTGCTTTGGTTTTCTTTTTTTCTGGAAACGTGTTGAGTAAGAAGTTGCTGCAGTTAAGATCAAATAGGTTTTTGCCTGCTTTCTCCTCAAGGATTTTGATGGCTTCCTGTTTCACATTTAGGTCTTTCATCCATTTAGAGTTTATTTTTGTGTATGGTGTAAGAAAGTAATCGAGGTTCATGTTTCTGCATGTTGCTGTCCAGTTTTCCCAGCACCATTTGCTGAAGAGACTGTCGTTATTCCATTGGATAGTCTTTCCTGCTTTGTCAAAGATTAGTTGACCATACGTTTTTGGGTCCATTTCTGTGTTCTCTCTTCTGTTCCATTGATCTGAGTGTCTGTTTTTGTGCCACTACCATACTGTCTTGATGATTACAGCTCTGTAGTACAGCTTGCAGCCCGGGATTGGTATGCCTCCTGCTTTGTTTTCTTTATCAAGATTACTTTGGCTATTTAGGTCCTTTTGGTTGCATACCTTATGCTCTTTTTATTTCCCTTTGATATTTGGTCATCTCTTAATCATTGTGTCTCACTGTTTCTGTCTTTTTCTGTTTTTATCTATTACTTTATCTTTCAAATTCTTTCAAATTTTCTGTTTTGTCCCTAATTTACATCTTTCTCTCTGTGACTCCTCCCACTCCCACCATTTTCCCTATGAAAATATTTTCAGATCCATTCACTCTCAGGAGCTATTCCATGTCTTTCACCTGCAACATCTCACTTAAGATGTTTTACAGTATCCTTGGTTATTTTACACTGTAAACAAAAGAAATTTCCCAGTTCTACTAGGACAATGGCAGTTACCAAATTTGGAATTAATGTCCACCCATCCTCCTTTAGATAGTAAGAAAAGAAAACCTTTGATGCCTCAGACTTACAAGATTACTAGGAAACAAAATAGTGCAAAATTTAGTTTACAGGCATATGGTGAAATGCAGAGTTCAAATCCCTAGAGCCATCTCTGGAGCCCATGCCAGGACAAAATATCAAGCAGAAAGTGAGTGAAGAAGAGGAGAATGCAGCTGCCACCAAGCATTATGGGAATGCAGAGAGACATCACCCCTAGTGAAAGATCACTGCAGGGATAATACTGAGACCATATCTAAGAGGTGGAGAAATGAAAAGGAAGGTGAAAGAGGTTTTGTAAAAGATTTCAGTCTTGGGAAGGCTTTGCTTTAGAGGTTCATGGAAAACTGAAAACACATAAAAAATTAAAAGGTAATTATCTCCATAGTAAATAATTGAATTAGACAATGATGTTAAAGTCATCAGGTTAAAAGGAGTAGTCAGTCTCAAAGTATTTCTCCATAGGTTAAATGTTAATTAAAAAGAGAAAAGTGTCTTTACAGTGTTGCATCTGGTAGATGCTACGTTAACCAAGTGATCAACTTTTTCATGACCAATAATGGGACAAAATGAGGCTGATATGATTCTCTAAGGACACAATGACACTTTTATGGTTTTCTTGCCAAAAATGCTTGATCTGAATCTAATCCCAATAAACTAATCAGACAAAAACAAACTGAGGAACATTTTCCAAAACATTTGGCCTGTTCTTTTAAAAATAAGTCAAGAGAGACAAGGGAACATATTCAAAGAAAGAAACACTTAAGAGATACAAAAATAAATGCAATTTATGGTCCTGTATTGGATCCTGGATCAGAAAGAGAAAAAAAAATCTTTAAATTACCTATGAGAACATTTGTATAAATGGATTATATTAATTAATACATTATCAAGGTTAAATTTGTTGAATTTGATTATTGTATTGGGTTCAGTAAAGTCTGGTAATGTAAAAACAGCAATAACGTATTTCTTTCATATGTTCTTTTAATTTGTCTCCTTGTCCTAAGTTTTAGAAGAGGGCTATGATACCTGCCAGTTGCTTTAGCTGACTCACAAAATAATAATAACAATTTGCCATGTAGGTGAAGGGTGTTTAGCTCTTATAAACTTTGTGAATTTGCATTTTTGAAAATTAAAAGTTCAAAAAGAGCACAGTACTGCGGTCATGTAGGTGTGTTCATTATATCCATTGCAGTGGAAAAAATTAAATCTCTACTTATAAGTAAGACTTAAAAATTTTTGTATATGTCTTGTTTGTGCTTATGTATGTAAGAGCTTTAGCATTGCTTACATTTAGAGGTGGAATATAGGTAAATAGATATATAGGTGATGGAGGGATAGAGAGATAGATGATAGATAATTGTATAGCATTGTTATATTTGTTTCACTAAGCATATATCACTTTTAACATAAAAAGCATTAGCCAAAAAGTAGAATAAAAGTCTTAAAACACAATGATAATTAAAAATAATCATAAAAGCAATTGAACTAAATGATAAAAATTTAATAATTGGAAAAATGCAGAGAGATTTCCTCAAGGATTCAAAGAAAAATCTGATACAAAAATGAAAATGATAAGACAAAAATTGAAAAAAAAATTAAAAAAGAATAAAAATGTGGTCTATATAATGTTACTCAGAAAAGGACACAATTGAGTAGAGAACAAACTAATCAAAGATAAGACATAAGAGAACTTCTTAAATGTATAGATTTAAAAGGTTCATTACATCCTTAAAGTGAATCAATAAAAAGAAATACATGCAGACATATACGAGAACTTTTGTCTCAATCTCATCTATATAATCTTCCCCTTAGAGAAAGGCACAAAAATGTCACATAATGAGCTATTACATGAATGTATTTCTTCCCTATATTGTGACTGGCTTTCCTACAATCAGAAGAGGAGGAATTATCTTCTCCAACAAGCCTTCTGAATAGACTGCACCGAAAATAGCTCAGACAAGGAAGATTCTATCCCAACTATCCATACCTCAGGTATACATTTCTAAGGTAATAATCCTGAGAACCAGAAAGTTGTCCTTGTCTATGATATATGTTCTCCACTGTGTAGTTTGACGTAGGCCTATTTTTTGTTCTATCTTTGGTAAAGCCAGATGACAACTGATCATATAGTTGACAACTTCTTGAGGTATCCCCTAGCTCTCTAGTTCCAGTTGTTTAATATTTCATCATATATCTCTTTCTCCAAAATTTTATACAGTGTTGGGATGTTTTAAGACAAAATAAACAATTGGCTCAACTGTATTTACAAATAATATAAGATTGACGGGGGCACCTGGGTGTCTTAGCCAGTTAAACACCTAACTCTTGATTTCAGCTCAGGTCATGATCTCACAGTTTGAGTGCCACATTGTACTGACAATACAGAGCCTGCTTGGGATTCTCTCTCACCTTCTCTCTCTGCCTCTCCCTCACTCGCCCTCTTTCTCTCTCAAAATAAATAAATAAACTTAAAAAATATATAGAAGATTGACAAAAGCTCTCATTCACCATGGTTAAAGTAATTATTAAATGTCAACTTTCCATGAGCTCAAAAAAAAAAGAAAAAACGTGGTGAAAATTATGAGTCTAAAATGATCTCTTAGGCTCAAATTGCATAGCAATGGAAACTGGCCTGAAAATATAGGGGTGTGTGATTTATCTCTATTCACTGTGCAGAAGTTTCCAATGATTCAATGAAAATGGACAGTAAGAATCAAGCAGCTGAAAAGAATGGGACACCATTTCATTTATTCCCCTCACTAGATTTTCCCCAAATCTCTTCTAAAGCCATAAGGGCCTCTGGCAGAAACACAAAACTCTTAGGAGACCCATAGTGCTTTTCTCAATCTCCTCCATGGTAGTCATAAACAATTTTCATATGTGGGCATAGACTATTTACCGTCTGTTGTTTTCCAGTTCTCAAGTTAAAATTTAATTACCTCCACAACGTAAGTTTGCATTTTTCAGTTCTCTCCCTCTATTCTTTTCAGTGTTTTACATAGAGTCCTAGTATCTTAAGAAGATGAACACTCAGATCTAATAAAGAGAAGCCACCAATTAACATAAATATTTTTCGGAATAGCAGTTTATAAAAATTGATTCACTGGCATGTAATTGATATACATTAAACTGCACATATATAGACTACTTCATACATTTTTACATATGTATAATCTGTGAAAATCACTATTATCAAGTAAGGAACAGAACATTCACAAGGTTTTATGCCTCATTACAACCACTGTTTCATAACTTATCTCGCCTCTCTGTTCCTGGGTGACCCCTGATCTTCTGTCACTAGAGGTAAAGTTGCATTTCACAGTTTTATATAAGTAGAATAATAAATTGTGTCTAATTTTTGAGTCTTTTCACTCAGCTTAATTATTTTCGGGTTCACACACAACTCTTGGCATATATCAATATTTTATTTCTTTTTATTGTTGGATGGTATTTCATTTCATGAAAGTACACATTTTTTTTTATCCATTTGCCTCATAATGCATTTAGGTTTTCTAGTTGTTGGCTATTACAAATTGAACTGCTATGAATATGTGTCTTTGTATACTCATAGTTTCATTTCTCTTAGGCACGTATCTAGAAGTGGAATCATTTGATCATATGGCAAATTTAACCTGGAACTGTTTCAGAAATGGTCAACCTGCTTTCAAAAAGATTATTCGATTTTACATTCCCACCAGCAGTGTGTGAGAGTCCCAGTTGCTCCATTTCCTAACAACACTTCATGTGGTAAGTCTTTTATTTTTAGCCATTCCAATAGGCTTGTAGAGGGTCTCATTGGGCATGAATTTGTATATCCTAATAACTAATGATATTGACTTTTTTTCATCCACTACTTAGCTATCCATAAATCTTTTTTATTTATTTATTTTTTTTGGTGAAGTGTCTGTTCAAAGCTTGCTCATTTTTATAAAAAATGTTAGGTCACTTTATCATTATTGGGTTGTGAGAAACATTATATTATAAAGGGCTTTTTATATTATAGATATAAATTGTATACCTAATATATGGTTTGCAAATATTTAATTTCAGCATGTGGCTAGTCTTTTCATTCTCTTAACTGAGTCTTTTAATTATTTAATCTTTAGAAAAGAATTTTAATTTTGATGAAGTCCAGTTTATCATTTTTTTCCTTTTGTGGATCATGCTATTGTTGTATATAAAAAATCTTGGCTGTTTTCATTCATTTCTGAAAACTCTACTTTGCTTCACTGATCAATTCACCTATCTTGATACCGATGTCACACTGTCTTCAAAACTATGTTTTTAAAATTATTTTTAAAATCATGAAGTGTTAGATGCACAACATATTTTTTTTTCAAAGAATTTTGGATACTATAAGTCTGTTATATTTCCATATGAATTTTAAAAGCAGCTTATTTTCAAAAAGGATAGGCTGCTGGATTTTGATTTGTATTGTGTTTATAGTTAAATTTGGAGAAAATTAGTATCTTACCAGTATATATTACCATGTGCTCTGACACATGAGCATAGTCTATCTTTCCATTTGGACATGCTTTACTCTCAGTAATGGCTTGAAATTTTCAGTGTATGGGTCTTACACATATTTTTTCAGCTTTATTCCTAAATATTCAAGTGTTTAAAATTCAAATTGTGATTATTTATTGCTAGTATCTAGAGATGTAATTCATTGTTTCCTATTTATCTTGTATTGTCCAACCTTCATAAACTTGCTCAGAAGTTCAAGTTTTATTTATTTTAAATTTTTAAATGTTTTTTATTTATTTCTTAGAGAGAGAGACAACATGAACAGGAGAGGGTCAGAGAGAGAGGGAGACACAGAATCTCAAACAGGCTCCAGGCTCTGAAGTAGCTGTCAGCACAGAGCCTGATGTGGGCCTTGAACCCACGAACTGTGAGATCATGACCTGAGCAGAAGTCGGTCGCTTAACCAACTGAGCCACCCAGGCGCCCCTCAACAAGAGTTTTAAAAATTTCAATGTCTTGGGGCGCCTGGGTGGCTTAGTCGGTTAAGCGTCCGACTTTCGCTTAGGTCATGATCTCGCGGTTCGTGGGTTCGAGCCCCGCGTCGGGCTCTGTGCTGACTGCCAGCTCGGAGCCTGGAGCCTGTTTCAGTCTGTGACTCCCTCTCTCTCTGACCCTCCCCTGCTCACGCTGTCTCTCTCTCTCTCTCTCCTAGAGATAAAAAAAAAAAAAATTTTTTTTCAGTGTCTTCTCTATATAGACAATCATGTTATCTGTGAATAAAGGCAGTTTTTCCCTTTCCAATCAGCATGCTTTTCATGTCTTTTTCTTGTTTTATTGAACCAGCTCAAATCTCCAGAAGAATGATAAATAGAAATAGTGAGAGTGGACACCTTTGACTTGTTCTGATCATAAGAGGAAAATCTCATCTTTCATCCAGTAGGTAGACGTTAACTATCTTTTTTTCATGTATTGACTTTATCAAATTGAGCATCTTCCTTTTGATTCTTACTTTACTATGATTATTAAAAATGGATGTTTGATTTTGTCAAATTCTTTTTCTGTTAAGATTCTGACTTCAGCTAAGGTCATGATCTCAATATCCATAAATTCAAGCCCTGCGTTGGGCACTGTGCTGACAGCTCAGAGCCTGGAAGCCTGCTTCAGCTTCTATGTCCTCCTCTCTCTCTGCCCCTCCTCCAATCATGCTCTGTCTCTCAAAAATGAATTAGTGTTAAAAAAATTTTTTTTAAATAATCTTATAAGTTTTCTTTTTAATTTGTTAATATAGTGAGTTCAATTTATTTTTTTATCATTTATTACACTGTTTCTTAAATATCAAAAGACTTGCATTTACAGGATAAGCCTCGTTTGATTATGATGTGTTAATCTCTATATATTATACTTAATTTGCTTAAATTTTGTTAAGAATTTTTTGTCTATATTCGTGACAGAAGCAGCTTGATAGTATTCATACTTGTAGTAACTGGATTTTTTTTTTTAAATAAGGCCAACATTTGCCTCACAAATGGTCTAGAAAGCATTTCTTTCTCTTCAATATTCTGTACATGTTTGATAGAACTTGTACTATCTATCTCTTATTGGATAGAATTCAGTAAAGAAGGCATTTGAGCTTGGCATTCTATTTGTGAGAATGTTTTTCACTAACACTCCAATTCCTTTAATAGCTTATCTGTTTCTTGTTGAGTGAGCTTTGGTGTTTTGTGTGTTTCAAGAAATCTGTCCATTTTATCTAAGATATCAAGGTTATTTGCTTATAAATGTTAATATTTTCCTAATATACTGTTAATATTTGTGGAATCTAGTGATACCACCTCTATCATTCCTCATTGTAAATATTTTTGAAAAGTCTCGCTACAATTTAAGTTCATCTCACAGAACTAGTTCTTAGTTTCTTTGACTTTTTCTGTTCTTCTTCTGTCTTCTTGTTCCCTGATTTCCTCTTTAATCTTTATTAATTCCTTCCTTCTTCTTATTTTGTGCAGTGACTGAAGGTTTATGTCCTCCTTCCCCAAATTTATATTGATTGAAATCCTAACCCCAAACTTTATTGTCTTAGAAGGTGAGGCCTTTGGGAGATGATTAGGTGGTGAAGGTGGAGCCCTCATGAATGGGGATACTGCTCCTGTCAAAGGGACCCCAGAGAGCTCTCTCCTTTCTCTCTGTGATGGGAAGATAAATGAGGAGCCAGCTGTATGCACCCCAGAAGAGGGTTCTCACCAGAACCCCACCATGCTTTCATTTTGATCTCAGATTTTGGGTCCTCAGAATTGTGAGAAATAAATTTCTGTTGTTTATAAACAACTCCGTTTATGGCACTTTGTTATGGCAGCCTGAACTAAGATACTTTGTGTTTTACTTTTTCTAGTTTATTAAGGTGGAGGATGATGTCATTAGCTTGAGACCTTTCTTCTTTTATAATGTAGTTCATTTAGTATTGCAATATTCCATTAAGTATTGCTTTAGCATAATAACACAACTTTTGACAAGTGATACTTTTATTTACATTCATTTAACAACATTTTTAAATTTCTCTTTTGATTTTCCATGAATTATTGAGATATATGCATTCTGGTTCTTCGCTATTTAAAGATTGTCCAGACATCTTTTTAAAATTTATTGAGAATTATATTTTGGCTCAGGATATGATGTGTTAACAGTTTGAGTAACTTCAGAAGCATGAATATTCTGCTTTAATTTGTGGGAATGTTCTATAAATATTAATTAGGTCAAATTTGTCATTTGTCTTTTATATTCTAGCTGATTTTCTACCTCCTTGTTTTATCAAGTATGTTTACTTATCAATTATTTGTATGCTTGTTTTATCACCTATTCATGAAAAATTATACTACCAAGAATAAACTCAGGAGTAGAAAATAACAAAGCACACCGGAAAAATAATCCACAGATGTAACATTTGAGAGGATTTAGGCTGCAAATAGTAGAGAATAGAACAATCTTAAGTGATTTAAGAGTAAGTGTGCCTGAAACTTTCAATGAGATCATAAGAGACATTGAAATTATGAGGCAAAGAGGAAAAATAAAAAAAATAATAATGGTAATGAGTCATCTATAAACAAACAAACAAAATATACGGCTCTCATTGGTTGGGGGAGGTAGGCTAACTCACTGTTGTGAATAAAATTAGTGAACTGCAAGAAAGATCTAAAGAAATGGCTCAGAAGGAAAAATTAGAAAATATAAAAGAAAAGGCAAGAGACACAGGAGATGGAGAAAAGTTTCAACATCTACCTAATGAGATTTTTAGAAAGAGAAAAATAAAAGGGGCAAAACAGTTTGATGAGCAGAAACACAGAATGAAAGCAAAGGAAGATAACTTGGAAGATCAAACCTAGATACCAGGTAATAAAACCAAAGAACATTAAAGCCAAAGGGGAAATACTTAAAATATGCAACTTTGATTTTAACTTATTTTTTAAAATTACTGGCAATTAGACTTTCAGTAAACATTTTATCTATAATTAGAGACCAGATGAAAAGAAATTAATATGTTTCAAGTGTGAAATTAAAGTATTTTCAGTATATAATTGTATACAGAACTAACCTATCATTTAAGGGTGAGGGTAAAATATATATGTTGACATATTGAAAGTTGCTTATCGCTCAGGACATGTATATTCACTTGAAAGTATTAAGACATTCTCTGTGCTTTCCCATTTTATATCAGATACTCCTTTGCTTGTTGATTCCTGTGTTTTCTTAATCTTCTATTCACATGTATGCCTAGGCTCTGAGCCTCTTCCTTTCTTTTCTTTTTTTTTTTAGTGCTTATTTTGAGAGAGAACATGCAAGCAGGGGAGTGGTAGAGAGAGATAGAGGGAGACCAAATCCCAAGCAAGCTCTGCACTGTCAGCACAGAGCTCCACGTGGGGCTCAAATTCATAAACCTTGAGATCATGACCTGAACTGAAATCAAGAGTTGGATGCCCAACCAGCTGAGCCACCCAGGTGCCCGTGAGCCTCTTCCTTTCCAGTTATGTCCTGTAGTTGAGAGTGAGCCAGCTCTTTGTGGGAGTATTCTTACAGCACTGTATCCACTGCCTCACTGCTCCACTGAAGTTTTATATTCCCATATACTGACAGAAAACTTTTTAAATCTTGGTATCACCATGCTGTGCTCCCTCCTTCTCCCTGTTCCATTTCCCCTCATTTCTTCAGTTCATATGGCAGTAACTAAAGGTATTGCTGGTGACTACATTCTACCCCCCACAACTCCCTCTTACATCTCCGCCTCATCTGCTGTACTGCAGGATTGAGGGGGGAAGCACAGGGGCACTGTCCAGTCAGGGAATGTCCCACCAGCCTTCTCGATCTTATCACTGTCATCAGAGTTCATTATAAGAGCAGTTCAAGGCTGAACATTTCTTTGAGCTGCATCTATATCCTTCCTAGTTTTGTGGAGCTCTGTGTCAGCTTCTTATTTTATCTCAGTTTTCCTGTTGGCTAGATAATCTTCATGATCAGTGGTTTAGATTTATAATTTCTCTTTTTTCTCCTTGAACAGAGTTTGATTCTTTCCATTGTATTTTCAATTTGTTGAATTTAATGAGGCTCAGGGGGATGAGAGTAGATTAAAATATGTATCATCATTCAAAGCTATAGTCTTTATATTTTGAGGCTTTATTTGAAATATTTTTGTGCCCTAATTAATTTTCAAAGGGCAATATTATCTCATCCAGTATTCTCAAATATAAAGTAACAGTTAAAAAATATGTTACTAGGTTTGTTCAGTGCTGTGTGCTAGTTACAGTATTAACTGTTTTATGCACATTATCATTTAATGTTTAAAAATTCTAATTGCAGCATTATACTCATTTCACATCCACAAAAAGGTGAAGCTGATGTAATGATTTAGTGGAAATCTCACACTTAGCAGATTGATTAGCTGTGTTTAGAACTTTCATGGTGTTACTGCTTAGACTGTATTCTAATCTCAATCTGATACTATCTTTTGCATGATGCAAGGATGTATGTCTATAATTGCCTTAAGTTAAACATACATTCTCAAATCTTAAATAAAACTAATTTAAATTGACTTAAATGAATTAAAAAAAGACTTTTCACGGACTAGGATACAAATATTGCAAAATCAAACTATCCCCATATTAACTCGGTATCCCCCATAGATATATCCTTGCCTCCTTTAAACAATTCACCATTAATGAGAATAACCAAATTAGAAATGAGTGAGTGTTCATTTATATTTCATCCCTCTGGAGTTTAGAGAGAAAATCTCTAGCACAAATCTCCTGTTTACAAGGGTAGAAAAATTATAGCATAAATTCGCTTCTTAAGTGAAAAAATAAGAAAGAATTAAGCTAGGTAAATACAACAATGGAGGATAAGGACTTTAAATTCTTATTACAGTAAGATTCTCTATTACAGTAAAATCTTAATAACTCAAAATAATCCAGATTTCATAATGATTTGCGTGTGGGCTTTATTAAAGTTCACCTTTATTTTTAAATTATGGGAATTGCTAAGCAAATTAACTTTTCTAGTAAGCTTGTAGCACTTCACAATGCACAACTTACTAGAGTAGACTATTTTCAAACACTTCAATATTGTGATTTATTTTATTTTTAATGTTTTATTTTATTTTTGAGGGGGAGAGGCAGAGAGAGATGGAGACACAGAACCTGAAGCAGTCTGCAGCCTCTGAGCTGTCAGCACAGAGCTGGACAAAGGGCTTGATCTCACCAACTGTGAGATCGTGACCTGAGCTGAAGTCATCAGATGCTTAACTGACTGAGCCACCCAGATACTCCTTTTTTCTTCTTCTTTTCTTTTTCTTCTTCTTTTTTAGAGACAGAGTATGAAAGCAGGGGAGAGGTATGGAGGAAGAGAGAGAGATTCCTCAGGAGCCCAACAAATACAGGCCTCCATCCCATAAACTGGGAATCATGAACTAAGCTGAAATCCAGAGTCAGACAATCAACTGACTGAGTCACCCAGGTGTCCCTCAATACATATTTTAAAGTAAAATAGTACCGAATGAGTTTTATGGTCATGACAGCTTCTATGTCAGGACCTCTACTACTCTGTAATGTCTTTGTATCGCTTCAATTGTGTGTGCAATCATGAAACAACCCTGTCTCCTAGGAAATATGTAATCCAAGGTTTTTATTGACTCAGGAAAATTTAGTTGCAAGCATTTTATATTCTGCAGTGAGATTAACATGCAATAATTCTTGTCTCTGCAAGAAAACAGTGCTCATATTATGAACATTTTATTTAATGATCAATTCTGTTTTGGTGCGGCATAGTAAGGTGTGTTTTGGATGCTTACATGCTTATATATATAAGCTATATATATATAATTTATATATATAATTTATATTTATATATAATTTATATATAGTATATATATATTTATATATAATGTATATATATAGTTTATATATATAAACTATAGTTTATATATAGTTTATATATATAATTTATATATATAGTTTATATAATTTATATATATATATAAGCTAGCAAGAAGCAGGAGGATAATTTTGTAAACTTCTACTTGGTGGTCTGAAACATATACTCNCTATATATATATATAAATTATATATAAGTTTATATATAATTTATATATAGTATATATATAAATTATATATAATGTATATATATATAGTTTATATATATAAACTATATATAGTTTATATATATAGTTTATATANTGGAGCCAATAATCCAATCAGGGACTTCTATGTAGATATAAATCACTATAATTCATAACATTTGTATACTAGGTACATCTGTGTTATTTATAAGCTATGGCACTTTAGGTAAATCACTTCATCAACAGTTTTTAGCTTTCTTATTTTATCTAATAAATGAAAGCATCAAACTAAAAGTACAGTTTTAATTTTCTATAATTTTGTTAATTTGTCACTTTTTAAAAGTGAAATGATGTTTTAACTCAAAAGCTAGGAAAGAAGAATAATGTCATCACTGAATTCAAACTTTTATACTTAGAAAAGTTTGGGGCAATTATTGACTTCTATTATCTATAGCCTGCCTGGTGGTGCAACTCATCTTTAATCTCCACTTGTTAAGCAAAATGCATGTTAGGTCATTCTGCTTAGTTAGATTTTTCTAATCTGTCAAAGGACCACTTCATTACTAATGATTTGTGTCTCTACTAAAGCGCATTCATGCTTAGAATATTGCTATAATGTATTGACAAAGGATTTTACTGCTGCCAGTGTGCTAATTGAAACTCTTTATACCCCAGTTAAGTAAAACAAAATTGAATAAATCCAGCATAGTAATCTCACCAATAAAATTTCCCATATATTGCTGGCTTTAAAATCCATGCAATTAAAACATAATAGAAAGGTAGGAGATTATCTGCATAATAAAGAAAAAGAAAATGTTCAATGAATAATTTCATAACCATCCATGCTATTTTGTATGGAATATGCAATTACTGAGATTCATATTAAGATAAAAAAATATAAAAAGTATGTATTTGAAGATACTAAATTAAAATGTCTCTAATAGACTGAGTCAGAAGTAGTATATATACATTCATTAAATACATGTTAGTTGAGCATATATAATTTTGGAGGATGTAGCTGTAAGTAAAATGTACAAATCCTTATTCTTGTGGAAATGATAGGATCATAAGGAGTAATACTATACAAATAATTAAAATATAGCTTTATAGAGACAGTGAGTGGGGGCTACTTTGGGAGCATAGAAAGGAACATTTAATCAGATCTGGTAGGAAAATAAGAGCACAGGGAATCAATTGGTCACCAGGTCAAAAACTGATATACCTAAAGGGGCATCTGAAGGAACTAGGAAGAAATGTTGAATAGAAAAGAAAGGTCCAGATAAGGCAGATAATTCCTTCATCTGAAGGATAGCTAGTAAAAAACTCTAAATAATGTGAAAATTAAAATAAATGTGAATATTTCTCCTTGGCTACATCCACGAGGACCACAGGAAGCTCATAACACATACCATCAATGCAAGAGACCCATTGAAATAAGGTTAAACAAATAACAACTGAGGCTGGTTAAAAATGGTTACATGCAAAAACAAAGAGGTAGCTTATGATGAACTATTGCATGTTGACATCTGAATTAGCTTGTTTCCTAGTACTCAAGCTAAAGAGGGGAATATGACTTCAGTTTAATAATGAGAAATTAGGGATACCTGGCTGGATCAGTTAGTGGAACATATGACTCTTGATCTTGAGGTTGTGAGTTTGACCACCACATAGAGTTTATAATTTAGTTAAAAAAATAAATAATAAGAGACTACTCTGCCCCAAGCATCAAATGCCAAGATGCATATGGAAATAAAAACCAGAACTGAAATACTGAATTTCTTTATATTTATAGAACTATTAGGGGGCAGAGAAAAAAAAAGTGATCCATTTGTAGACTGAATCAGTGACAAATAAGAAGAGATGATTTTGTTGTTCATTTCTTATACTAAAGTGCAGAGTCTGGACACATTTCTACTTTGAGTTAGAATAGTCCACTGTATAAACTTCTAGTTGGAGAGATGTGATACAGGATTACTGTTAGGTAATACACAAGAAGTTTTATTTCTCCTTAACTAATATCCATTTTAAATCATACACAAGTAAATTACTCAATATATGATGAGTCTCCAAGAGAAAATGCCTGTTTGGAGTGGACCATTAAGAAAATAAATAGAAGAGCTAAGGAAGTGGCAGCACAGTAGGGGTGAAAATCACCCTCCTCTAGCTCAGTGCAAATTAATGCATAGTAAATGATACTTGTCAGAATTACCATTTTTAACACATTTATTTCTAAGTTAAATAAACATTGTGATCTGAACAACGATTTAGACTATAAGCATTGAGAGATCAGGAGCTGTATCTCCATCAATTTGAATACAGAACCCTAACTCCACAATAGGATTTCAGAGAGTCCTAAAGTTCCATGTATATGGTTCTTCTTCCATGTGCTCACCCCTGTATGGAACTGTCTGCCAAGGAGCTTACTCAGAATAAGCAATTCACAATTCAAGTTGATAGCCACCTTCCATCAAGTGACTATCAGTACAAATCCTCATATGAGGTACATATTTCTTTCCTCACTGTCGTGCAGAACTCAAGAAATTTTAAGTGCACTCTCTTCGGGGAGAAAAGACAAAAAACAATACAAAACATAACAAAGGCAGCAAAGACGAGAAAGGACCAGAGACCACCACCAGATACTCCAACTCTATAATCAACATAATGGCAATGAACTCATCTCTTTCAGTACTCGCTCTAAATGTCAATGAACCAAATGTTCCAATCAAAAGATATAAGGAAACAGAATGGATAAGAAAACAAGATTCATCTATATGCTGTTTACAAGAGACACACTTAGACCTAAAGTCACCTTCAGATTGAAAGTAAGAGGATGGAGAACCATCCATCCTCTTAGAGGATGTTCTTAGTCTTAGAGACTAAAGAACATCATATTAAAGAATGAATGGACTAACCAAGAAATTAGAGGAAATTAAAAAGTAGCAATGAAAATGATAACACCAAAACCTCTGGGATGCAGCAAAGCCGGTTATAAGAGGGAAGTATATACAAATCCAGGCCTTCCTACACAAGGAAGAAAGGTCTGAGATTCACAACCTACACCTCAACCTTGCACCTCAAAGAGATGGACCATCATGCTAATGGTCAACAAAAGAAAACAGAAGTAGCCATACTTATTTAAGACAGTGTAGACTTTAAAATAAAGACTGTAATAAAAGATGAGGAAGGGCATTATATCATAATTAAGGGGTCTGTTCACCAAGAAGATCTAAGAATTGTAAACATTTATGCTCCAAATGTGGTAGCACCCACATATATAAATCAATTAATCACAAACATAAAGAAACTCATTGATAATAATACCATAATAGTAAGGGACTTCAACATTCCACTTACAGCAATCACCTAAAAGAAAATCAACAAGGAAATGATGGCTTTGAATGACACACTGAACCAGATGGACTTAACAGATAGATTCAGAATATTTCCTCCTAAAGCAGTGGAATATACATTCTTCTCCGGTGCACATGGAATGTTCTCCAAAATAGATCACATACTGGGACAGAAACCAGTCCTTAACACGTACAAAAAGACTGAGATCATATCATGTATATTTTCAGACTACAACAATATGAAATTCAAAATCAACCACAAAAAGTTTGGAAAGGTAACAAATACTTAGAGACTAAAGAACATCATATTAAAGAATGAATGGACTAACCAAGAAATTAGAGGAAATTAAAAAGTATATGGAAGCAATGAAAATAACACCATAGTCCAAAATCTCTGGGATGCAGCAAAGCCGGTTATAAGAGGGAAGTATATACAAATCCAGGCCTTCCTACACAAGGAAGAAAGGTCTCAGATTCACAACCTACACCTCAACCTTACACCTCAAAGTGCTGGGAAAATAACCCAATGAAACCAGGAGCTGGTTCTTTGAAAGAATTAACAAAATTGATAAATCCCTACCCAGTTACATTAAAAAGGTAAAGGAGAGGGCCCAAATAAATAAAATCAGGAATGAAAGAAGAGAGATCACAACCAACACAGCATAAATACAAACAATAATAAGAATATTATGAGCAATTATACACCAATAAAGTGGGCAATCTGGAAGAAATGGACAAATTCCTAGAAACATATAAACTACAGAAACTATTACAGGAAGAAATAGAAAATTTGAACAGACCCATAAACCAGTAAAGAAATTGAATTAGTAATCAAAATCTCCTAGAAAAACAAGAATCCAGGGCCATATGGCTTTCCAGGGGGAATTCTTCCAAACAAACATTTAAGGAAGAGTTTACACCTATTCTCTTGAAGCTGATCCAAAAAACAGAAATGGAAGGAAAACTTCCAAACTCTTTCTCTGAAGCCAGCATTACCCTGATTCCAAAACCAGACAAAGACCTCACAAAAAAGGAGAACTACAGACCAATTTCCCTGATGAACATGGACACAAAAATCCTCAACAAGATATTACCCAACTTTATCCAACAATACATTAAAAAAATTACTCTCCACCACTAAGTGGGATTTATACCTGGAATGTAGGGCTGGTTCAATATCCAGAAAACAATCAATGTGATTCATCAGTCAATAAAAGGACAGGAACATGGATGCAAAAATCCTCAAGAAGATATTAGCCAGCTGTATCCAAGAATACATTAGAAAAATTATTCACCACGACCAAGTGGGATTCATACCTAGGATGCAGGGCTGGTTCAATATCCCGAAAACAATCAATGTGATTCATCACATCAATAAAAGCAAGGACAGGAACCACATGATCCTCTCAATAGATGCAGAGAAAGCATCTGACAAAATACAGCATCCTTTCTTGATAAAAACCCTCAAGAAAGTAGGGATAGAAAGATCATACCTCAAGATCATAACAGCCATATATGAAAGACCCACCACTAATATCATCCACAATGAAGAAGAACTGAGAGCTTTCCCGAAGCCTCAGCAGTCAGACAACACAAAGAAATAAAAGGGGTCCAAAACGGCCAGGAGGAGGTTAAACTTCCGTTCTTCGCAGATGACATGACATTTTCTATGGAAAACCTAAAAGACTCCACCAAAAAACAGCTAGAACTGATCCATGAATTCAGCAAAGTTGCAGGATATAAAATCAATGCACAGAAATCGGTTGCTTTCCTTAACACCAACAATGAAGCAACAGAAAGAGAATTCAAGGAATTGATCCCATTTACAGTTGCACCAAAAACTGTATAATACCTATGAATAAATCTAACCAAAGGGGAAAAATCTATACACTGAAAACTATAGAAAGCTTATGAAAGAAATTGGAGAAGACACAAAAAAGAAAAAATATTCCATGCTCCTGGATAGGAAGAACAAATATTGTTAAAATGTCAATACTACCCAAAGCAATCTACATATTCAATGTAATACCTATTAAAATAATGCCAGCATTATTTTAAGCTTTAAGCTTTAAGAAACAATTCTAAAATTTCTGTGGAACCAGAAAAGACCCCAAATAACCAAAGTAATGTGGAAAAAGAAGAGTAAAGTGAGAGGCATCACAATTCCAGACTTCAAGCTGTATTTTATAAAGCTGTAATCATCAAGACAAGTATGCTACTGGCACAAAGACAGATACTCAGATCAATGGAACAGAATAGAGGACCCAGAGATGGACCCACAAACGTATGGCCAACTAGTCTTTGACAAAGCAGAAAAGACTATCCAATGGAAACAAGACAGTCTCTTCAGCAAGTGGTGTGGGAAATCTGGACAGAGTTATGCAGAAACATGAACCTGGACCACTTTCTTACATCATACACAAAAATAAACTCAAAATGGATGAAAGACCTAAACTACAGCAGGGATCTTTGCAATTTCTCCCAAAGCTTGTTGAGAATTACTTTGTGGCCTGAAAAATAATATGATTTTGTAAATGTTCCATAGACACTGGGGAATAAAGAACATCCTCAGTTTATAGAATATAAATTTGAGTATACTAATATTAAATTAATAATATTAATTGTGTCATCCTGATCTTCTAAATTTGTTTTAAATATTTTCTCTTTGTGGAACAGTTTTACATGCCAGGAAATTTGGCAGTGCTTTTAGAAAGATTAAAGGATTGAAAGCAACATTAAATATATCACCTTTAATAGCTATACTTTTAGTGGTACATTTGAGCAAAAATTACCGTTACCATTTTGAGCAATATCTCATATTGACAAAATGGGATTCTAATAATTGCAAAGATTTATTGAGTGTTTACTATGAGGAAAGCATAGGTTGATACAATTCACGTGCACTGAATCAATCATAGCACACCTGTAAGCTAAGTACTGTTAGTGATTCTGTCTTAAAGATGAAAAAAAAATGAAGCACAGAGTTTAAGCATGGTTGTCTACATATATTAAATAATGTAATGATCATATCACCTATTGTTTTTCACTAAAATAGAAAGCTACTTAGAAATAAATAGGGAAATATTATGTTATTCTAATTTTTTTTTTTTAAGACAGAGACAGCTTGAGCAGGGGAGGGGCAGAGAGAGAGGGAGAAAGAGTCCCAAGGAGGTTCCATGTTGTCAGCACAGAGCCTGATGGGGGGCCTGAACTCACAAAACAGTGAGATTATGACCTGAGCTGAAATCAAGGGTAGGTTGCTTAGCCAACTGAGTCACCCAAGTGCCCTATTTTAATTTTTTGAATACTCCGAAATAAGATTCATTCATTCACTATTTAATGTACCAGATATTTACTGCGTACTCATTATGTGTCAAAAATTGTGTTAGGCCCTGGAAATACAAAGTTAACATAAAAGCATCCCCACCATCAGAAACCATACAGAAAGAATGTACAAGAGAAACTGCTGCTTTGATTTACTAGTGTTGTTGGGAATGGAAATCGCAATGAGCAGGCAGCACTGCAGTATGATTTCTTCCTTCATTTCCACTCCTTTGTAAAATCTCAAAGTTCACTTCTCTGTCTTTTCCCCCTCTTCTTCTCCCTTCCTCCCCCCAACCCTGTCCCAACACCTTCCAGACTGCCTTTAAAATAATTGTCAGATAGGTGATGGGTCACGTGTAAACTGAACCAAGGAAAGTTTTGTTATTTTATTTATTTAGTAAATACCAGTAGCTCAGATAGCTAAAGGTAAATGAAGGATTTGCACCTCCCTGCCAACAACTTCATTACTGCGGATCCTGCGACAAACATTCAAACACTTATCAGCAGCATACACACACTTATAAACTAATTTCCTAATCTACCCATTCTATTCCACAGACACTCAGGTAGGTGTACCTCAAGATTGGTGCTTGATCTTTAAGGGCAGGATCAGCCAACACGGGTCAGGTAACTGTTCTCCACAAAATGAATTGCATTGAACCAAGTAGGGACCAAAGTTTAAGTGATGCTCTGATGATCTTGGCCATCAGGTGATGCAAAGTTGGTAGCACCTATATTGTGTTGCCTAGTAAACATAGCTATTGGATGCCACTCAATTTGCTAAAGAAAATTAATTCTAACACCTGTATACTAACTAAAAACAAAACCAAGAGGGGGAAAAGACAGAGAAGTGAACTTTGTCTGAAATTTTACAGAGGAGTGGAGATGAAGGAAGAAATCATACTACAGTGCTGCCTTCTCCCCCAAAACTCTGGTACAGATTTCAAGAATAATATTTCAAATGTTTCTATAACCATGTTTGCATTATGGATTCTAAAGCTTTTTCAAATGCTGAGTACCCCTAAGGTATGGATTCAAGTTGCCTTCCATATATAAATCTCATGTTTATAATGGCACATGTTAATGTCAATTATCATATAGATGGTCTACCCGGAAGGAAAACAGTTTAATCAATTGCCTACCACACTCAGCTTTCAGTTGGCTACTATAATTGTTCAAGCAGGGGGCGCCTGGGTGGTNGGTACAGATTTCAAGAATAATATTTCAAATGTTTCTATAACCATGTTTGCATTATGGATTCTAAAGCTTTTTCAAATGCTGAGTACCCCTAAGGTATGGATTCAAGTTGCCTTCCATATATAAATCTCATGTTTATAATGGCACATGTTAATGTCAATTATCATATAGATGGTCTACCCGGAAGGAAAACAGTTTAATCAATTGCCTACCACACTCAGCTTTCAGTTGGCTACTATAATTGTTCAAGCAGGGTGCGCCTGGGTGGTTTAGTCCGTTAAGCGTCCGGCTTTCGCTTAGGTCATGATCTCACTGTTCGTGGGTTCGAGTCCCGCGTCGGGCTCTGTGCTGACTGCCAGCTCAGAGCCTGGAGCCTATTTCGAGTCTGTATCTCCCTCTCTCTCTGACCCTCCCCTGCTCACGCTGTCTCTCTCTCTCTCTCTCTCTCTCTCCTAGAAATAAATAAAAAAAAAATTGTTCAAGCAGTATGACTGGAAAATAGATAAACTTTCTTCAGGGTTTCAAAGGATTCTGTCATCAAATTCAGGTAGGAGGAGAGGAGGAAAATATCAGGCTTCTATATCTTATTGATTAGCAACTATAGTTTATCAGGGAAAGCGATTTTTTTTAAACTGAATTAAACAAATGTTGGAAACTGTAACCTCTCTTAATAATACAAAACTTACACAATACAAAATTAAAATACAATATTATGAATGAAAGTAAGTGGCAAGAAAATGCAAATAACTTATCTGTATGTGGAAGTGTATACACAAAAATATTCTACTAAATCCAAAGAAACATGTCCCAATTCAACATCCTGTAGCAATATTCCAAAGATGTGCATGACCCTCACTTCAGTGCTAGGCTTCAGGAGGGGTATGGTGATAGCAAGAAATTCAAAGTATAAAAGGAGAATAATTTTATATAATTTCACATCATTTCAGCTTATTTTTCCCTTTTCTTTTTGAGATCTTCTAATTATAAACACATATAATATGTAACCACATTAACAAGGGCCTTGCTACAACCTTAGGAAGGCCTCATGTAATTTAGAGGTCCTGACATTAAAGATTTATATTTTCATGGTTAATCTACATATGCCTGAATAAAGAAAGTGAAACATTTTCTAGGTATTAGCTATGTTGTCTGTAGTCTGTGATAGAAATTTTACTGCTAATTTGTTTAAATATTGTTATTATACATGGAACATATATTTATAAAAGTAATTGTTTAGCTATAAGTATTTATTATTGTATGTATACTAGAGAGTATGACTTCTCACATGCACAGAATATGAAGTATACATTTTCTTTTCTCTAAGTTTCTTTACTTAGAAGGCAGTATTCTGTAAGTATTATGCAGTTTGTATCCAAAGAGTATGCAATAAATATGGACATAAAACTAAATAGAAAAAGTAACTGGAAGGAGATTTTCTAAAGAAATTTCTGTAACATGTATAACAAGCTATTGTTCATAGCAGGTTTTTAATAGATTTTCTGCTTTACTGAACTCATTGGTTCCATTTGAACAGTGTATATGCTATTCACTTAGAGAGCTGTATTCAGAACTGTTTGTGGAACTTAATAATGCTAGTTCCATTTTTTTTTACCTCCTCGAAAGCTAAGTATAACTGAAGAAAAAGGTTTCTATTCTTTAGAGAATAATTACCATAGTGTAAAGATTCCCATGTATGAAGTTGGATGCAAATATATAAGAAAGTTTTTGTCATGATGCTGACTTTTCTCAGGAGTGAAGAATTTCACTCGGGGTTTCTCATTTAGAATACAAAATTAGGAATGCAAAAGAATGGCAGGAAAATAGCAATAACTTATCTGTATGTGGACATGTACACACAAAACTATGTCCTACTATATCCCAAAGAAACATGAGTGTCTCATTAGGCTAGAATCCAGAATTTTGAAAGCAGAGTTGGGAGATTCAGTTCCTTCTGAGGCAGTGAAGGAGAATTAGTTACATGCCTCTCTCCTAGTTTCTGGTAGCTTCAATTGTTTTTGGGCTTATAAGAATAAAGTGCTTTATGGGGAGCCTGGGTGGCTCAGTCAGTTAAGTATCCGACTTTCGATTTTGGCTCAGGTCATGATCTCTTGGTTCATGAGTTCAGGCACTGTCACACGAAGCCCACTTGGGATTCTGTCTCTTCCTTTCTTTTTGCTTGCCCCTCACAACTTGTTCTATCTCTCTCAAAGCAAATAAACTTAAAAAATTAAATGTTTTATATTGGATCAGGGCCTATCTTAAAGACTTCATCTTAACTTGACCATGTACAAACACCCTATTTCTAATTAAGGTTATAATTGCAGGTACTGAGAGTTTTTTGGGAAAGATGCAATTCAACCCATAATAGTATGTGGTTTCTATAACCAGCAGCATGTGGGTGGAAGCACTGGTATGCCGCTTGCAAGCCTAGCTAAGTTAAAGGCCTTATATCTCCACCATTGCCAATGGGAAACATATAGGTTTCTGTTCACAGGAAGAGAAATAGGTGGGATGGAGACATCTCATCACACCCAGACTAGAGCAAACGCATCACAGCTATTTTGCTGACGTAAGAACAAAATTAAATGTTGTTTTTAAGCTACTTACTGAGTTTGAATGTTGTTTGTGATGCTGCAATTTGTAACAATAGCTAACTGATGCAATTAGGATCTAAATTGTTCCTCTACTAAGTTTACTTACTGAGTTGATGTCAGAGGACTTCATGCATATTGTTTCAATATAACAAATGTTTATTTTCTCTACTTGCCTATATCTTTGGGGGACTGTTCTTAACAAATGAAATTTGCAAAAAAGTAAAACCAAGAACAAGAAAAGTATGGAGAAAGTTTTTTTTCCCATTGTATTTATCCAAAACATTTACAAACGGAGAGAAGTGCGGCACGATTTATTGTGTTCACAAGTGTTATGTTCTGTGGTAGCCTCAATGTGCATCTTCACCCAAACTCTGAACCTAGTCATACTAAACAAAAAGCATAAATGTCTAGCTAGTAGATTGTCAGCTAAGCTATCCACCCCCTTTCTATTAGGCAGAATATGTAATTCTGAAAAATAGAGGAATAGGGAATATGAAAGACGTTAAAATTTGTATAGTAGTTGGACTTTTAAGGATATGGGACTTATATAGAGAGCCATCATTCAGATGGAGAATTGGTTTGTCATTGCTAGAACAGCCTTGCCCTCTTGAGTCATCCTGGTCAGGATATTCTTACATGAATTTCTACAGAATAAGACATAAAAATATTTATTATAAGCTGAGAAGCCAAGCACCACTGCCTATGTACTCAATCTACTGGCAGGAAATGACCATAAAGGATACATTAATTCCCAAAGATTTTTCTCTTATCATTAAAACTTATCACTCCAGTAATCTCTAAAAAATGAAATAATACAGTAAATACAGAATGCACTGAGTCTAAATGAAAAATTTTCTCTATATTACTACCAATAAAAGCTTCAATCTATTTATTTTTGTCGATCTCTATTAAAATCAGGAACATGGAAAAATTAACAGCCATTATTATTTTTTGTGCTTTAGCATTACTTTACATTATCAAGTTTAACTTACCACTATATAGTAACTAAAAATTCAGTTATCTAAAACTAGGTACTCATAGCTATCCATAGCTATGAAGACATAATACCCTGAGTCTTTTTGCATATGTTTTAAGTCTCACATATATCACATGTCATATTAAATTCAACATATTTTAAATTGATCTCTGTGATTTATAATACATATAAATATTTGATCATCTGAATGACAAAAATATATTTCTCTTATATATATATGTGGTCTTTATCCACAGTTCCTGGCTCACATGTCCTCAGTCCCTTGGAATTTCCTGATCATAAGAGCAATGGGAGCATCTTTTGTTACACTATTTGATCTCTGGGCTTGTTTTTAGCATCTCAAGTGGAGAGCCCTTGTGGGACTGAACCCTCTACTGTGGAGTCTGATCCTATTTCTGGGAAGATAGTATCAGAATTGTGTTGAATTTTTCTTGGTGGGGGGAAGCCTCAATACACATATACATATTGGAATTTCGTCCAGGTACCTATTTTTTTTTTAATTCTCTCTTCTTATGTACATATACACAAATAAATGCCTAGTTGACTTTCTATATATTTTTATGAGTTTATAGCATATAATTTTACTGTATAACACTCAAGCCAAAAACCTTGCCATTTCAAATCTTTCTTCTCATATAGTCTCTTGACTATTTATCCATTCTAAGCAGTAACTACTTGGTATTAATTATTTCTCAAGTACACACTTATTATCAGTTTATTAATTTTTTATGACTTTATTTTTCCTAATAAAAGAACTGATTTTTTAGAAGAGAACCAATGATGTTTAATTTTTAAATGTTTATTTATTTTTGAAAGAAAGAAAGCAGAGCATGAGCAAGGTAGGGGCGGAGAGAGGATGACACAGAATCTGAAGCAGGCTCTAGGCTTTAAGCTATGAACACAGAACCTGATGTGGGACTTGAACTCCCAAACTGTGAGATCATGACCTGAGTCAAAGCTGGATGCCTAACTGACTGAGCCACCAAAGTGCCCCAGGAACTGATGACCTTTACAATTAGACACATATCTGTTTTTTATCTCAAGTTTCCATAATTCTTCAGGAATCAGGGAACATTAAAATTTTTCACTCTACCTAACTTAGCCCCAGTCAACCAGGGAAAGGGCAAATTATCATTGATATCAAAGGCCTTAGTATCACCTGAATCACCATATTGTGCACCTGAAACTAATATTACAACTGTATGTTAACTAACTGGAATTTAAATAAGACTTTTGTAAAAAGACACATAAGGAACAATTAGGTTAAAGAAAAAGATGATGTTTGGTAATAGCCGTGACACACAAAATTTATTTTATGAGAAATTTCCATATAGGATTTGCTGTTTTGAAAAAGACTAATCAATGTATAACTGTAACAAAATAGAAAATAATATCACTTAGTTTTCTCAAACATATGGCATATATCTTGACTGTTTTTTATACTAAACTTATTATTATTAGCATTCAAAACTATCAGCAAATTAAAGAACAAGCACTTTTCCAAATCATTTTGCAAAACGAACTTAAATGCAAATGGCAGTATGTTTAGTTAAGTTTCAATCCCATAAAAATTGTTTTAAAACATCCCTCAGGCTCTATCCTAGTATACAGGCACTCAGCCTGGTAAGGTCTCTCCAAAATTTGATACAAATCAGCAAATTAAAAAATTAAGAAGCAAATAACTTGCTTTTATATAGTTTAGTACTTTCTTTCCCCATATCTCAAGCAGAAAATAAAAGCTGAGCTTAAAACTTGGTAGGCACTCAGTCCTTAATCTAGAACATTTACTGTATTTAAAACATAAATTAAATTTCTTGCATCTGGATACATTATGAGGAACTGGATGGAATCCTAATATAACTTCTCTGGGAACAAATGAATTCCCCGACCAAGTATCTCAGCCAAATGATTTTTTTCATACATTTATCTTTGTTAATAAGGCAAAACAAGCATTTTCCAAGTGTACTATATTGTTTTTGCTACACATGTTTTCCCTTTTTTACTCTTGCCTACACAACAAATGCATAAGCACTGAAGTACTTACAGGAAAAGTTTTTTGTTTTTTTTTCCACGTATCGGTCAACATGGAGAGGCGCTGCCCCAGTACCGAGGCACATGGAGCAGGAGTCTGAACCCCAGACAAATGCTAGTGCATGGGAGTTGGGAGAACAAGACAGACAGCCTTGTTTGTGCCTGAGGCACACTGAGAGTGGCTTCAATGGAGTGATTTGGGACACCAGGACCATGGAGAAGAGACTGGGGATTTCCATTTTTCTCCCCACCACCATCAAGGTGGCGCCTCGGGGATGGGTCTGCAGGCCCACGGTGGAGGTGGGACCTGCTTAAACCAAATCATGCCCCTCTGCACCTGCTAACTGTATATTTACTGGAACAGGATAGATGCTTAGGAACCAGACAGCTCGCTCCTCCAGACCAGAACTGCTGCATTGCCTGGATTCAGTCTCTGAGATCTCTTGTTATTTAGATATATTCTTCCTTCCCTTTCTCCTTCTTATCTCTTCCCCTCTCTGGACTGGTTACTCTGGTTGTTGTTTTTCTTAAGCAGACATATTTAATCCATTCTCTTTATAAATATTCTACACCTCCTTCTTTTATTTTCTCTCTCTCTCTCTGGAATAATCAAGCTGTATAGTTTCTGTCTAGGTTACTTTATCTTCATTTCTTTTTTTCCCCAACTCCTTTTTAATTTCCTTCCTCTCTCTCTGGATTGAATCATTTAGTTTCTCTGCTTGGTCAACGTTTATTTTTTCTTTTTCCCCACCCCTGTCATTTCTCTCTATGTGCTCTTCCATCAGCACAACCTCCTCCCTGTGCTTTACTTGTAGCTGGTGTTTCCAGTTTTTGGCTTTTGGATTGTTTTTGTTTGTTTTTGTGTGTTTTTGTTTTCTGTTTGTTTATTTTCCTTTCCAGGGCTACACTTCAAGGAACAAATCAAATCACACCAGGTGGAGGGCCCAAAACATCACTTAGAGTAGGGAAATAAAAAACCAAAGCCACAACAATAGAGAGCAAATAACATTCTCCAAAGAACGCCTCCTGAAGGACCAGGCCCTGGACAGTGTATGACACCCCTTTAATATAGCAGTGCTCACAGGTGCAGAGCACATAACAAGCTTTTAAGACTCATAAGGAGCAGAAAACTAGCCAAAATGATGAAACAGAAGACTTCTCCTCAAAAGAAATTCCAGGAAGAAGTGACAGCTAAAGAATTGATAAAAACAGATACAAGCAATATAACTGAACAAGAATTTAGAATAATAGTCATAAGAGTAATCCCTGGTCTTGAAAAAACCATGGAAGACAGCAGAGAATCTATTGCTGCAGAGATCAAGGACTAAAAAATAGGATGAATTTAAAAATTCTATAAATGAGGTGTAAAATAAAATGGACACGGCCACAGAGTGGACTGAAGAGGCAGAGAGGAGAATAGGGGAATTAGAAGATAAAATTATGCAAAAAAAGAGAAGCTGAGAAAAAGACAGTAAAAATAATTCCATCATCATGAGGGGAGAGTTAGAGAACTAAGTGATATAATCAAACAGAACAATACCTGTATCATAGGAATTCCAGAAGAGAGAAAGGGGCCACAAGAGTATTTGAGCAAATCATAGCTGAGAACTTGCCCAATCTGGGGAATGAAACAGATATTGAAATTCAAGAGGCACAGAGAACTCCCTTCAGATGTAACTTGAATCAATCGTCTGCATGATATATCATAGTGAAACTGGCAAAATACAAGGATAAAGAGAGAATTTTGAAAGCAGCTAGTAATAAACAGCTTTAATATACAAAGGTAGACACAAAGAGTAGTAGCTGACCTATCTACTGAAACTTGGCAGGCCAGAAAGGAATGGAAGGAAATCTTCAATGTGATGAATAGGAAAAATATGCAGCCAAGAATCCTTTATCCAGCAAGCCTGTCATTCAGAATAGAAGAAGAGATAAAGGTTTTCCCAATTAAACAAAAATTGAAGGAATTCATCACCACCAAAGGAGATCTCAAGGGGGGCTCTGTGAGTGTACTGTTGCAAGGACCACAATGTACCAGAAACATCACTATAAGCATGACAGCTACAGATAACACAATGACTCTACACCCATATCTTTCAATAACAACACTGAATGTAAATGGACTAAATGCTCCTATCAAAAGACATAGGGTATCAGATAGGACGAAAAAACCAAGACCCATCTATCTCCTATCTAAAAGAGACTCATTTTAGACCCAAGGACACCTTCAGATTGAAAGTGAGGGGTTGCAGAACTATCTAACATGCTATTGAAAGTCAAAAGAAAGCTGGAGTAGCTATACTTCTATCAGACAACTAGACTTTAAATTAAAGGCTGTAATAAGAGATGAAGAAGGACATTATATAATAATTACAAGGTCTATCCATCAGAAAGAGCTAACAATTATAAATATCTATGCTTCGAATTTGGGAGCAATGAAATATATTAAACAATTAATTACAAACATAAGCATTCTTATTGATAAGAATGTGCTGATTGCAGGGGACTTTTAATACTCGGCTTACAGCAATGTACAGATCATACAGACAGAGAATCAGTGAAGAAACACTGGCCCTGAATGACACATTGGAACAGATGGGTCTGACAGATATATTTAGAATTCTAAATCCAAAAGCAGCAGAATATACTTTCTTCTCAAGTGCACATGTATCATTCTCCAAGAAAGATCACATACTGGGTCACAAAACAGCCCTTAATAAATATAAAAGAACTGAGATCATACCATGCACACTTTCAGATAACAATGCTATGAAACTTGAAATCAACCACAGAAAAAAGTCTGAAAAACTTCCAAAATCATGGAGATTAAAGAACATCCTACTAAAGAACAAATGGGTGAACCAGGCAATTAGAGAAGATATTTAAAAATATATGGAAACACATGGAAATGAAAATACAACAATCCAAACTCTTTGAGATGTAGCAAAGGCAGTCTTAAGAGGCAAATATATTGCAATCCTGGCCTATCTCAAGAAACAAGAAAAATCCCAAATACAAAATCTAATAGCACACCTGAAGGAACTAGAAGCATATCAGCAAAGACACCCCAAACCCAGCAGATGAAGAGAAATCATAAAAAAAAGACCAAATTAAACAATATAGAATCCAAAAATACAGTAGAACAGATCAATAAAATGAAGAATTGGTTTTGTGAAAAAACAAACAAAAATGATAAACCTCTAGCAAGGCTTCTCAAAAAGAAAAGAGAGAAGACCCAAGTAGATAAAGTCACTAATGAAGATGAATTTATACAACCAATCACTCAGAAATACAAGCAATTATCAGGGAATACTATGAAAAACTATATACCAATAAACCTGGAAGAAATGGACAGATTCCTAAACACACACATACTACCAAAAGTTAGACGGGAAGAAATAGAAAATTTGGATAGACCCGAAACTAGTGAAGAAATTGAATCAGTTATCCAAAATCTCCCAGCAAATAAGAGTCCTGGACCAAATGGCTTCCCTGAGGAATTCTATCAGACATTTAAAACAGAGTTAATACTGATCCTTCTCAAGCTGTTCCATTAAATAGAAATGGAAGAAAATCTTCCAGACTCATTCTATAAAGCCAGAATTATTTTGATTCCCAAACCAGACAGAGATCCAAAAATAAAAATTAAAAAAAAAAGAGAACTACAGGTTAAAATCCTTGATGAATGCAGATACAAAAATCCTGAACAACATACTAGCAAATTGAATTGAACAGCATATCAAAATAATTATTCACCTGATTATCAAGTGGGATTCATTCCTGGGCTGCAGACCTGGTTCAATATTCGCAAATCAATGTGATATATCACACTGATAAAAGAACCATATGCTCTTGTCCATAGATGTAGAAGAAGCGTTTAACAAAGTACAGCATCCTTTCTTAATAAAAACCCTCAAAAAGTTTGGGATAGAAGGAACATATTTAAATACATATTTAAAATTCTTTTATGGAAAGCAAATAGCTAATATCGTCCTCAATGGGGAAAAACTGAGCACTTTCTCTGTGAGATTAGTAACACGACAGGGATGTCCATTCTCACCAATGTTGTTTAACATAGTCTTGGAGGTGCATCAGCAACCAGACAACAAAATGAAATAAAAGGCATCAGAATTGGCAACAATGGAGTCAAACTTTCACTTTTTGCAGATGACATGATACTCTACATGGAAAACCCAACAGATGCCACCAAAAGTATGCTACAACTGATATATGTATTGAGCAAAGTCACAGGGCACAAAATCAATGTACAGAAATCAGTTGCACTTGTATACACCAATAATGAAGCAACAGAAAGAGAAATAAGCAAATTGATCCCATTTACAATTGCACCAAGAACCATAAAATACCTAGGAATAAACCTAACCAAACATACAAGAGATCTTTATGATGAAAACTTTGGAAAACTTATGAAGAAAATTGAAGAGGACACAAAGAAATAGCAAAACATACCATGCTCATGGAACGAAAGAATAAATACTGTTAAAATGTCATTACTACCCAAAGCAGTCGACACTTTCAATACAATCCCAATCAAAATTGCACTTCTACTCAAAACTAGAACAGACTATCCTAAAATTTGTATGAAACCACAAAAGACTCTGAATATTCAAAGTAATATTGAAGAAGAAAACCAAAACAGGAGGCATCACAATCCCAGATTTTAGCCTCTACTAAAAAGTTGTTATTATCAAGAAAGTATGGTATTGGCACAAGAACAGACACATAGACCAATGGAATAGAAAACCCAGAACTGGACCCACAAATGTATGGCCAACTAATCTTTGACAAAGCAGAAAAGCATATCCAGTGGAAAAAAGGCAGTCTATTTAACAAATGGTGCTGGGAGAACTCAACAGTAGCATTCCAAAAAATGAAACGACCATTTTCTTACACAAAAAAGAAACTCAAAATGGATGAAAGATTTGATGTGAGACAGGAAACCATCAAAACCCCATAGGAGAAAACAGGCAACAATTCTTTGAATTCAGCCATGGCCATTTCTTACTCAACACATCTCCAAAGGCAAGAGGATAAAAAGCAAAAATGAACTATTGGGACCTCATCAAGATAAAAAAAACTTCTGCACTGTAAAGGAAACAATCAACAAAACTAAAAGGCAACTGACAGAATGTGAAAAGATATTTGCAAATGACATAGCGGATAAAGGGTTAGTATCCAAAATCTATAAAGAACTCACCAAACTCCACACCCAAAAAAACAATCCAGTGAAGAGATGGGCAGAAGACATGAATAGACAGTTTTTGTAGAAGACATCCAGATGGCCAACAGACACATGAAACGATGCTCAACGTTACTGATCATCAGGTAAATACAAATCAAAGCCACAGTGAGATATCACCTCATGCTGGTCAGAGTGGCTAAAATGAACAAATTGGGAGATGCTGGTGAGGATGTGGAGAAGTGGAACCCTCTTTCACTGTTTGTGGGAATGCAAACTGGTGCAGCCACTCTGGAAAAAAAATGTGAAGTTTCCTCAAAAAATTAACAATAGAATTCCCCTATGATCCAGCAATAGCACTGCTAGGAATTTACCCAGGGGATACAGGAGTGCTGATGCATAGGGGCACACCTATACCAATGTTTAAAGCAGCACTTTTAACATAGCCAAATTCTGGAAAGAGCCACATGTCAATCAAATGACAAATGAATAAAGAAGATGAAGTTTGGGGTGCCTGGGTGGCTTAGTCAGTTAAGTGTCCAACTTTTGTTCAGGTTATGATCTCATGGTTCATGAGTTTGAGCCCCATGTCGGGCTCGAAACCCTGCTTCGAATTCTGTGTCTTCCTCTCTCTCTGCCCCTTCCCCACTCATGCCCTGTTTCTCTTTATCTCAATAATAAATAAAACATAAAAAATAAAGAAAATGCGGTTTATATATGCAAAAGAATACTACTTTGCAATGAGAAAGAATGAAATTTTGTCATTTGTAGCAATGTGGATGGAGCCAGAGGGTATTATGCTAAGTGAAATAAGTCAGAGTAAGACAGATAGGCTGATGGAGGGTGGGGAAGAAGGGAATGTGGGTGATGGGCATTGAGGAGGACACTTGTTGGGATGAGCACTGGGTGTTGTATGGAAGCCGAATTGACAATAAATTATAGTAAAAATAAAATTTTTAGTGTTTGTTTATTTTTGAGAGAGTGAGAGAGACAGAGTGTGAGTGGAGGAGGGTCAGAGAGAAGGAGACATAGAATCCAAAGCAGGCTACAGAAGCTGAGCTGTCAGCACAGAGCCTGATGCTGGGCTTGAACCCACAAACCTTGAGATCATGACCTAAGATGAAGTCTGATGCTTAATCAACTTAGCCACCCTGGCACTCCCAGGAAAAGCTTTACATTAATCTTATAAGTGATCTAATGGTGTATTCACAAAGGCAAATCTCAGCATCTATCCTAAAACCTAGAACAGGACATACCTCACTGACAGATAACACTAATTAGCTTACAAAGATGGACTAGAAAGAGAAGGAGGTAAAACACAGTAAGCAAGTTCAAGTTCAATAGTCTATCAACTAACTATAATGCAACACTATCTTTTATAGATCTTTGGAATTGGAATGGAATTTACTTTTCAAAACATTTAACATTATTATTTATTTTGTGCATCTAATTATACTATGGGGCTATCAACACCCTTTGAAAAAAATAGCCAGGAAATATAAAAATATAAAAAACACCAAGGATACCATTCCTTTCCGACAAGATTCACAATTCAAAATAAGATACTAGGGTGCCTTGGTGGCTTAGTCAGTTAAGTGTTAGACTCTTGGTTTAGGCTCAGGTCATGATTTCACAGGTTTGTGGGTTCGAGCCCTGCTTGGGGCTCTGCTCTTACAGCACAGAGCCTGCTTAGGATTCTCTCTCTCTCTCTGCACCTTGCCTGCTCTCTCACTCTCTCTCAAAATAAGTAAATAAGAATTTAAAATGAATAAAATACTATATAAAGAAATATTTAGATAAATGGCTACATTTAGGTAATGATTACAGAAATGTAAATAGTCTTGCTATTAGAGAATTGATAAAACATGTTTCAATAATATGTAGTATTTATATACATGATTCCATTCTCTTGGTACACATATAGAGCTGTAGACATGTCCATTGAAGGCATATATATAACAGGAAGATTGCTAACAATCTAAAAATACAACCATATGGACTGATTCAAAAAGTTAGACAATTACATAATAAACTAGCTTTAAATAATGAACATATGGAAAATACTTTTTCCAAACTTCTGTAATACTTGGCATTTTTTTTCCAAATGAAATTGTATATGGTGCTCAGTTCTCTAATAAAGAAGTAAGACAACTAAGGATGCTACTTAGTTTCTCCTTAACTAAAGAGAACCAACAGTTTCCTGTGAGGTACTTCTATGGAATTTAGAAGCACCTTGGAACGCTTAGAGAATCAGTGTTCCAGAACATGGTTTAATAAGTTTTAACATTTGCTTAAAACACGTGGCTAGCTAACAAATAAATCACCACTAAGAGACATAAATGTATCACCATGTATAGAAAAAGACTGAATACACACACTAAAAAAATTAATAGTAGTTATATCTTAGAGCTTTTACTTTTTTTCTCAGCAAATATGTATATTCAATTATTTTTCAAGTGTCACCTTCACAGGTAGGTCTTCCCAGAGAAGCCCATTTAAAAACACATACATGTCAATATAACTGACCTTGTATAATTTGCTTTCTTATTTTCCCCATAGTACATTCTATGTCACCATATGATTTATTAATTTTTAATTTACTTTTTATTGTTTTTCTCCATATCAGTTGAAAGTGAAACAAACCCCAAAGAGCACTGTATTTTGTTCACTGATATATTTTCCTACTTCAGCAGTGTGTTGCACACACTAAGTTCTCAATAAATCAATGACTGACTAAAAGTTAATTTGAACTTTTATATTGTCATTTATAACAACTTTATAAAAGAAAAATAAAGGCTTTTTTTCCTTTTAAAATATCTTCAGAATTCATAGGAATGTTACCATTCTGAGAAAATAGAAGAAACTTGGTTATCTCGGAAGCTAAGGTAACATCAAATAAAACCAAACATCATAATCACGTCACAGAATAGCTTCTGAGTTAGTAGAGTAGTTTTTATAAAACAAATCTAGAATTTATAATTTGACTACAACTTTACTCTTGGATAAAGATCATTATAAATATTTTCTTAGTTTTTAAGGAATTATAGAATAAAATCGCATAACTATACAAGTAATAAAATGCTGGGCCATGAATATCAAGGTCATTGTGAAGCAGTATTAAAAACTTTAAAAATTTTTTTAAGTTTTATTTATTTCTGAGAGAGAGAGACAGTGTGAGCAGGGGAGGGTCAGAGAGAGAGAGAGAAATACAGAATCTCAAACAGGCTCCAGGCTCTGAGCTGGCAGTCAGCACAGCGCTCATCACAGGGCTTGAACCCATGAACCGTGAGATCATGACCTGAGCCAAAGTTGGATGCTTAACCGACTGAGCCACCCAGGCGCCCCTAAAATTTTCTAATGATGATAAAGAACACATTTTTAAAGCTAGCCATAGAGAAAATTATCATTTATAATTGGAGTGGCCATATGCCTGAATTTCTTACATTAAAGTCCCAAAGATATAAATCTGTTGGAAAAACATTAGCATCTATTTTAATAGGTAATAGTTACTATAAAAGAAGACTGGGTGTTGAAATGTAACCATTCCAGATTAGGACAAAAGAGCTTACAAAAGATCATTGCTTCTCCTCAGACAGGAGAAAATAATCAGTAAATATTTTTAAACCATTCAGAGCTATAGTTCAAACAGGCTGAATGAACTGAATTTCAAAGAAGCACAAATCTTAGGAGAAAAGACCAGTGACCTCTTTTTTCCCTGGGGAGGCATGATGGAAACAGAAGTAACCCTGTCAGGAGATATTACAGGAGTGGGGAAAACAAACATTTATTTTTGTAACTTTTTTATTTTGATATATTTTCAAATTTATAAAAACATCACAAGAGTAGTACAAAGAGATTCTACATCCTCCTTTATCAGATTGATTATCTGTTTATATTTTGCCCCATTTGCTTTATCATCTGCTTTCTATATATTAATCCACTGATCTATCAACACATATCCTTCTCTGAGCTATTTCAGAGCAAGTTGTAGACATTTGCCGTACAGGTTTTAGTGTGTATTTGTGAATAATATGGACACTCTCTTAAATAATCAAAAATTTTGAAATATTAATATTGATAAAATTTTATTACCTAATCCATAGTACATATTCAAATTTTCTAAAATTGTCCCACTAATGTCCCTTACAGCTCTTTTCATCCCTAGTCCATGATATGCATCCCCTTTAGTTGTCACGTTCATGTATTCCTCTTTAATCCAGAATATTTTTTCTGCCTCTCTTTCTTAGCTTGATATGTTGTTAGGAATATAGATCAGCTTTTTGTTTATTTGTTTTGCATAATGTCTCTCTATTTGGCTTTGTCTGATATTTCTTCATGATTAGAATCAGGTTAAACAATTCTTCAGAATACATTATATCAGAAGGCATAGGATGTCACTTTGACCCAATATTGGTGATGTTTGTGTTATTCATTAGTTACCCACCAAATTTCAGAAACTGTAGACAAAAATGACAGATTGAATTCTGGAAGAGCCCAGATGCAGAGAACAAAGTTCTCCCTTCCCACTTATGTTCTCCACTTTTTTTTAATTTTTTCTTTTATGAAGATGCAATGGTACACAGGACAGGGCTGTAAAGCAAGGAGATATCTCTGGAATCTGGCGGTGATTATGTCTCAAACCCTTTGGAAGGGAAGTAACTGATACTATCTTTAAATTATTTGAGGCCAGTGGCGAGTTGACAGTAAGTAAATAGCCTGACACACATGAAGCTCAATTCTGGATTAATTTGTAAAAATAAGATCTTCATACAGGAGGCCTTAGACAAGTTCTTCTGTGAGAATAAATATTATCCACCACAGTCTCTTCCATTACCAAGATATAATAACAAATTTTGAGATACCTAAAGAAACAAAGAATTAGAATCCACAACAAAGAAAACTACTGAGCAATAAACCTATAAAATAACTTTTGTGATTAGTTTATAAATATAAGAGGAAAAGTTGAACTTAAGTGGAAAGGACAAAGAATTTCAGAAGAGAATTTACAATCCTAATAAAAGAAACAAATGGAGAGGAGGAGCCAAGATGATGGAACAGCATGGAAGGTTTTTTTTGTTTCTCCCACCCATGAAATGCAGCAAGATCAACACTAAAGCATCTTGCACATCTAGAAATATGATTTGAGGATTAACACAACAATCTGCACAACCTGAACCACAGAATGCAGCAGGTATGTGGCCTGGAGAGTTGAACTGTGGGAGAGAAGCCGTGGAGTGCAAGGAGCTCTCTTTGCTTGCAGACAGAGGACATAGATGGGAGGAGAGTATAGGAAAAGTCCCCCTCCCCAAAGCACTGGAGAGAAAGGAGGGAAAACGAAGGAAGGAAAGGGTTTAATTTCCATTAAGACTCTATAAACAGGGGGAACACAGAGTCTGAAACTCTGAAGCTTGATATCAGTGGTGCTCTGGTGGGAAGGGTGAATCCTCTGGAGTGGAGGAAGAGAGGTCCTGGGGTCCTCGGGCCACACGGGAAGAGGCGGGTCCCCAACTCGGGAGGACATTTGGTAGAGGCTGTGTGGCCACCGCACAGCCAAAGGTCCCAGCAGACCCCACAGAACAACCACATTTGCTGGTGCTGGAACAAGGATGTTAAGGGGGAAGCCTGGCGCCAGATGTGTGTTGATTTTTCCATAATCCCTGAAACGCTGTTGCTACATGATCCTGTGAACTTTATTTGGGGCAGGATGGCACCCAACCACAGTCTCTGGGCATCAGCAGCAGCACAATCCCACGAACATTCCTGGATGCGGCCTGCACCCAGACATTGCTCAGTGAGACCCGCAGAGGGGATGAACAGGTAAAAGCCACAGTCCCTCAGAAGTTAGGGGTCACAAAAAACAGCCACATCTGAGATAAAACTCAGGAAGGAGGTGCCACCTGGCAACATGACTGCTTGGTCATGGACAGTGTAAAGCTGGGAGTAGACGGAAGCCTGAGACAAAAGATGGGTCTGAGACTGCTGATCAGGGAGAAAAGAGTTCTGGTACTACAGATTGGGTAGCTAGGTGATGCCATTTTCACCCCTCCCATGCATGCTCCTACAATCCACCCCAGTATGCTAAGCAGCACCATCTCCTGGAGAATGGAGCCATTACACTAAGCCCCACCCAACTGGGCCAACCTTGCTCTTTAGGAACACCACAAGTCTCTCTGCCTGCTTAGTTTACAGACTATAATGTTCTTCATAGTTTGACTTCTAGAGAAAACGATGTAATTTCAATAGTTTTTTCAGTCTGTTCACTGGTCCATCTATTCAATTTTCTTTTTTTTTCCCTTTTTTCTTTTTCATTTCTTTTCTTTTTTGGATACAGAAATAGAAAATAATTTTCATTTTTATTAAAAATTTTTAAGTTTTTTTTCTGCTATATTTTTTAGTTTCTGGAAAATTTTTAAATTCTGTTTTACAGCCATTATTTCAAAATTTCAAATGCTTACCTTTCCCCCACCCCCATTTTATTTAATCTATCAAATCCTTTCCACACCCAGACCAAAACACACGTAGGAGATAGCATCACTTATTTGGTGTGTGTGTGTGTGTGTGTGTGTGTGTGTGTGTGAATGTTGTTTTTAATTTTTTAGTTTTAAAATGTTTTCCTCATTAATTCCTTTTCTTCATTCAAAATGATAAAATGAAGGAATTCACCCCCCCAAAAAGAGCAGGAGGAAACAACAGCCAGGGACTTAATCAATATGATACTGGCAACATGTGTGAACCAGAATTTATAATCACGATATTAATAATTCTAGTTGGGGATGAAACTAGATTAAAATCCCTTTATGCTGAGATAAAAGTAGTAAAAGCTAGTCAGGATGAAATAAAAAATGCAATAACTGGACTGTAGTCTCGAATGCATGTCATGGTGGCTAGGAGGCAGAACAGCAAATCAGCAATATAGAGGACAAACTTATGGAGAATAATGAAGCAGAAAAAAAAAAGGGAGATTAAGGCAACAGAGCAAATTTACGAATCAGAGAAATCAGTGACTCCTTAAAAAGGAAAATAAGATTCAAAGAGGCCCCAGAAGATGAAGAGAAAAAGGGATAGAAGGGTTATGTAAACAAACCATACCAGAAAACTTTCCTAACCTGAGGAATGACACAAACATCAAATCCAGGAAGCACAGAGGACTCCCATTAGATTCAACAAAACCTGACCATCAAAAAAACATATCATAATCAAATTAACAAACTACTCAGCAAGGAAAGAATCATGACAGCGGTAAGGGAGAAAAAAAGTCCTTAACCTACAAGGGAAGACGGATCAGGTTTGCAGCCGACCTAGCAACAGAAACTTGGTAGGTCAGAAGGGAGCAGCAGGATAAATTCAATGTGCTGAATCGGAAAAATGTGCACCCAAGAATTTTTTATCCAGCAAGGCAGTCATTCAAAATAGGAGAAATAAAAAAGTTTCCCAGACAAACAAAAATTAAAGGAGTTTGTGATCACTAAACCAGCCCTACAAGGAATTTTAAGGGGGACTCTCCAAGGGGAGAAGAGATTTAAAAAAAAAAAAAAAGGCCAAAAGCAGCAAAGACTAGAAAGGACCAGAGACCACCACCAGATACTCCAAGTCTATAAGAAACATAATGGCAATAAATTCATACCTTTCCGTACTCACTGTAAACCTCAATGGTCTAAATGCTCCAATCAAAACACACAGGGTAACAGGGTAACAGAATGGATAAGAAAACAAGATCCATCTATATGCTGTTTACACAATCCCACTTAAGACCTAAAGACACCTTCAGATTGAAAGTAAGAGAATAGAGAACCATCTTTCATTCTAATGGTCAACAAAAGAAACCTGGAGAAGCCATACCTATATCAGTCAATCTAGACTTTAAAATAAAGACTGTAACAAGAGATGAAGAAGAGCAGTATATCATAATTAAAGGATCTAGCCACCAAGAAGACCTTAAAATTGTAAGCATTTATGCTCCAAATGTGAGAGCAACCAAATATATAAAGTGATTAATCACAAACATAAAGATATTCATTGATAATAATACCATAATAGTAGGGGACTTCAATACCCCATTTATAGCAAAGTACAGATCATCTAAACAGAAAATCAACAAGGAAACGATGGCTTTGAATGACACAGTGGACTAGATGGACTTAACAGATATATCCAGAACAATTCATCTTAAAGCAGCAGAATACACATTCTTCTCCAGTGCACATGAAACATTTTCTAGAATAGATAACATACTGGGACACAAATCAGTCCTTAACAAGGACAAAAAGACTGAGATCATACCATGCAGATTTTTAGTCCACAACACTATGAAACTCAAAATCAACCACAAGAAACAAATTTAGAAAGGTAACAAATACTTGGAGACTAAAGAACATCATACTAAAGAATGAATGGACTAACCAAGAAGTTAAAGAGGAAATTAAAAAGTACATGGAAGCCAATGAAAATGATAACACCATGGCCCAAAACCTCTGGGATGCAGCAAAGGCAGTTATAAGAGGGAAGTATATAGCAATGCAGGCCTTCCTAAAGAAGGAAGAAAGGTCTCAGGTACACAGTCAACATTACATCAAAAAGAAAAAGGAAAGTATCCACATAAAATCAAGAATAAAAGAAGAGAGATCACAACCAATACAGTATAAATACAAACAATAATAAGAGAATATTACGTGCAATTATACACCAATAAAATGGGCAATCTGGGAAGAAATGGACAAATTCCTAGAAACATATAAACTACCAAAACTGAAACAGGAATTAGTAGAAAATTTGAACAGACCCATAACCAATAAAGAAATAGAATTAGTAATCAAAAATCTCCCAAAAAACTAGAGTCCAGGGCCAGATGGCTTTCCAGGGGGAATTCTTCCAAACATTTAAGGAAGAGTTAACACCTAACTCTTGAAGTTGTTCCAAAAAATAGAAATGGAAGGGAAACTTCCAAACTCTTTCTCTGAAGCCAGCATTACCCTGATTCCAAAGCCAGATAAAGACCCCACTAAAAAGGAGAACTATGGACCAATTTTCCTGATGAACATGGATACACAAATCCTCAGTAAGATATTAGCCAATTGTATCCAAGAATACATTAAAAAAATTATTCACCACGACCAAGTGGGATTCATACCTGGGATTCAGGGCTGGTTCAATATCCAGAAAACAATCAATGTGATTCATCACATCAATAATAGAAAGGACAGGAACCACATGATCCTCTCAATAGATGCAGAGAAAGCATCTGACAAAATACAGCATCCTTTCTTGATAAAAACCCTCAAGAAAGTAGGGATAGAAAGATCATACCTCAAGATCATAACAGCCATATATGAAAGACCCTCCACTAATATCATCCTCAATAGGGAAGAACTGAGAGCTCTCCCGCTAAGGTCAGGAACAAGACAGGGATGTTCACTCTCACCACTGTTATTCAACATAGTATTGGAAGTCTCAGCCTCAGCAATCAGACAACACAAAGAAATGAAAGGGATCCGAATTGGCCAGGAGGAGGTTAAACTTCCATTCTTCGCAGATGACATGATATTTTCTATGGAAAACCTAAAAGACCACCAAAAAACAGCTAGAACTGATCCATGAATTCAGCAAAGTTGCAGGATATAAAATCAATGCACAGAAATCAGTTGCATTCCTTGACACCAACAATGAAGCAACAGAAAGATAATTCAAGGAATTGATCCCATTTACAACTGCACCAAAACCCATAAAATACCTAGGAATAAATCTAACAAAAGAAGTGAAAATTCTATACACTGAAAACTATAGAAAGATTATGAATGAAATTGAAGAAGACACACAAAAAAGGAAAAAAAATATTCCATGTTCCTGGATAGGAAGAACAAATATTGTTAAAATGTCAATACTACCCAAAGCAATCTACATATTCAATGCAATACCTATCAAAATAGCACAGCATTTTTCACAGAGCTAGAACAAACAATTCTAAAATTTCTATCGAACTAGCAAAGACCAAGGCAATCTTGAAAAAGAAAACCACAGCACGAGGCCTCATAATCCCGGACTTCAAACTATTGCAGAGCTGTAATCATCAAGACACTATGGTACTGGCACAAAAACAGACATTCAGATCAATGGAACAGAATAGGGAACCTAGAAATGGACTCAAAAACGTATGGCCAACTAATCTTTGACAAAGCAGGAAAGACTATCCAATGGAAACAAGACAGTCTCTTCAGCAAGTGGTGCTGTGAAAACTGGACAAGCAACATTCAGAAAAATGAACCTGGACCACTTTCTTATTCCACACACAAAAATAAGCTCAAAATGCATGAAACAACTAAATGTAAGACAGGAAGCCATCAAAATCGTCGAGGAGAAAGTAGGCAAAAACCTCAAAAAGAATGGAATCTTGCCATTTGCAGCTACATGGATGGAACTAGAGGGTCTTATGCTAAGTGAAATTAGTCAGAGAAAGACAAATATCATATGACTTCATTCATATGAGGACTTTAAGACACAGAATTGATGAACATAAGGGAAGGGAAGAAAAATAATATAAAAACAGGAAGGGGGATACAGACTGGGGGTAACAGACTCTTAAATATGAAGGACAAACAGATGGTTGTGGGTGGGGGCTAAATGGGCAAGGGCATAAAGGAATGTAATCCTGAAATCATTGTTGTACTCTATGCTAACTTGGATGTAAATTTTAAAAATAAGCTAAAAAAATAAATAAGTAAAATAAAAATAATCAAAGAGAGAAATGGACATTTTATTTTATTATTTTTATTTTTTGGTTTTTCAAAACTTCATTTTGCTTTTTAAAAAATGTTTATATAAAAAATTTTAAATGTTTTTTCATTTCTGAGAGACAGAGAGTCAGAGTATGGGTGGATGAGGGGGAGAAGGGAGACACAGAACTGGAAGCAGGCTCCAGGCTCTGAGCTCTTCAGCACAGAGCCACACACAGAGTTCAACACACAAACCGTGAGACCATGACCTGAGCCGAAGTCAGACACTTAACCAACTGAGCTACCCAGATGCCCCATTAATGTTTATTTATTTTGGGAGAGAGAGTGAGTGAGCATGGGATACACAGAGAGAGGGGGAGAGAGAAAGAATCCCAAGCAGCCTCTGCATTGTCAGCGCAGAACCTGAGGTGGGGCTCAAACCCATGTATCCTGTGGTCACAATCTGAGCTGAAATCAAGAGTTGCATGCTTAACCAACTGAGCCATTCAGGTGCCTCAGGATTTTTTAATTTGAAGTAATCCCTACACCCAATGTGGGGCTCAAGCTCACAACCCCAAATCAAGAGTCATATGCTCTAGTCACTTAGTCAGCCAAGCACCCCACAGATGGAAATTCTAGTATTGAATAATACAATATTTGAAATAAAGAATGAATTGGAGGTGTATAACAGCAGACTGGACATAGCAGAAAAAAGAAGAACTTAAGAAAGATAATGAAATGTACCAAGTCTGAACTGAGAAGAAAAAAAGGAAGAAGAAAACTAGATAAAATACTGAAGACATTTGGGAAAATATCAAATGGTCTAACGTACATGTATTGGAAGGCCAGGAAAGAAATGGAGATGATATAATTGTAAATAATTTTATAAAATTGTTAAAATGTACCAACATACACATTTAGGAATCTTATAAAACTCCAGGAAAGACACAACAACCAGAAATATGATAAACCAGTGGCTGAAAATCAGAGTTACAAGAGAAAATTCTTTAAAAATCCCAGACTGACAAAAACAAAAACAAAAAAAGATCCTAGATAAAAGAACATAAATATAGAAAGAAATTAAGAGGTCATATAAGGGTAAATATATGAATAAATACCAAAGAAATTTTTTTAACCAAAAGTATTTAAAAGACTAATAATGGTTTTTAAAATAATGTATAATAATGTATATATGTTTAGAAATCTGTTATAAAAATATGAATGTGTACATCTAGCTCCTATATAGATTTATGTTTTATATATGTTCTATATTTATACATGTACAACCAGAAGAGAAGATATAAAACCAATAGAAAACTGTACATATTTCATTATGGACTTTAAGTTGCTAAAACTTCACTGTATTAAAGGACAAACATTGGACATTGTTTTAAATGTTTTTATAAATTCAGTTAAAATATTTAAGTATCAGATAAGATTATTTGATTTTGTGGTGTTATTTTGAATGTAAACATTGTAGGGGACTAGAAACTTGGCAAAACAATGTTGTAGCCAAATTCAGAAACCTATGGAGAAGGAATAAACTGGGAATTGCTTGTGGCCCATGTACCATTCATTTTTATGACAGAATAAGCTGCATTAATGTACCTGTTAAAATAGAAGCTATATTTGGCATCATTTATAATATTTTAATGTATATTTAAAGTAACCAAACTACAAAATGTTGTTATCCAGCTGATATTGACTAACATTATCCTTGAAATACAATTTATTTTCTAATTATAGAATTTTAAAAATCTTGGAACTTTATTGTGTTTATATCAAAAAGTATCTTAAAATGATGTTAAACTTCTTTGTAAGTGAAATACCTAAGTTTTGGTGACTTTTAATTCAAAATATGTTTGAAATATTTAATCAATGAAGCGCTACAAAACAGCATTTAATGAATATTTAATATAAAAATAGGAAGATGTTAAAACGTATCCTTATGTAAGCTAAGGAGAACAGAAGAAACTAAATAATGAAAAATTAAATGGTATGAAAGATTTTCTTTTGAATTCTTTAATTGTACTTCATAATATAACTAATGGGAAGACTCAATGAAGCTTTAATTTTTAATTGGGCAAATTTGTTTTCTTATACATATTTAAATAAAATTAATAAGGCCTATGATTTTGTACACATATATTTGTTAAAGTATTCAAAATAATTATTATAGAGGCCATTTATGTGATTAGTGTTATCTTATTAAACAGTGCTTAAAATACAGTATAGAATATTTATGGTAGGTATTTACTGTGAATATTTTAAAAATATTTTTTAAATACCACTGTGAATATTATCAATGTAATGAATTTGTTGAGTTTGCCATACTCCTTATCACCTGTAGAGTGCTTCCTTTCTCAATTAAAGCTATTATGATATATAGAAAAGACAACTGAAAGAGTAAATGTTTTTAAATTTATTAACCGAAAGTGTAACCTTAAGTAATAAGATATGTAGGCAATTCCCTAAAAAGTTTATATGGAAAAATATATATTATATTGAAAAATATACACTTACAAGAAACTGATAAAAATTCATAAATATATATTTTTGTTGAAGCTCTTTTAAATGTTCAGGTATTCAAAGTAACAATTTTTGAAAATTGTTTTAATTTATACAAATATATGGTAGTTAAATAAATTGATTTTAGTTTTTAAAAACGTTTGAATAGGCATTTCTATGAGAACACAATAATAACAAAACTAACATTTAGGTCACTAAATACATATTTTAAAATTATATTAATATTCTTGAATTTTTATCATCATCTGTTACTCTCATTTAAGTCCCAGAGTAGATGATAAATCTAATGTTAACCTTAATTAAGGTATATGATTTTTTTTTACAGAAGGTAGACTCACTTAAGGTAGGGAAAAAACACTACCAACAGAACTTGCTCTCAGGTTGGAAAACTGAACTCTAGTCAGATATATGGAAACAAATGCACATTTCACATCTTTGAGCTCAATACTTTCACCTATGAAATATAAGGTACATTGATTATTAATGAGGGTTAGGGACAATAGGTCCAAAATGGACTCACTTGTGCTTAACCCTACATCAGTAAACCAAAACCAAAACCTTAATGCCTAACCTAATTACAGCTTCAACCTCTCTCAAGAATATGACCTTCAGCTACTCAATCTGGAGTTACTTGGCTAACACTAGTGAGGTAATCTGGTAATCTGCCAGACAGAGTCCTTTTGTTTCCCTTAGAAAGGTGACCTGTACTGAAATAAGGAATTGTTTAATAATAAATATATTTTCCACCCCTCCTCCTTTAGAAACTGTTCATTTTCTAAAGATCAGTGGAGGTCCTTTCTTTTTGCTAGTTGGGATGTTGCCTGATTCATGAATCATCAAATAAAGTAAAAATGATCTCTAAATTTACTCAGTTGAATTTTTGTTGTTTAAAAGATTCATTCAGTTTAACAATATGTCATTCAGTGATCTACAGAGCAGTTAATAGCCAACAACCACAAATATTTAACAAGCTATACACAAAGTATATAGTTTCTTTCCTATGGTAGTATCAAGTAGAAACTTTTCTTTAGAAATAAAAGGTCATAAACTTATCCCCCTATTTTGAAGCACCAAATGAAAATAAAGTATACAAAGGACCTGTGGATCAGTGTTTCCTAAATCACATTAAATTGTCAATCAGAATTCTTTTAAAAAATTTTTATAGCTTATTCATTTTTGAGACAGAGAGAGAAAGAACATGAATGGGGAAGGGACAAAGAGAGAGGAAGACACAGAATCTGAAACAGGCTCCAGGTTCTGAGCTGCCAGCACAGAACCCGATGCGGGGCTCCAATCCACAAACCGCGAGATCAAGCCCTGAGCCGAAGTCAGACGCTTAATCAGAATTTTTTGACTCAAACTTCAAGAATTAGATTGAAATATAATTGGCTACAATATAAGATATAGACAATTTGACAGGAAAATTAACATTTGGAAAAGAAAAAGTATTCTTAATAGTAATCAGAGGTAATAGGAAACATTTCTGTATAAATTACTCATGGATCAAAAGTGGATGATGGTCTACAAGTGCATACTGCAAAACAAGTGTTGAAACTATAAAAAAGGAGTTAGCTGCAAGAGAAAGCCTAATATACATACAGACATTTAGACATATATCTGCAATATATACAGCAGGAACAAAGAGAAGTAGCATTCAAAACACCAGAAAATCTCCACTAAGATTCTACTAAGAGCAAGTTGCATCCAATATTGTACTCTTCCTGCTCCTGTAAATAACTTCCCAATAGGATCTCTGATTACAAGGAACTAATGTGATCACGATATGTGTCTCACTATCTGATGCAACCTATCCCACTGTGGTAGCTAACCAAATTACTTTTCAAAACTTGCTTCCAGAAATTTAGTGCACAAATCATATTCTATATCTGATACTTGAGCTCCTATTCAGCCAAGATTCTTTTAAAGTAGAAATGGGAAGCTCTCCTTCTACTTTAATAATTGAATTAAGCTTAGAATCTAATTGAAGTCATGAATGGCTTTGTAATAGTTATCTTAAGACTGAAAAAAATAAAATAATTATTAGATATTTTTTAAAGGAAAAAAATATAGCAGAAAGGTTTGGCATCAAAGTGGAAGAGAACTTCCAATTAGCCACTGGGTTATTCTCAAATCTGTGCAATAACTGAATCAGAAAATGTTCCTGATACTATGACTCTTTGTGATTCTAAATTAAGAGATTCAGTAAATAATTAGGAACAATGTGGTCAATAATAAGGCTAATAGATGACAAATACAGTACTGGGAAGCTTAGTGCAGACTAATGAGCTGAGAAAAAAATTATAAAAGCACTCCTTTTTTAATTGTTCAGAATTATACTTAACTAACCCCAATTTGTACTTTGGGGAAAAGACAAGATTACATGAATGTAAGGAGCATAAAATCAAAGTGTGAAAGCATAACAAAACACCTACAGAAAGGTCAGACACAAAATCTTGGGAAACTCTTGAGTGATTTTTGTTTGTTTGTTTTGTTTTGTTTTGTTTTTAGCAGCCCTTCATGTCATTCAGGAACCCTTCAATTAAACTGTGGTCGCTATAACTAATATAAATCTCAGTGTCCAGACTGAGCTTATCCTATTCATATTCTACCACTAAGACAAATAAAACGAAGCATTTGACTATGCTGTCACCCAGTCATTTTTGTGGTTTACAATTAGCCATCAAGTTCTTGAATTTGTTGTTGCAGAAGATTGGTGTTTTTAGTCTGAAAAGGTATGGATCATAACTACAGTTATACAGTTATACAGAATATACATTCTTTCTTCCAAATTCTAGGTAAAAATAATCTAAGACTCTTTGCCTCTTTCTAATTGGTAATAAGAACCAATTCTGGAAGAAGTCCAGAGTTTCATCTCACAGTGTTATTGGATAATGCAATAATCACCACACCAAAAAACCAACCAAATAAACACACATAAATCGAGACTGTGGCATTATCAAGTGAGCAAGTAATCTCAGTGAGTAGTCTCGGTACCTGAATACTAAGTTATGTTATCATTTTTCAGTCATAAATTAATTGCAGTAGCCAATATGATTTTAAAACAATAAAGGTATCAATTATCCCCAAATGTGTAAATTCAGTGCAGTAAAATCAAAATCCCATTTTTATAAATATTAATAATCTGATACTAATCTTCTTATACTAATTTCAAATACAAAGATGAAATATTTAGAATTGTTAAATACTGAATGAGGACAAAAATAGAGAATTTATGTTACCTAATTTAATTATTAGTATGATAATTTAATATCTAAAACTGTAAATCAACAGACTGTGGGCCAATTCCTACTGCAGCTTCTTTTCATATGTTCTAAAACCTAAGACTGGTTTCTAAATTTCAAAGGGTTGTAAAAATAAACAAAGATGGAGGGGGCAAGTGGCGGAGAAGTAAGGAGCTCCGTACTTGCACTCGCGCCCATACATCACATGGAAAAGATCTGAAGTCATTGGAAACCTTACAAAACTTGAGAGATTGGGAGAAAAAGGACGCAGAATCCACTGAGAAAGCCTTCTAACGTGAGTGTGAACTGGGGAAGATAAAATCGGGCCAGGATCAGTGACTCCAGGGTCAGAGGTGATCCCCCTCTACCCTCTACGGGGAGTGAGAGGGGAAAAAGAGAGAGTCCGAAACAGAAAAGCCTCCGCTCGGGGGAGGGAGGGACCTCCGCTCGGGGCATAGAAAGACAGTACATGCCAAATACCTGCATGCCGGGTCCCCTCGCGCCAGCTGGTCCCGGGGGGTGCTGGGCGCACAGACTGCTCCTTTGTGCTTATTCCTGGTGGGCTGGACCTCAGAGTAGCGGCGCGTCTGCCGCCATTGTCCCCCCAGGCGGCTGGGGCCCCTGAAAGAGCCGCGCGCGGACATAGGGCGTCTGCGCTCCTGGCTGGCTGGAACTCTAGAGGGAAGGCAAAAAGCGAAAAACTGGGAAATTTGCCTGTGCGTTCGTGCTTCAGGTGACGAGCCATAGAGGGACCTGGTTTTCCTCACTCCAGAGCGCTCGGGCTCAGTGCACCTGGTAGGCAAGACCCAGCCCATGCGCGCCAGCCCGACCCAGAGAAGGAAGCAGCAATTCTGACCAACTTTGGCTGCGCCCCCGGTACAGGGAGTTTACACGCCCAAAAAAGCGAGGTGCAGCGCTTGCTTCAAGAAGGTACTGGAGCACCATCACTCTCCTCCACACAACCTCCAAGGCAGAGCTCCCGCCTGAGGCATTGGATCACGCCACACCCATCCCTGCTTGAGAGCTGCCCTCTGGTCTCCGGTCTGCATAAACAATCACAATGAGTCCATTCTGTAGATGTAAATTCTACATCTACCGACATTTTCATCTCTTTCTCTCAGGAGTAATTAGACTATATAGTTTCTCTGGATAACACCAGCATCCTTCTCTCACCTATCCAACCATATTCCACCCTTTACTTCTTTGAAAAAAGCTTCTGATCCCTTCTGCCTGTACATTCTATTTCCAATTTTGCCTCATCGCCACCCTGTCTTCTCTGTCTTTCTCTATGCTCTTCAACCAGGAGTGTATACACATGGCTATTTAACTGTAGCTGGGAAATCCGGTTATATGCTTTAAACCGTTCTTTGTCCATCGGTTTTTTTCTTTTTTCCTTTACTTTTCTCCTTTTTGACCCTTTTATGTATTTTATACCCCCTATTATTCACCCTCCCTCCTCCATCTTTTCTCTTAACTTCTGCGTTTTCCCACACGCTTTGCATGCTAATTGAATTAGCTTGTGCGTTTGTGTGCTCCTGCTCCCTGTGTGTTTGTCTGTTCTCTTTTCCAGGGCTACCTCAAGAAACAAGCCAGAGTACACAAGGTGGGGTGTCCCAAATATCACTACGAAGAGGAAAATAAAATAACAAAGGTCCCAACAAGAGGGACAAAGATTACCATTCAAAAAACACTCTCTGAAAGGATAGGCCCTGAACAGTCAAAGAGTCTTCTTGGATATAGCAGCGCTCATAGATTCTGAGAGCTTAACATGTCTTTAAAACCGACAAGAGCCAGAAAGCTAACTAAAATGACGAAACAAAAGAGCTCTCCTCCAAAGAAACTCCAAGAAGAAATGACAGCGAATGAACTGCTCAAAACAGATATCAGCANGGACTTTAATACTCCGCTTACAGCAATGGATAAGTCAACCAGACAGAAAATACTAAATAATGGACTTGAAAGACACATTGGACCATATGATCCTGTCAATAGGTGCAGAAAAAGCATTTAACAAAATACAGCATCCCTTCTTAATAAAGACTCTAGAGAAAGTCAGGATAGAAGGAACCTACTTAAACATCATCAAAGCCATCTATGAGAAGCCTTCAGCTAACATCATCCTCAACGGGGAAAAACTGAGAGCCTTCCCCCTGAGATCTGGAACACGACAGGGATGTCCACTCTCACCACTGTTGTTTAACATAGNCATGGCAATGAGAAAGAATGAAATCTGGCCATGTGTAGCAACATGGATGGACCTTGAGGGTGTTATGCTGAGCGAAATAAGTCAGGCATAGAAGGACAAATATCATATGTTTGCACGTATAGGAGGATTTGGAGGAATTTAACTGAGGAACAATGTGGAGAAGAAGTGAGGAAATGGTGGGGGAAAGGGAGATAGGCAAACCATGAGAGACTGTTGAATGCTGACAAAAACTGAGGACTGATAGACGTGGGGGGGAGGGAGGGATGGGCATGGAGGAGGGCACTTGTGGGGATGAGCACTGGGTGTTATGTGGAAACTAATTTGACAATAAACTATTTGTAAAATAAATAAATAAATAAATAAATAAACAAACAAAGATGAATATGCAGTGTGACCCCTAAAGGACAAAATATTTATTATGTGGCCTTTACAGGAAAAAAAAAAACAACAAACAATTCTTGGTATAAAGTAACAGTAATCAAGACAGTGTGGTAAAGGTGAAGGACAGGCAAATGCATCAAGGAACAGAGTAAATGTCCAAAAATCAAGCCACACATACATAGTCAAATTACCTTTGACAAAGGTATTGATGTAATTTAGTGAGGAAAATCATTTCTTTTCAAAAATATTTCCTGAATATCTGTATTTCCATATCCACACCTAGCTCCATAATTCACATTACTTGCTAAAAATTAATTTGAGATTGACCTTTTGTCACCCTGTGATTGGAAGCAAGTTTGAAGGTAATTGGTGCACTTGTAAGTGGGATCAGTTCCTTGATTTCTCTTTCTACTGCTTCATTATTGGTGTATAAATGCAAGAGGTTTCTGTATGTTGATTTTGCATCCTACAACTTTGCTGAATTTGTGTATCAGTTCTACCAATTTTTTAGTTGGAGTTTTTCGGGTTTTCTACATAATGTATCATGTCCTCTGAAAAGAGTGAAAGTTTGGCTTCTCCCTTGCTGATTTGGATGTCTTTTATTGCTTTTTATTGTCTGACTGCTGAGGCTAGGACTTCCAGTACTATGTTAAAAAACAATGGTGAGAGTGGACATCCCTTTCTTGTTCCTAACCATAGGGGGAAAGCTCTCAGTTTTTCCTATTGAGGATGATACTGGCTGTGGGTTTTTCATATATGGCCTTTATTATATTTAGATATGTTCCCTCTATCCCTACTTTGTTGAGGGTATTTATCATAAATGGATGTTGTACTGTGTCAAATGATTTTTCTGCATCTATTGAGAAGATCATATGGTTCTTATCCTTTCTTTAATTAATGTGGTGTATGATGTTGATTGATTTGTGAATACTGAATCACTTTGCAGCCCAGGAATAAATCCTACATGATTGTGATGAGTGTTTCTTTTAATGTACTGTTGGATTTGATTTGCTAGTATTTTGTTGAGAACTGCCGTATCCATATTCATCAAGGATACTGGCCTGTATTTCTCTTTTTAAGTGTGGTCGTTGTCTGTTTTTGAATATCCGGGTATTGCTGGTCTCATAAAATTTTGTTTGGAAGTTTTCTTTGCATTTCTATTTTTTGGATTAGTTTGAGAAGAATAGGTATTAACCTTTCTTTAAATGTTTGGCAGAATTCCTCTGTGAGGCCATCTGGCCCTGCACTTTTGTTTGTTGGGAGAGTTTTGATTCCTGATACAATTTCTTTGCTGATTATTGGTCTGCTCAGATTCTCTATTTATTCCTATTTCAGATTTTGTAGTTTATATGTTTCTAGGAATGTATCTATTTCTTCAAGATTGTCTGATTTGTTGGAATATAATTTTTCATAACATTCTCTTATAATTGTTTGTATTTCTGTGGTGTTTGTTGTTATTTCTCCTCTCTCATTTTTGATTATATATATGGGTCCTTTCTCTTTTCTTTTTGATAAGTCTTTCTAGGGGTTTATCAATTTTATATATTGTTTCCAAAAAAAAAGTCCTAGTTTAATTGATCTGTTCTAAAGGGTTTTCTGTTGGTCTGTTCCTATTTCACTTATTTTTGCTCTAATCTTTATTATTTCCCTTCTTCTGCTGGCTTTAGGTGTCACTTGTCATTCTTTTCCTAGCTCCTGTAGGTGTAAGCTGAGGTTGTTTCTTTGATGTTTTTCTTTCTTCTTGAGGTAGCTTTTTATTGCTATACACTTTGCTCTCTTAGGACTACTTTTGCTCTATCTCAAAGGTTTTGGACATGTTTCATTTTCACTTGTTTCTGTGTAATTTTTAAATTATTTTTCTTTTAATTTCCTGGTTGTCTCATTCATTTTTTATTAACATGTTCTTTAACCTCCATTTATTTGTGGTCTTTCAAATTTTTTTCTTGTGGTTGACTTTGAGCTTCATAGTGTCGTGGTCAGAAAATATGCATGCTATGATCTCAATTTATGTATATTGTTGAGGCTGATTTGTGACCTCGTATGTGACCTATTCTGAAAAACTGTCCCATGTGCACTCAAAAAGAATGCGTATTCTGCTGCTTTAGGATGAAATGTCCTGAATATATCTGTTATATCCATCTGGTCCAGTGTGTCATTAAGTCATTATTTTCCTGTTGATTTTCTGCTTAGTTTGTCCATTGATTTAAGTAGGATATTGAAGTCCCCTACTATTATTGTATTATCAAAGAGTTCCTTTATGTTTATTATGAATTATTTTATATATTTAGGTGTTCCAAATTGGAGACATAAATATTTACAATTGCTGGATCTTCTTGTTGGATAGTCTCCTTTATTATATAGTGCGTTCTTCGTCTCTTGTTAGTCTTTGGTTTAAAAATCTAGTCTGTCTGATATGAGTATTGCTACTTCAGCTTTTTTCTTTTTGACGTCTAGTTGCCTGAAAAATACTTCTTGATCCCTTCACTTTAATCTGCATGTATCTTTCGGTCTAAAAACCATAGACACCTAGGAATAAACCTAATTAATGAGGTAAAAGATCTGCACTCTGAAAATTATAAAACCATTATGAAAGAAATTGAAGATAACACAAAGAAATGGAAAAACATTCCATGCTGAAGGATGGGAAGAACAGGTATTGTTAAAATGCCTATACTACCTAAAATAATGTATACATTTAAAGCAAAGTCTATCAAAATACCACCAGCATTTTTCATAGAGCTAGAACAAAGAATCCTAAAATCTGTGTAGAAACACAAAAGACTCCAAATAGTGAAAGCAATCTTGAAAACGGAAAACAAAGCTGGAAACATCACAATTCCAGACTTCAAATTATGCTACAAAGCTGTAGTAATCAAGATAGTATGGTACCAGTACAAAAATAGACACACAGATCAATGGAACAGAATATAAAACACAGAAATGCACCCACAACAATATAATGAATTAATCTTCAATAAAGCAGGAAACAATATACAATGGAAGAGTCTCTACAATAAACGGTGTTGAGAAAACTGGACAGTAATGTGCAAAAGAATGAAACTGGACTATTTTTTAACATTATACACAAAACTAAATTCAAAATGGATAAAAGACTAAATGTGAGACAGGAAACCAATCCAAATGCTACAAGAGAAAACAGGCAGTAATCTCTTTGACATCAGCTGTGGTAATTTCCTATTAGGTGTTTCTCCTGAGGCAATGGGAACAAAAGCAAAAATAAACTAGTGAGACCTCATCAAGATAAAAAGCTTCATAGCAAAGGAAACAATCAACAAAACTAACAGGGAACTTATGGAATGGGAGAAGATATTTGCAGTGATAAATTTAATAAAAGGTTAGTATCTATAATCTATAAAGAACTTACAAAACAACACCCAAGAAAACAAGTAATTCAGTTAAAAAATGGGCAGATAACATGGACATTTTTTCAAGGAAGAATTCCAGATTGCCAACAGGCACGTGAAATGATGCTCAACATCACTCATCCTCAGGGAAATACAAATCAAAATTACAATGAGATATCATGTCACCCCTGTCAGAATGGACAAAATTAGCAACACAGGAAACCACAGATATTGGTGAGGATGGGGAGAAAGGGAAACACTCTTACACTGTTGGTGGGAATGCAAAGTGGCACAGCCACTATGGAAAACAGTATGAAGATTCCTCAAAAAGCTAAAAATAGAACTACTCTACCATCCAGCAATTGCACTATGAGGTATTTCCCCAAAGGCTATGAAAATACTGATTCAAAGAGATACATGAACCCCAATGTTTATAATAGCATTATCAAAAATAGCTAAATTCTGCAGAGTCCAAATGTTCATCAACTGATGAATATATATACAATGGGATATTACTCAGCCATAAAAAGAGTGAAATCTTGCCATTTCTGATGGCATAGATGGACTTGAAGAACATTATGCTAAGTGAAACAAGTCACTCAGAGAAAGACAAATACCATATGATTTCACTCAGATATAGAATTTAAGAAACAAAACAGATTAACATGGGGGGTCAGTGGAAAAAGAGAGGCAAACAAGGAAAGAGAATGTTAACTAAAGAGAACAAACTGATGGTTACTGGAGGGGAGGCAGAGGGGAAGATGAGTTAAATAAGTGATTGGTATTAGGGAGGGCACTTGTTATGATGAGCACTGGGTGTTGTATGTTAAGTGATGAATCACTAAATTCTACACCTGAAACTAATATTGCACTGTATGTTAACTTACTGGAATCTAAATAAAAACTTGGAAAAACAATAAAGATATGTGAAAGAAAGTCATTGAGACTAGAGTGGGTAAGAAGGGAAACCAAGGGAATGTAATTGAGGGGTCACTAAAGAGAAGAGACAGGGACCAAAACATGAACAAAAGTTGAACATTCGGGGCAGGATATTGGGTGGGCTCCATAATAAACAGTGACATTTGAGCAGAGACTTGGAAGGAGTAGAGATCATCAGGTAAATGAGCAAAGGAAGAACAAATGTCATAATGTGGACTTATTGCTTGTTTTATTTTAGGGAAACAAAGAAACCAGTGTGCAATTAGTAAAGCAAGAAAGAGGTTCAGTGGTAAAAATTTTGGAAAAGAGCTCATAATAAAATGTCTTAATTTTATTCTAATTATGATCTCAAGATTTGAGTCTTGTGTTGAGCAGAGGAATGTCATAGTTTGATCTACATGCAAAATATTAGTTTCTTTGTTGCTCAGAGAGTAGATTGAATGAGAAGCAAGAATGACATCAAGATCAGTTGATCATGTCATCAGGCATGAGATGATAAGGAACACTACATGAAGTTCTTTAGTAATTATCTATTTAATTCAATAGTTGCCACTATTCTCTCTCTAAAGCAGGTATCCCAGTTACTCACACTTTTCATAAGTGTAATTATGGCTTATTCAAGGTCAGACAACTAGGAAATTACAGATTTGGTATAAACAGAGTTTTTAATCACTTCCTTATGATGCTTTCCATAAACACACAAAGAAATACAAACATAAGGGGGCTGTAGTTTCAGAGAATAACAATGAAATGAAGAATTGAATTAGAATATAGAATTGCATCATTTACTGGGACCATCTGATTTTATATTATCAAATACATTTTTAATATCAGTTGTGAATATCCTCTGGGGGAAGCAAAAAAAGTAAGTTGACCAATCATAGTGTGTCTTTAAGATATGTCTTCTCACATTCAAAAAAAGATGAAAAAAAGACAAAGTCCTTAACTGTATTGTTGCTTTCCTTAGGAAATACTGTATGTCAGGAAGGCAAGTGAAGAGAGAGCATACGATTTGCAGCATTTGGTATTTACTTCAGAGTGTAGGGTTAGTTTTGCATGTGGGTGCTTGCTGCCTGTTGAGACTATTAGTCCATGTAATAAGAAATGTTACTACCAAAAAAAAAGGTATTATGAGTAGAATTTTCCTATTTAAAGCACATTTTATCAATTAAATCTGACTATATCCTTAGGGTAAGAGATGTATTGTGGTTTCCCTTCTAATTGCCCTTATATTGAACACTGATGTGAGGTTTCTTTTGTGGTTAACCTTTGCCAACAGTATTACTGGATTGACTTTCCCTTCACACAGCACTTGCTGTTATGCCATCTTTTATTTCTATAAATCTCTTTGGTTTCCCTATCAACAATGAATATAACACTACCTCTTTTCCCATAAAGGAAGACACATTTTTAAAAAGTTCAGCATTCTTTTGTCCCAACTCATGCTCAGAATGTTTGTATCTTTCTTTTCTCTCAGATTCCCAAATGGATGGTGCTAATCCATTCTGCTGAAGTGAAGAACAAAAGGAGTGAATTTAATTTCATGAATGGAAAATTACATGTGTAGGTAGGGGATTTTATAGGGGTAATTTACTTCCAAAATTATTTTTTTAACATTTAGTTTTGAAAGACAGAAACAGAGCACAAACAGGGGAGGGGCAGAGAGAGAGGGAGACACAGAATCCAAAGAAGCCTCCAAGCTCTGGCTGTCAGCACAGAGCCTGATGCGGGGCTTGAACCCAGGAACCATGAGATCATGACCTGAGCCGAAATCAGCACTTAGCCAACTGATCCATCCAGGCTCTCCTGGGGGTAATTTACTTTCAGTTGATAAGTAAGAAAATAGAGTAGTAATCTTAGTTGGTTTCTGTGAATCTGTAGTTATAAACTTTGGGATTAGTCAGACCCAGCTCCATGATCCATATCAGGATTTGGCATGTTACAGGTCTGGGGCCAAATCCAGCCTGCTACTTGTCTTTGTAAATAAAGTTTAATTGTAACTCAGCAATACCCATTAGTTTATAGACAGTTAAGCTGAGTAGCTGTGATAGAGGTCATATGACCTATGAAGTAGAAAATACTATCTGACCTTTTATTCAAAAAAGATATACCCATAATTTGGCTATTGTTGATAGGGCTGCTATAAACACTGGGGGTACATGTGCCCCTATGAATCAGCACTCTTGTATCCTTTGAAAGAATACCTAGTGGTATAATTACTGGGTTGTATGGTAGTTCTATTTTTAATTTTTTGGAAAACCTCCATTCTGTTTTCCAGAGTGGCCGCACCAGTTTGCATTCCCACCAGCAGTGCAAAAGTGTTCCCCTTCCTCTGCATCTTTGCCAACATCTGCTGTTTCCTGAGTTGTTAATTTTAGCCATTCTGACAGGTGTGAGGTGGAATCTCATTGTTTTGATTTGTATTTCCCTGAAGATAAGTAATGTTGAGCATCATTTCATCTGTATATTTGCCATCTGGATGTCTTCTTTGGAAAAGTGTCTATTCATATCTTCTATCACATTTCTTCACTGGATTATTTGGTTTTTGGTTGTCGTTTGATAAGTTCTTTATAGATTTTGGATACTAACCCTTTATCTGGTATGTCATTTGCAAATATCTTCTCCCATTATGTTAGTTGCCGTTTAGTTTTATTGATTGTTTCCTTTGCCATGAAGAAGCTTTTTATCTTGATGAGGTCCCAATAGTTCATTTTTGCTTTTATTTCCCTTGCCTCCAGAGACATGTCAAGGAAGCAGGTGCTGCAGCTGAGGTCAAAGAGGTTGCTGTGTTTTTTTTTCTCCTGTAGGATTTTAATGGTTTTCTGTTTTCCATTTAGAGCCCATATGTCCATCTACTGATGAATGGATAAAGTAGATGTGGTGTACACATATGTATGTGTATGTACATACATGTACATATATATGTACATACATATATACACAATGTAGTACTACTTGGCAATGAAAAAACAATGAAAGATTGCCATTTCCAGCAACATAGATGGAGCTACAGCATAATATGCTAAGTGAAAGAAGTCAGAGAAAGACAAATATCATATGATACCACTCATATGTGGGATTTGAGAAGCAAAATATGAACACAGGGAAAGGGAAGGAAAAATAAGATAAAAACACATAGGGAGGCAAACCATGAGAGATTCTTATCATATAGAATAAACTGACGGTTGGTGGAGTGGAGCTGGGTGCAAGGGATGGGTTAAATGGGTGATGAGCATTAAGGAGGGCACTTTTTGGGATGAGCTCTGGGTATCATATATAAAAGATAAGTCACTGGATTCTACTGAAGCCGTGACAACACAGTATGTTAACTTGAACTTAAATAATAAAAAATAAATAAAAAGTAAAATAATACTAAAAAAGAAAAAAATATATGTTGACTCCTAATCTACATAACCTCTTTCAAGAATACTTACATTACAGAGTTGTTCTGATGATAAACTAATATTGATATGTTGATAGGTACCTGAAGAAATGAGTGCTTTCTTGGAACACCATTGGCATTCAATTATTAGTAAGGTTGGTATCTTTAGGCATGTGACAGTAGATTCTGCTAATAAGTCCCAAGCAATGAGACCCACCCAATGGTCTTGGATCTTGTTTGTGAACCCAGACCCCTCACCATCTGTTCCAGATGAATCTTCTGTATCACTTTTCCAAGAGTGGGTAGATAATGAACTACTCCAAAATAACATGATATATGTTCTATTAGTCATGAGTTAGAAATATTCCTTTTTAAAAATTTTAATGTTTTAAGTATTTTTAAGAGAGAGGTAGAGACAGTACGAGCAGGGGAAGGTCAGAGAGAGAAGGAGACAGAATCCAAAGACAGGCTCCAGGCTCTGAGCTAGCTGTCAGCACAGAGCCCGACACGGGGCTCAAACCTACTAACTGTGAGATCATGACCTGAGCTGAAGTCGGATGCTTAGCCGACTGAACCACCCAGGCAGGCACCCCAGAAATATTCTTTGATATTTAAATAGATAACAATTTTTAATAGTTGGGAACCACTGGGCTACTGTATCCATGTGGTATTCTAATTAATCTTTCATTTTTATTTCATTTAAGCATTACTCTGTCAATCTCACTGATTTAATGATATCTGCAACTTTGTACCAATATTATCCTGACATTCTGTTACTAAGAATAACCTACCTATATATTAAAATATAAACTTGGGAGGTGTATCAATAAAATTACTCCAACTAACAAGAGATTTATCATCAGGCAAACTTTGCAAGAATATTTAAAACATGCATTGATTTATTTAAGGGTATTAAACATGTGATTCATTTGTATCCATTTGGCATGAGGTAAGCTCTGAGGAACATAAAGAATGTTCAGCCCCGGTGGTTTTTTGAATCATTGTGTATCAGGAAGACCTTTTAATCAATGTATTTTATAATTAATTATCAAAAGAGATAATATGCTTCTGTCAATAAGTTTGTGGATGTGTGTTTGCTTGTTTGTTTATAATATTAGATTAGTTCCTGTTGGTTTCTGTAACATTAGAAAGGAAGACTTTTCCTGGCTAAATGCCTTCTGTATAGTGAAAGAGCTTATGTGGTCTGGTGTGATGACTGTTTTTCTTCCATTGCCTTTGGTTTTGGAAACCACGTTTTTTAAGGCAAATGTAGGCAAACTTTTTTCTGTAAAAGCTGACCACAAAGAAAATATTTTAGTCTTTCTAGCTACCAACAGTATATATTTTTTTTAAAATCTTTTTTACCCCCCTTTACAAGTACAGAAATTATTCTTATCTCAGGGCTATACAACAATAGGACCCGACCCATTTTTGGCCCAAAGGCTGACATTGGGTTGGCTGAGGTCTGTTGTTTTGTTTTTTTTTTTAATTTTTTAATGTTTTATTTACTTTTGAGAGAGAGAGAGAGACAACGTGAACAGGAAAGGGACAGGAAGAGAGGGAGACACAGAATCTGAAGACAGGCTCCAAACTAGCTATCAGCACAGAGCCCCACATGGGGCTTGAACCCACAAACCACAAGATCATGACCTGAGCCAAAGTGTGACGCTTAACCGACTAAGCCACTAGGGCGCCCCACTGACCTCTGTTTTAATTAGCCATCCTTGTTCTAGTGAAGAGGACAGTAAGTGTAGCAAGATCCCATGAACATTCAATCTGATGTTTCGGTACAGACTCCCTGGTTCTTTGCTCACTTTTCTGCATTAGTTGTTATACTGCCATGTAATATCAGAGCAACAATATACTAAATCTTGTTAACCAAGCCTCAAAATAAGAAACCACCTCTGTACCAATATGTCAAGTGAGTATGTCATATGATTTGAGGGACATCAGGTGGCCATTCTTATAAAATAGCATTAGAAATATATAATAGTTTGTCAATCATTAATATATGAATTACTTTTGTGCATGGCTTATTCCTTATGCAATATAATAATCCAAATGTGGTATTCAAAATAGTGTAACCTGAATAAGCTTAACAAATGCCTTCCAATGAGGCAAAAAGTGGAAAAAGAGTCCTAGAAAAGTGAATGTAAAAAATAGAGATGTTTTGCCAAAACATATTTGAAGCACTGAGGAGAAACGTCTCTCTAACCTTAGAAATGCTGATCTAACTACCATATTATAACTTTGGGAGCTTCTAAGAACCCTAGAGATTTCATAAAAGTCCTTTCTTTTTCAATAGGGATACAGTCACAGGAGGAGGAAGAAACTGAGCAGAGAGAGAAGGCAAATATTACAAGAAAATAAACTTTTCTGAATATAGAAATGGAAACAATTTGTTGAATTCTTTTATACTTTTCTAGAAAAAAATCTTTAATATTTTATTCCTCAAATTTTCTTGATTTAAGATTTTTGGTAACTACCAAAACTCCCTTTCAGTCACCCCACAGGCAAAAAGCAAACAAATAAAAATACATCTTCTTTTGAGGCATAAAAACCAAAGGTACTGAATCAATGCCCAACATGGTGACAGAGTTAACTTGTGAAATTTCATCATAGAGTAATTCTCTTTTCTAAGTTCTACATTCTACTTTTCATTACTTGATGTGATTCTAGGCCCAAATCAATCCTAATTTGAGTTCTATACAAACAAGACTTTAAGGATGTCTGAGGATACTATGAAATCTTATTTCATAAGCCTTACAACCCTGAAAATGGGGTAGTAATAACAATGACATGAATAAGAATTATTTCAACATATTTTACATCCTCACCATTTCTTTTGGTCAGTGCTTTCAAACTGACATGAGTTTTGTTATAAAGAGAAGTGAGAGGCAGGTGTTCAAGGCCAAAAGGAAGGCTACATTGGTCAGGCAAGAAGGGAATTGGTTTGACTTTGCTCCAAGCAGGCAATTAAGGGATGATGAATTAGAATCCCCTCAAAGCGGGAACCCTATTACTCTCAGACATGTCATGCACTCCGAAGTGTAAAATGCCTAATCATAAATAATAATGTCACTAATTGTTTAGGAAAAAAAAAAACCTGAAACAAATACTGCTGCTATATGTAAGTGGCATCATGGATTGAAAAGAATGAATTCATCTTAAAATATTTTTTGCTATGGTCATAAACACATAATTTTAGTCCTTAAAATACAAGTGGAAGGACATAACATGAAACTAGGACAGTATCTGCTCCTTTATCCAAAGGTGGTAAAAGAGTCCAAACATCTTTGTCATCTGAGGTACAGATCAAAGTAACTGAAAAATCAAATTGTCTGCCTTAATGTTTGAGCTAAAGCTCTTAAAAGACCTAGTTGAAGTTTGTACAAGTATGATATGAACATAAGTTATTATGGGATTTGATATTACGGTTTTAGTAGCCATAAGTATACTGGTATCTATCTGTATGTATACATATACAAATCTACTACAGTATGCAGGTCACAGATACTGACTAAACCAATGAATGAATGATTAATGTTTGCAATAGATACACATGTTTAAAAATTACTTTTTTTAAGTTTCTGGAATAAAAACAATATGACATATCAGCCACATTTTCGTCAAGTGATAATGTGAACGTAATGAAAACATGTTCATTAAATTTTTACTTTTATTGATATATAACCTTTGAAATGTGTTCTTTATTGAATTTATAATGCCATTATATTCACAAATGATATATTTTGAACTACGTACACTGATAGGAATCAATAGAAATTCTGTAAGCTTGCATCTGCCTTATCAAAATTTTAGTAATAATTTTTAAAGACATTTCTCCAGCTTTATTGGGAAGTGTTAACATATAACATTGTGTAAGTTTAATGCCATTATGAGGATTAAATTAGATATATAAAATCTGAAAAATATTCAAAGTATAATTATAGACATTGTTATATAAACGAGGCATAATGATACTCTGATGACAGGTTGCTTGAGAATGCAATATCATGTATGTCAAATACCTACTATAGTGCCTGACACAGAGAAAGCATTCTCTAAGTGGTGTAGCTATTATGATTTAGGAGCCATCTCTTATAGCCTGGGATTAATTCATTTAGAAAATGTCAGTAATACAATAAATAAATGTTGAGTATTTGCACTATTTCAGGAAGTATGCTTATATTTAGAGGGGAAATAAAACTACTCTTGTCCTCAAGGAACACATAATTCAACTACATTATAGCATTTACATATGTATGTATATATAATATATAATTATATATATTAATATATTAAATGTGTTCATTATCATGCATATAAATATATGATTAAATATATATTCTATTAATATAATATATAATTTTATGTATATACATACACACACACACAAACACTATAATACTGTACCATGACTAAAGTGTGATAATAAAATGTTTTGAGATAGGAAAAAGGGAAAAAGTTTACTGTCTCTGGAAGTTTAAGTATTATCCTTTTAGCTCATAAAAAATTATGGAATTCTGTAAATTAGTTTAATAGCATGTGATGGTTAGTATTTTATATTTTTGCTTTTACACTTTTCCTCCTAGTATAATTAGAATGATTAATGTATTCTGGCAATGTTTTCTGTGTATATGTACATATATACACATCTGTATATAAAGAGAATATAATCTATTGGCAAAACACATTGAAACTGTCTTTTGTTTGATTTGTATTTCTTTTAGGCTTACAACATAATTCAGTTTTATGTGTTCATTTTTTAAGGCTTATTAAAATGGACAAAAAATACTTCATAACTTCATTTTTACCATAAAATGTATGTTCCCTCTTGGTCTATTAAACATTTTAACACACTAATGCCTAGTTTTATTCTGCCTCTTTTTATTGAAGTACAAACATACTTAGGAATACTGTACATTGGAACTAATAATGATAAAAAATAAAACCTAGATTGGTTCCTAAAGAAGTCCGGTATAGAAGATTCAAGTTGATTAACAGAATAACACTGAATCTTTCCTTCTTAAGAAACCAAGTTTATTTATCAAATGTTCACTTAATTACAATTAGAGGTGTGTTCTTTCGTTTTATATTCTGAACCAGTTTTGTGATAGGATATAAGTGGTGGAAATGTGACAGCTAAGCTGACTGAGGATGTCAATAGGGTAAAGACGAGGAAAAAGCCCTCTGTAATTTAATTTTAAATGGTATCATCATTTATTTTCAGTTGGCATTCAATTTCCAATACATTCACTTTACAATGCATTACTGTTTAGTTTTGAATGTTATGGTAATTTTGGAGTTGACTTAGCTTTTCTCAGAGTCACAGATATGAGGCATATTAATGCACATGAGTTCCACATGACAAATGATGCTTGAAGTTTCCATGTCTGCTAATTCATTTTTGATTATAACATGGATGTCTTCTGAAATATAAATGGCATTTGCCTAGCCAACGGTCATCTGATTTGAACATACGATGTGATGCTTCACTGATGTTTGAACTTTGGAGTCATTTCAAATTCATTGATAATAGTGCTTATAAAGGCCATGTTCCCTGACTCAGAATGAAATAAACTAAAACTGTATCAGCTGCTTCTCAGGGACAATGTTCCCTTAATCTTTCTCATTTATAGAAAGCATTTGGAATTAATTTAGCAACCATTGCAATGAGAGGATGTTTCACATTGCTGACATTTTCAAAACCAAGTTTAAAAGGTCCAGATTGCACCCTATCAGGGAATTCCAGCTCCATGTGTTATCTGGTATCTTAGTTTTAGACAAATAATAGTTTTAGACACTATATAGAAAAAATGGCAGTCATTCAAAGTAAACTTAAGGGTTTTTTAAAAATTTTAAATATTTTTAATTTATTTCTGGTAGAGAGAGAGAGACAGTGTGAACAGGGGAGGGTCAGAGAGAGAGGGAGACACAGAATCTGAAGCAGACTCCAGGCTCTGAGCTAGCTGTCAGCACAGAGCCCGAGGCGTGACTTGAACCCATGAACCTTGAGATCATAACCTGAGCCGAAGTCGGACGCTTAACCAACTGAGCCTCACAGGCGCCCCCAAAGTAAACTTAAGTTTTAAAAGTGAATTCAATTTTTATCATTAGCTATCTAAATCAACTTGAAATTGAGAGAGGAAATTGTAAAAAAAAGTTGTACCACTATGTTTAATTGATTTTTATACCACCAATTATTTTCATATATTTAAAAATTTCTTATAAATTTTGAAAATTGTGCATCTCTAAAAAAAAAAGGTAAAAATATTTGTTTGAGTTTCCTTAATCATATTCCTTGAAGTTCTTACTGAACTATAATTTATCTTACTGTTCTAAGTTCCTTCTTGAGTGTTAGAGTGACATCAAACACTACCACACTATGAATTCACTAAGATCCGGTAATGCACCTGAATAAAGGCTGCCCTGTGGTTAGTATTCTTTCGACATCTGAAAAACAATAAAACTGTCAATTTACTTTTTATTATTTACGTGATTCTAAACAATCAGAGATATATTATTCCTCCTTGAAACCATCTTTTGTTTGTATAATTTCTAAATGGCTGCTGAGTTACAGGGGAATTTTAGTAATACATTTTTAAGCCTCATATTTTAAGGTTTAGCATATTTTATTAAAATATGTTAAAGAAACTACATCCTATGAGGAAGTTAATTTGAAGTAATCCTAGTGATACAGTCAACTCTCACACTCAAGGGAAGTTCAAGATATTTCAAAAATGACCTTTTTTGGGGGGAGAGGTGTAGATTTTCTGTTTTTTGGCCTGTCATACTACATATTCTTACATTGAGACATTAGATTTGGAATCTAATGTGATAGCCTAATGGTTGTGTGGAATGAGAACTTGAATTGCTTCAATTTTATCATTATCTAGACCATTTGAAATGTTTGTGTTAAATTTCCTGGAATTTGCTGAGAAATTCTTTTTCAAAATTATATTTAAGACTTTTCTACTTGTATATAGATTGCATCAGAAAATATTTTTTTAAATTAAGTTTTATGAAAATATTCTCCAGTAATAATAGAGACAGGTCGATAAATCTGGTTAAAATGATTACTGAAAGGAATATTCAAAAGCTTTCCATTTTGATAAAGTCTTGGACAAACTGACAGAAATTAAGCTGCTTAAATAGAAACATTAACTGTTGAATGTTACTACTCATACCATGGAAGACCAAAATTTAAGTATGATTTTCTTTTTTGGGGGTGGGGGGAATAGATTTATGTTATTAAAGTTATTAATCTATTCATTTTTTCTTTTTGTACTGCAATGTTCATTTTATTTTTATTGACATGACTATACATAAAGCAAAATCTAAGAAGCTTCATTGTGTTTCTTTTTTACTCATTAATATTAATTTCAATGGATGATTATAACTAAAACTAGCTTTGTTCTATAGTGGTAAAAAATTATTCTCTACATGAAAACATTCCTGGTACACTATTGATAGGAAATGTAACAAAGCCAGAGGAAAGAAAAAATAATAATTCAGCAACTTGCTTAGAAGAAGTAAATACTTGCCTGCTTCTCCACCCCCCAAATTGTTACAAAATCTGTGAGTATTCTGTGTAAAGTGAAGGAAAAGGTAAGAGAAAAAATTATGATCCCTTGGTGACAATTCTGTAATTGGTTCAAAGGTAATTATTATATCCTTAATAAGTATTATTAGTTTTACATCTTTTTAAAAAAATAATATTTATTTATTTTTCAGAGAGAAAGAGAGACAAAGCACGAGTGGGGGAAAGCAGAGAGAGAGGGAGACACAGAATTTGAAGCAGGCTCCAGGCTCTGAGCTGTCAACCTAGAGCATGACATGGGGCTCAAATGCATCAACCATAGATCATGACTGGAGCTGAAGATGGATGCTTAACTGACTGAGCCACCCAGGCACCCTTAGTTTTTCATTTCTAACAAATCAACATTTACATTATCCTAACACCATGAATTTTAAGTTTCCTCACCTCCATCCCCATTGAGGTGATAATGAAGTAGAGAGAGTATAATGTGGTAAAAAAAAAAAAAAAATGTATGTCTTGCAACTGGAAAGATAATTCAAATCCATATTTCAGATAAGTCGAAGTAAGATAAGTGTTAGGTACATCTAAACTTAAAGTAGAAGTTTTTATTTCTTTAGTATGCTATGGGATAATTTATGAAAAGGAGCTAGAAAATTGGAATAAATCTGAATTTTTTTTCAAGAATTAATACATTTATGCAATATTTTTAATTTTTATTTTATTTTTTTCATGGAGTTCATATTTAAAGTGGAATCTGGAAATAAATAAAAATAAATCAAAACACAAGCAGATGTTTGAAAAGAAACATTAATTTTACTAGTAAGCAAGGCTCTAAATTTGTTTTTTGTTTCCAGCATCACATGACTGGCTTCAAGCAAATGAATTTCCAATCTTTTTGGTTCACCAAAAGTTCTATATTACAGACGTCTTTGTCTCTGATGCTATTTATTTTATCATTAAACTCCTCTTGGCTCAGCAGCCATAGCCATACTGCTTTTCAGATAGGAATCTGACCTATCTGACCACTGTTAGGTTAATAGGTCTTACTAGGTTTCTCTCCTTCTACCCAAAGACTGAGAAGCAACCAAAGGACTCTCCTGGCAGCCTGATTTAATTCTACCTCTTGCTGCTCATTCTCATTAAGATAAGGGAACTGGGTTCTTATCCTACCCACATTAATTCCCTGCCATGTGAATAAGAGCATTCACCACTGAATCTCAGGGAATCTTCCCATATCCCCCTCATCTGCTCTATGAGATTATTATCCAGTATTTTAAAATTTAAATATGTACTTAATCAATCATTGTGCGTCTTATTGTAGCATATGTTATTAAAAGGTGACACATGAGATACTAGATTTGATCTTCAGTGAAAATTTTGATGCCATTAGTTGATGTCATTAGTTAGAAGTAAACATCTAAATAGTCTCAACAACACCAACACCACGAAAAAAAAACAAATTTCTGCATTCCAGTAAAGGGAAACTCCTATTTCTGGAAATGCATAGTTTTCATAAGCTCACACTTTAAGAAATCATTTAAGAAATGAAAACTAATAACCAAAATTAGCATCTAAATGCAGTCTGCTAAGATACAACAAAATACTGATGATATAAATCTAGGTCTTAACATGGTAACTACCCAAATATTTTTCAAAAATGCTAATAAGCTCCCTTGAGCAAGTATCAAATTCCCTCCATATAGCAGGCATTACAATAGATGTAATGATACTCACATTAAGAAGATACCATTGTAACAGTAAAGAATCTGTAATCTGATGAAAGGTACATTTCAAAAAGAATCATCATCATCAAGAAAAACAAGAAAGGCAAGAACAACTTATGTCCCCACTACAGATCATTCAGTGAAAGTCATGGCAATGACTATGAGAGATTATTATATTTTTAAATTTGTATTCCAAATAAATATTTATATTCATTGATTGAATATGTTAATCTTCAAAAAGTAAAATTGGTTAAAAGAGCTATAACTGTGTATTAAATAAAAGGAAGAGGGAAGAGACTAGTTATTTTTATAGAAAAGAACTTTAGGATTAAGGAAGTTGATAGTAATGGCTTATCGGAATTCCATTTCTTTTCCTTTTTTTTTTTTTTTAAAGAGAGTGAGTGAGCATGATGGAGGAGAGGGGCAGAGGGAAAAAGAGAGAGGATCTCAAGTAGGCTCCACACTCAACTCAGGACAATGAAGGGCTCAATCCAATGACATTGGCATCATGACCTGAGCCGAAATGAAGTCTGGCGCTCAATCGACTGAGTCACTGAGACATGCCTGGAATTGTAGTTCAAAGATAATTCTGATATAAAAAAGTAAGACTAAATAATCTTTTAACTACATAGCATAGTAAAAAAGTCATTCACCGTCGATTTTTCTATATATAGGATGAAATTTGATGTGACAGCCTATGCATTAAGGTTTTGTAAGATATAATAAGTAGGGAATATTTGAAAATTGGTAACATTTGTTAATAAAAAGTATGAAAGATAAGCTGACTGTACAACAAATTCAATCAAAATATATTGGGTTTTTAGACTAAGACAGCTCTGCGAAAGTTGGAAGTAGTCTCAGATTTAATATTAAAAATTTTGTCTTTGAATGTCATCCGGGTTAGAAAATATATTATTACCAAATACATTCCAAGCACACATTTCCTTGAAAACTAGACTATAAAATAAATTTAATGTAGCTAACACTGCAGTTCTTGATTTATGAGTGGATGCTAAAAAGTTGTTTCCCTGTAGAGAAAATTATTCCAAGCTTTGCAAGTTTCTTATCTATTTTGCAATTAGGTTAATTTCTATTTGAAATTCTCCAACTTTGTCTCTTTGTCACACACAAAAAAATCATGAAATGTGGGCAATAAATAAACAGACTTGCTTTTGTTAAGAAAAGTTCAGGGTTTGAGATTTTCAATCTATCCACAAGGAAGTGCTTCTAAATGTGCTATGAAACACAGAATATGAAATTAATATATGAGTGTTCTCTATAACACTTTCTGGCATATTCCATTATTTCATGTAATTTGACTGCTAGGTAAACTTTTTAGTATTGTCATTTTTGAATTTTTATATTAAAAGATACATAATTATACATATAGCAGTTTTCTTATACCATGTTTAGAGGGATAAAACCAGACTGCACAATATTGTTCGATGGTAGATTTCAAAACAGACATAAATATGCATTTTGAATAGGAGACTTAATCCATTTAACATGGCATTTAGACCAGTCTCCTGATATTCTATGAGAATTTTTGTGGTTAAATTGATACTACAACCCTCTGTAATCATCTCTTTCTCTCTTCATAATCTCAGACGCACCTGTTCCAAACTGTGGATTTTAGGGTCCCAGGGTCTATTTTAAAAACAATTTGTGCAGGGAGACAAGATGGCAGAGATGTAGAGAGCTCTGTACATTTCACTTGTCAGCATCTCTCAAACGAAGGAGGCCTAAAGCCATAGGAACCCTTACAGAATCCAGGGCTTTGAGAGGAAAAGGAGACAGAGTTCACTGAGAAAACCTTATAGTGTGAGTGTGAACTGGGGAAGATAAAAACGGTCCAGGACCAGAGACATGGAAGGAAGTGGAGATTCCCTTTGCGGGGAGCCGCGGTGAGTCTAGGGGAAAAGAGTGGCTGAAGCTGCTCAAGACACTGCCCCTGTTGCTGGAGAAGAGGAAAACCGCAGCTTGAGGCACAGAGGGATCTGGTTTCCTGCTGTCCAACTGCCCCTGAGCAGGATGCACTGGTCCAGGGGACCCCAGCAGAAACTGCTCCTCTGTTCGTCAGCTCAACCTGGTGAGAAAGCAGCACGCCTGAAGCTGCACCGTTGTGCTTCTGGCTTAGCTCCATTCCCAGGGGGGAGGTGAGAGGCTTGAAAATGCTCAGAGGAACTCGGCCTGCGGGTTTATATTTTGGGCGGTATCAATGGGGCACGTGGACTAAGATCTGGAAACGAGTTCTGGATTGGAATATAGAGCACGGCTGACCTTGGCTACACCGAGGGCACAGGGAGATGGGACCCAAAAGGCTGAATTACAATGCTTAGTTAGAGAAGGGACTGGGGCGCCGCCATTTTTCTCCCAACCACCACCAAGGGGAGACCTCAGGGAGTGGCCCGCAGGATGCAGTGGAGGCTAAGTCCTGTCTACACCAAACAACGCCCATCCCTGCTAGAGAGCTGTTTTTGTTTTTGTTTTACCAGAGTCTGGGGCAAGACCAACATGGATGCACTGCCGTGATTATTTCTAGATCAATTCTTTCTGTTCAGATATATTTTTTCCCTTGTCTCATTCATAATACTCTACTCTGTTACACTGGGCACTTTGGTCACTGGTTTGCTTAAACAGTCACATTTAATCCATTCTCTAGATGTATATTCTACACCTCTACCACTATCTTTTTATCTCTCTCTCTCTGCAGTTATCAGACTACATAGTTTCTCAGAGTAACATTATCTTCATTTCTTTCTCCTTGCTTCTTACCATATTGTCCTCTTTCTGTCTCTGATTTAAGCCTCTTAGTCTCTCTGTCTGGTCATTTCATTAGCAATTTCACTTCCTCCCCACCCTGTCATTTGTCTTTGTATATGCTCTTCCATCAGCACTGCATACTCTTGGCTCTTTATTTGTAGCTGGGAATTCTGGTTCTATGCTTTTAGACTGTCTTTTGGGTTTTTTCTTTTCTTCTTTTTATTTTTTATTTATTTTTATTTTCATTATTTGTCTTCCTTCCTTTCTCTTTTTTGGTCCCTTCCTTTTTTCTTTTCCTTTTTCCCTTTCGGTTTGCTGTTTGTTGGATTTGTCTATGCGTTTGTGTGCCATTGTTCCCTATGAGTTTGTCTGCCTGTTTTCTTTTCCAGGGCTACCTCAAGAAGCAAGCCAAAGTACACATGGTGGAGAGTACCAAATACCACTACGAGTAGGGAAATAAAACAACCAAAGTTTCATCAAGAGACACCAAGAGATACCATTTAAAGAACACTTCCTGAACAGACAGGCCCTGGACAGTCAAAGGGCCTTCTTTAATACAGCAGTACTCACAGGTGCAGAGTACATAACAAGCTTTTAAAACTAACAAGATATAGGGGCGCCTGGGCTTAGTCAGTTAAGCGTCCGACTTTCACTTAGGTCATGATCTCGCGGTTTGTGGGCTCGAGCCCTGCGTCAGGCTCTGTGCTGACTGCCAGCTCAGAGCCTGGAGCCTGTTTTGATCTGTGACTCCCTCTCTCTCTGACCTTCCCCTGCTCACGCCGTCTCTCTCTCTCTCTCTCTCCTAGAAATAAATTAAAAATACATTTAAAAAAAACCTAACAAGAGATAGAAAGATAACCAAAATGATGAAAAAGAAGAACTATCCTCCAAAGAAATTCCAGGAAGAAATGGCAGCTAAAGAAATGCTCAAAATAGATATAAGCAACATAAGTGAACAGAATTTAGAACAATAGCCATAAAATTAATCACTGGGCTTAAAAAAGGCGTGGAAGACATCATAGAAACTATTGCGATGAAGACTATGGAGCTCAAAATAGTTGTGATGAATTAAAAAAATGCTATCAATGAGATGCCTAATAAAATGGAGGCATCCAATTCACAGACTGAAGAGGCAGAAAGGAGAATAGGTGAATTAGAAGACACAATTATAGAAAAAGGGGAAGCTGAGAAAAAGATAAACTGATCCAGGGACATGAAATGATTCGAGAGCTCAGCGATACAATAAAATGGAACAATATCCGTATCACAGGAATTCCAGAAATGGAAGAGAGAGGGAAATGTGCTGAAGGAGTCCTTGAGCAAATTTTAATAGAGAACTTCCCCAAATTGGGAAGGAAACACACTGAAATCCAGGAGGCACAGAGAACTCCCCTCTGACATAACTTGAATCGACCTGCACAATATATCATAGTGAAACTGTCAAAATACAAGGACAAAGAGAGAATTCTGAAAGCAGCTAGGATATAAGGACCCTAACATACAAAGGGAGACCTATCAGAGTGGTTACAGACCTATCTACTGAAACTTGGCAGGTCAGAAAGGAATGACAGGAGATCTTCAATGTGATGAACAGAAAAAATATGCAGCCAAGAATCCTCTATCCAGCAAGCCTGTCATTCAGAATAGAAGGAAAGATAAAAGTCTTCCCAAATAAACAAAAATAGAAAGAATTGATCACCACCAAACCAGTCCTACAAGAAATCCTGAGGGAGACACTATGAGGGAAATGTTGCAAGGAATGCAAGGTACCGGAGATACCACCACAAGCATGAATCCTACAGAGAAGACAATGACTCTAAACCCCTATTTTTCAATAATAACACCGTATGTAAATGGACTAAATGCTCTAATCAAAAGACATAGGGTAGCAGAATGGATAAAAAACAAAATCCATCTATTTGCTGTCTATAAGAGCCTCATTTTAGACCTGAGGACACCTTCAGATTGAAAGTAAGGGGATGGAAAAATATCTATCATGCTATTGGAAGTCAAAAGAAACCTGGAGTAGGCATACTTATATCAGAGAAAATGGACTTTAAATTAAAGACAGTAACAAGGGATGAAGAAGGGCATTATATAATAGTTACAGGGTCTATCCATCAGGAAGAGTGAACAATTATAGCTGTGTATGTACCGAACATGAAAGCACCTAAATGCATAAAATCATTAATCACGAACAGAAACAATCTTATGGATAAGAATGTGCCAATATCCACTTAAAGTAAGGGATAGATCAAACAGACAGAAAATTCTAAAGAAACAATGGACTAGAATGAACATTGGGCCAGATGGATTTGACAAATATATTTAGAACTCTACATCCTGAGGCCATGGAATTCACTTTCTTCCAAGTGCCCATGGCACATTCTCCAAAATAGATCACATACTGGGACATAAAGGAGTCCTCAATAAATATAAAAGAATTGAGATCATACCATACACACTTTCAAATCACAATGCTATGAAACTTGAAAGCAATCACAGGATGAAGTACGGAACAATCCCAAAACCACGGAGGTTAAAGAACACCCTACTAAAGAATGAATGTGCCAATCAGGCAATTAGAGAATAAATTAAAAATATATGGAAACAAATGAAAATGAAAATACAACAATCCAAACTCTATGGGATGCAGCAAAGGAAGTCCTAAGAGGAAAGTGCATTGCACTCCAGGCCTATTACAAGAAATTAGAAAAAGCTCAAGTACAAAATCTAACAGAACACCTAAAGGAACCAGAAGGAGAGCAACAACAGCACCCCAAACCTAGAAGGAGAAGAGAAATAATAAAGATCAGGGCAGAAATAAACAATATAAAAACCAAAAAATCAGTTGAACAGATCAATGAAACCAAAAACAAGAGTTGGTTTTTGAAAAAATAAACAAAACTGACAAAACTCTAGCCAGGCCACTCAAAAAGAAAAGAGAACACTCAAGTAGACAAAATCATGAATAAAAATGGACTTTTTACAACCAACCCCTCAGAAATACAAGCAATTATCAGGGAATACTCTGAAAAATTATATGCCAACAAATTGGACAACTAAAGAAATGGACAAATTCCTAAACACAAACTCACTACCAAAATTCGCACTGGAAGAGATAGAAAATTGGAACAGACCCATAACAAGTGAAGAAATCGAATCAGTGATCAAAAATCTCCCAACAAATAAGAGCCCTGGCCCAGATGGCTTCCCTGGTGAATTCTACCAGACATTTAAAACAGAATTAATACCCATTCTTCTCAAGCTATTCCAAAAAACATAAATTGAAGGAAAACTTCCGGACTCATTCTACAAAGCCAGCATCACTTTGATTCCCAGGCCAGACAGAGATCCAGCAAAAAAACAGAACTACAGGCCAATATCCTTGATGAATATGGATGCAAAAATTCTCAACAAGATACTTGCACATAAAAAGAATTACCCACCATGATTAAGTGGGATTTGTTTCTGGGTTATGGGGCTGGTTCAATATTCTCAATCAATCAATGTGATACATCACATTAACAAAAGAAAAAATAAAAAACATATGATCCTGTTGATAGATGCAGAAAAAGCATTTGACAAGATACAACCTCCCTTCTTAATAAAGACCCTCAAGAAAATCAGGATAGAAGGAACTTACTTAAACATCATAAAGGCCATCTACGAGAAGCCCTCCACTAACATCATCCCCAATGGGGAAAAATTAAGAGCTTTCCCCCTGAAATCAGGAACATGACAGGGATGTCCTCTCTCACCACTGTTGTTTAACATAGTGCTAGAAGTCCTAGCATCAGCCATCAGACAACAAAAGGAAATCAAAGGTATCAGAATTGGGAAAGAACAAGTCAAACTTTCACTTTTCGCAGACAACATGATACTCTACATAGAAAACCCGACAGACTCCACCAGAAGCTTACTAGAACTGATCCAAGAATTCAGCAAAGTTGCATGGTACAAAATCAATGTGCAGAAATCGGTTGCATTCTTATATACCAAAAATAAAGCAACAGAAAGAGAAATCAAGAAACTGATCCCATTCACAATTGCACAAAAAACCATAAATACCTAGGAATAAACCTAACCAAGGATACAAGAGATCTGTATGATGAAAATTATAGAAAACTTAGGAAGGAAATTGAAGAAGACACAAAGAAATGGAAAAACATTCCATGCTCATGGATTGGAAGAATAAACATTGTGAAAATGTCATTACTACCCAAAGCAATCTACACATTCAATGCAATCCCAATCAAAAGTGCATCAGCATTCTTCTCAAAGCTGGAATAAACAACCCTAAAATTTGTATGGCACCACAAAAGACCCCGAATAGCCAAAGTAATACTGAAGAAGAAAACCAAAATGGGAGGCATCACCATCGCAGACTTTAGTCTCTACTACAAAGCTGTAATCATTAAGACAGGATGGTATTGGCACAAAAACAGACACATAGACCAATGGGATAGAATAGAAAACTCAGAACTGGACGCACAAATGTATGGCCAACTAATATTTGACAAAGCAGGGAAGAGCATCCAATGGAAAAATGTCAGCCTCTTTAACAGATGGTCCTGGGAGAACAGGACAGCAACATGCAGAAGAATGAAACCAGATCATTTTCTCACAGCATACACAAAAATAAACTCACAATCGATAAAGGACCTGAATGTGATACAGGAAACCTTCAAAACCCTGGAGAAAGCAGGAAAGAACCTCTTAGACCTCAACCGCAGCAATTTCTTACTTGATACATCCCCAAAGGCAAGGAAATTAAGAGCAAAAATGAACTATTGGGACCTCATCAAGATAAAAAGCTTCTGCAGGGCAAGAGAAACAATGCATAAAACTAATAGGCAACTGACAGAATGGGAAAAGATAGTTGCAAATGACATATCAGATAAAGGGCTAGTATCCAAAATCTATAAGGAACTCACCGAACTCTACACCAAAAAACAAATAATCCAGTGAAGACACGGGTAGAAGGCACGAACAGACACTTCTCCAGAGAGGACATCCAGATGGCCAACAGACACATGAAATGATGCTCAGCGTCCCTCATCATCAGGGAAATACAAATCAAAACCACACTGAGATACCACCTCACACCAGTCAGAGTGGCTAATATGAGTAAATCAGAGAACTCTAGATGCTGGCGAGGATGTGGAGAAACGGGCACCCTCCTACACTGTTGGTGGGAATGTAAATTGGTGCAGCTCCTCTGGAAAACGGTGTGGAGGTTCCTCAAAAAATTAACAATAGAACCCCCTATCACCCGACAATAGCACTGCTAGGAATTTACCCAAGGGATACAGGAGTGCTGATGCATTGGGGCACATGGACCCCAATGTTCATAGCAGCACTCTCAACAATAGCCAAAACATGGAAAGAGCCTAAGTGTCCATCAACTGACGAATGGATCAAGAAGATGTGATTTATCTATAAGATGGTATACTACATGGCAATGAGAAAGAATGAAATTTGGCCATGTGTAGCAACATGGATGGAACTTGAGGGTGTTATGCAGAGTGAAATAAGTCAGGCAGTGAAAGACAGATCCTAATGTTTGCACGTATAGGTTGATTAGGAGGAACTTAACATAGGACCACAGGGGAGAAGAAGGGGAAAAACATATTTTTTAGGGGGGGGAGGGAGGGAAGCAAACCATGAGAGACTCTTGAATGCTGAGAATAGACTGAGGGCTATGGGGGTGGGGGAGAGGGGAAAGGGGTTTATGGGCATGGAGGAGGGCACTTGTGGGGATGAGCACTGGTTGTTATATGGAAACCAACTTGACAATAAACTATTAAAAAAATAAAAATAAAAACAATTTGTGGAATGACTTGTCTATAAAAAATTATAGGTATAATCACATGTTGATTGTCATTTCCCTTTATTTCTCTATCTTTAACTTACATATTTTTTGGGAGTATAGGTGGGTTTTTTTGTTTGTTTGTTTGTTTTTGTTTTACTCCTTAAGTAAGTGTGTGAATGGAAACAATTTTGTAGAGGATACATCTATATTTTTTTTGCTTTTGCTGTTGCTGTTTGTTTCCTTAGTGTGTGCACCACTTTATTTTCTATCTTTTTTCTGGTAAGAAAACCTCCATTCAGAGAGGAAAGAACCACTCTCCAGTTACATTTGTTTGTGGGATGCTGATTCTATAGCTACAGATGTGAACACAAAATCTCTCCGAGGGCTTGTATTAATCTGGATGTTGGGTGAAAGAAAATCATGTTTTTCTCAGGGATCACTGAGTTCAAGGAGTAGGAAATCTTAAGAGCTCCCCTTCTTACCCCAATATGGAGAACAGATAAAGCTACCAAAACAATGAGGAAATCCACTAATGATGAAGAGTGCCAGAGAATAACATCCTTTGAAGTTTTTCCTTAGTTTAATATGATCCGAGCTGCATTTGAGTTTTTGGTTGAAATACAACAACAAAAAATAGTTCAACAAAGCTATTTCTTAGTAATATTGAACCTATATACATGTTTTGCAATTGAATGTGTAAATATCATAAGTTTACCTCCTCACTTTCTTACCTCCATAAACAATCATTTTTTTCATCTAATCTAATGACAAATGAATCTAGTCAAGGCTTTTATCTAATCAGTCCCAATTCTCACCTGATACAAACAACAAAACATGTTACTTCAAGCATTGTCTGATCACTATAATTCACTAGCAACTTACATATTTGGTACAAAGAGAAAGCTAGAAAGAAAAATGTCACTCAAAATATTTATATCAAAAGCATTAGGGGAAGAGGTGAAGGGGGGTGATGGGCACAGAGGAGGGTAATAAGTCAGGCAGAGAAAGACAGATACCATATGTTTGCATGTATAGGTTGATTTGGAGGAACCTAATAACCATTAGCTGTTATAAAGAAAGCACTTTGATGGAAGAAGATTTAAGTCTTCTTTGGGGTGATCTCAACATTTTAAATAATAAAGCACTTTGTTTGCAAATACCACACCGTCTGAAAATCATGTTGCTGGTTGCATTACAAAATTCAATTAGTTACTTTATTCTAAAAATAAAGTTCAGTTCTACTGAATGAGCGATCATATGTGCTAGCATTTTCAAGCACATGCTTTTGTGAATGCATATTGAAATACTTAATTAAAGTATGCTACTTAATGCACGTTTAGTTGAAACTCAGCACATTAAAACGATATAAAATTATTAGGAGAACAGGAAAATGCACCTTGCCTTTGATTATAAAGATGATTTCCTCATGCAGGCATATTAAATTTAGTGTTGCTGATAATGATTTCAATTTTTTTCCTTCTGTGATTTCAGCACACAATGTACATTTCACTGAAATATATTGAAGCTCTCCCTCTCTGCAGTGTGAGCTTGGCCCAACTTCTAACACGATGTTCCTCTAGTGCCTAGTTTTGGATGATGTTTAGAGTTGATAGCCAATAAATTTCTCTTTGATTGGCTGAAAAATAATATATCATGCCCTTAAAGTGTCAAGATAGCAAGAGTAGTAAGATGATTTTTGTAATTTTATATTTAGCTCCCCAGAATGTATGTAATTTTATTACTGTAAGATGATTCTAATACCAAAGTCCTCACCCTAATCTGTTTGACTTTGATTTTGTTTTTGGTTATGAACAACACCCCTGTGAAAATACAGTCAGCAGCACACTTTAAAACTAAAGAGCCCATAGTCTCTCTCCTAAAATCATGGGTATAAAGCTGATTTTTTAGATTATATATTAGTACGGATCATTATAAACAGCCTTTAAAAGGCACAATCATGGCCATGGTTGCTTGTGCTACAGTTGGTAACCTGCACAGAGATTCGAGTTGGAGTTGAAATACAGCCTGTAACCATCATACCAGTAGAGCCTTGCCAGTTTGGAGAACTGGTGTCTCTAACTTGCAAAATAGTGTACTAATGGATAGTGGTACATCTGAACAAAGTAATTTTAAATGACGATGGATCCCCAGTATCAAGGAGCTGACAGAGTAGTGACAATACATACTTGTATGAGGCTTCTTATGAAACTAGGAAACTGCAGATGGGATATCCTGTTATATGGTGGTGGGGTGGGGAGGAATGTACACCTTGTGAGTGGAAGAGGCAATAACTGGACATTCTGTCAAGGGGGTTACTAATACTGGTTTGCAGGAGCATAAACAATGTAAGATTTGACCTTTCGTATCTAACCCTCCCTTGTCCTTGTCATCAGACTCTGTGCTGAAGGAATGGCAATAGGTACAGGTGAAAAGTGTGTGTAGCTAGGAAAATGGAGCAAACTGACCTCCACCTCCCCTTCTCCACTTCAAGCTTCAGGCCTGCGGTGGAATCTCACGGTGGACATGGTGGGGTTGGGAGTAAACAGGGGTAAAGAGTATACAGAAGTTCTGAATGACAAGAATAAGTATATCTTAGATGGGACTGGACTTTTTAAAACCTGAAAAACTGAGAGTACTTCTAATTCCTGTAAATCATAAAGAAAGCTCTGGGATCCAGCCAAGATTTTTATCCAGGAGTAGGAAAGAACAAGCCTGCAGAATGTGTTCAAAAGGAACAAATGTGAGAACAAATAAATTTACGTTTTGTTCATACTTCACTATATGCAATAAATACATTGGCATAATTTCCATAAGTTGTGTCTTCTTTTTTCTAAAACTGAGAATCCTCTTATGTTGATTTGTGCTAAATAAACAGTTTTCCATTTCCTGAATAAACATGAATTAGTTTTTGAAAAGCACCATTTAACTCTCCAACTATTAAGTGTATCAGATAATAGTTTAAAACACTTAAAAATGTTTTTACCTTGTTTCCTCAATATGCTATCAGTTGGAATTTTCTAGCAACAGGCCAGCCCTATAGTGCACATATATTATGATAGTTGATTTCCTCACAAGATGCTGTGACCTCAAAATATTTTTAGTACAGTTAAAATGATGTTCAATCTATATTCAGAATTATTTTGGTATCAAGTGCTTTTACTGTATTATTAAAAAAAAGAGAAAATGCATGTAACTTACATGGTTATGACAACTGTATTTCCCAAAATCAAAATCAAAACTGTGGTGTGTCAAATGATTTTTGGGTTATATCCAAGCATGATACCTACAAAGTACCTACATTGCCCAAACACTGTCACTGGTTTAGTGTTTGTAGTTTAATGCTTTTCGTCTAAAGATCTGACAAAGGCAATATAAAAAATATGTGTACAGGGAATATATTGAATTATAGGGTAAATTAATTCAAGCAGATGGCACAATGCTATCCATTGATACCAAAACCTTAGCTAGCTTTTCTTGCTTCTGGTTTTTGGAATTGTTTTTGATCTGAGAAATTTTTAAGTAAAACCTCCTCCATTAAAGTCCATTAACCAGTGTGTTTGTTTGCCTAATCATGTCATTAAATCCCCTGCCATATTGCTAGATAGAGAATCTGTTCACCACATTGCTCATTCAAAATTTTCATAACATTAAGGTTGTAGGCAGGTCAATGTAATTACAGTTCTGAGTCCTGTTAATACATAATTTTTGGTATTTGAATCCAACTTATATTTGCTAAATAAATATCAGTTATTTTTCTTTGTTTAGTGCTTATTTTCAACTGCTTTTATTCAATATGCATGTGCTCTAATCCTTCATTACTATATTCTAACTCAGAAAATGAAACATTCAGAAATACTTTAGAACACAAGATCAAGCAGCATCAAAGTTCTTAATTATGTTTTGAAATGATTCCAAATGGTAGTATTCATCTAAGAATAAACCAAGCATTACAGTAAAAGAGGTGTGAAATAGCCATATAAACATTCCTAATACTGGTTCATTTTTCAGTTTACTAAGAACATCATTAAGAGGAAAGTAGCAGGTTCTTTTTTTCTTTTCAGTTTAAAATAGTTACTGGAATAGTCTAACATTTATATAAAATGGCAAAACTCAAAGTAACTGAGAACCAAAATGCATCTTTATATATCTATGCATTAAAAAGTCATCAAACTGAATTTCAGCCAATGAAAGCATGACTAAGTGTTAGTAGGTGTTCTTTATTAATTATAAATTGAAAAATTTGAGGGAAAAAAAAGAAAAAAGGAAAGATCTTGGGAGTAATAGGCAACTTACTTGGCAGATATCCACCACCCTACTAACAAATAAATCATGCAAAGGTAACAGCATTGTCATGTAATGGTTTTGCATTTGGTTTTATTCATTAATTTCATCAGAGTTGAATGTCTTGTTTTTTAAGGTCTAGATATTTAGCTTGTCAATCATTTTTATTATGGAACAAGTTTATATAATATTTTTATATTTTGCTTAAGGAGGGGACTCACTCACTAAACACAGCATCTGTATGATTTTTTTACCAACGTCCTCAAGCTTGATATTTGAAGATACAAGCTAAAATACAAGATGAAAGTTTGGCTTAGGTTTGGATTGGTGCTTTTCTTTTTTTTTTTTATAATTCATGTCAAGAAAAAAAGTTTAAGTCACAGGTTTAATGTTAATCCTGGCTGATTTTTAGGTTGTAAAGTAAGAAAAACAATGAATATTCCTTTAGTCATGAATTCATTTATTTAAAAAGGTACCTGTTAGAAGCAATTCAAATTATCCTGGAACACAGTTAAAATGCAAAAACATAAATATTTAAATAGTCTCACAGAATATGTTCCAAATAACATTAACTTAACAATAAAAAAAAAAAAAGGCCCTAGGGGCGCCTGGGTAGCTCCATCAGTTGAGCATCTGATTTAGGTTTAGGTCATGATCTCATGGTTCATGAGTTTGAGCTCCACATTGGGCTCTGTGCTCACAGATCAGAGCCTGGAGCCTGCTTCAGATTCTGTGTCTTACTCTCTCTCTGCCCCTCCCCCTTCGTGCTTGATCTCTGTCTCTCAATAAAAAATAAATGTTTAAAAATTTGTTTAAAAAAAAGGCCCTAAAGAAATAAAACCACCATGAATAAAAAAAAAATATCTGTAGGAAAAATAAAAGAAACAACCTATAGAAAGAGACTCACACAGATTATATATACTAAATTAACAATACGTTCACTGGATGTATTTAAAGAAGCAAATAATATGATGGGGTTCCACTTTCACCTAGTTTATATAAAGCTGGAAAAGAGCATCATTTTGATTCTAACAACAGGAAAATAAACTATATAAACTACAAAATCATATTTTTTTATTCCATGAAAGAAATGGAGAAGTGCAAGCAGGAGAGACAGAATACATGGAAAGACTATGTAAGCAGGTTAAGAGGGCATTAGAATTTTATCACCTTGCTGAAGGATGGATGTGGGCTGGCAACACAAGGGAATTTTCACCCATGTGGAGGATGTTTTCCATGAACCTCCACTGGATTCTCACAAGAAAGCTTGTACAGGTCCAAGAGATGGGGAGAAAGCTTCGGTGGAACTTTCTTCCATAATAAATAAAAACTTTAAGATATTTGGAGAAGAACACCAAGTTCTATCACTCTCAGGGCACCAGGAGACGCCCATTATGTCTATGGGAAGGGAAATGGAAAGAAACCTTTTTCTCTGGGGAAATGTCAGCAAAGAGTTCTCCACAGTGTCCTTCCTATAGCAATAGCCTTAGAGTCCTTAGCACCATAGTAGGCAAATCTCTCCCACCAAGACCAACTACAGGTACAGCGTAGAGATGTCCTATCAGGAGGAGGATTCGAAAGATGTGTTATCATGAGGAGGCGGTGTAGGAATCCTGAGAAAGCACCATTCATGAAGCCCAACCACTTGAGGTGCCACCAAGACTGATACTGGATCGGGGTGCCTCGGTGGCTCACTCGGTTAAGCTGCCGACTTCGCTTGGGTCATGATCTCACGGTTCGTGGGTTCAAGTCCCGCATCCGGCTTTGTGTTGACAGCTCAGAGCCTGGAGCCTGCTTCGGATTCTGTGTCCCTCTTTCTCTGACCCTTCCCTGTTCATGCTCGCTCTCTCTCTCTCTCAGAAATAAAAACATTAAAAAAAAAATTAAAAAAGACCGATACTGGATCACAGCCAAAGAGAACTGTTTCTGTCACCTGTCCAACAGTCTAACAAGCAGTCAGTAACAAGAGTTAACATTCTTCCCTGGGAAAGAAGCAAGGAGAGCCTTTCTCTCTGAGGCGAGAACATCCATGTCGCAGTCATACCAAGATGGCTGGAGGATGAGGGTGGAGCAGAAACATTAAGAAAAACCCTCCGTCAGTTTAGCTCCCACCTTAAGCACAAGGAGTCATTTGAATAATTTGAATACTGTTGTGCTCTGAAGGTGACAAAGGCAACAATAAAGCCCAAACTCTTCCCTACTTCTGATCAGATGACTCAGTGCTTCTTCAAACTAGCATTCTGACAAAAGAAGAGCTAGGCTCATTTCCAGGCTTAAATATAAATTATCTCAGTATCTGCTGTCCTCCTATGACATCAAATATTCAGTAAGAAATTATGTTATACATAATAAAGAAAAAAAAACCCTCTTCCATTTGATAAGTGGTTTTTTCCTTAATCAGAAATGGATGTTGAACGTTGTTTAATTTTTCATTACATCTAATGAGATGATCATATGGCTTTTCTTTTAGTTTGCTATAATTTCACTGATTCATTTTCAAATGTTCAGAGAACCTTGAATATCTAAAATAAACTCCACACAGTAATGAAGTATAACTATATTACATGTTGTGGGATTCAATATGGTAAACTTTTGTTTACAATCTTTGCCTTTAAATTCATGAAGGACGTTGCTTTTTACATGTCTTTACTTGTGATGTCTTTGAAAACAGAACTTTACTGACCTCATAGAATGAATTCAAGACTAGTGTTTCCCTTTCTATATTTCAGAAAGTTTTATGGATTGTTGGTATTATTTCTTCTTTAAATGTTTGAAAGAATTTACCAACAAAACCATTTGATCTTGAACTGCTTTTTTTAGTTTTTGTATTTTGTGAAAGGTTTTAAATACAAATTCAACTTTTAAATAAATATTGACTATTTTAATATTGTATTTCCTCTTGAGTGAAATTTGCCACCTTTTATCTTTTAAGCAATTTCCTAATTTCTTTGAAACTGTCAAATTGTTGCATAAAGTAGATCATGATATAATTATACCTTTAAAATCTGTAATCAACTAGTTTTCCCATAATTGATACAGATATCGTGGGTCTTCTATATTATTTTTTTATCACTCTTGATAAAGCTTAACAATTTGATATCTATTCAAAAAGTAGCTCTTCATTTTATTTTTTTTCTGTTTTTTATTTTGTTGATTTCCATATTGATATTTATTGTTTATTTTCTTCTTATTTCTTTTGGATTTAATTTGCCCTTCTATTAATAGTTTGTAAAGATGAAAATGGAAGTCATTGATTTGAAACTTTTCATTTTTAACATAAGCATTTTTGTTTTAATTTCATCTCTACCGCTTTCACAGAATTGCACAAATATTTACATGCTGTGTTTTCAATTTCATTAAAGGCAAATGATATACTAACTCCCATTCAAATTCTTCTTTCACCTCTTAGTTACTTAGAAGTAGTTTATTTGGCTTCCAAACATTTGGATATTTTGCAGAGGTCTTTCTGTTATTTTCTAATTCCATTATGTTCAAAGATCATACTTTGTGTGATATGAATCCTGTTGAATTGAGATACTTTTATGACTGTGATTACGTGTGGTTTATTTTTAAATAATAAATTTAAATTAATTTTTTAAATAAAAAAACATTTTATGCACTAGAATAAAATGTATTTTAGGCTATTATTAACTAGTGATATATACATGTCTAGTAGGTCAATTTACCTGATGATATTGTACAAGTCTTTTATATTATTGATTTTTTTGTACTTATTCTATTGTCATTAGAGAAGGATGCTAAAATATAGTTGCATTTTTGTTTCTTTGTCTTTGCCATTCTACCCGTTTTTATCTTTTGAGGATTTGTTATTTATAAGAATCTTTTATGATTGGTAGGACTTCTTAATAAGTTGGCTAATTTAGCATCATGAAATAATTTTCTTATCCTTGGAGATGTTCTGTACTGTCAACTTTTCTGATGTTAACACAGAAACTGCAGCTTTCATTAGATTTATGTTGGGATGATAAAACTTGATGCTGGTAACAATATTTACATACAAGGAATCTGAGGAGCTTAAAGTTCAAGTAACTTCATCAATGTGCTAGACCTGATGAGTATTGAATTGAGCTTCAAACTCAGCTAAGTCCAGCTTTCCATTAAACCACTGTATTACTGGGAGATGCAAATTAAGTCCTAAGGAAACTTCCCATTTTCTCTAACATGTGACTTTTTTCCCTTTAAAAATGGCTTTTTGTGTCCTCATTGATGACATAAGTTAAACACTAAATACCTGCTTTGACCTACCTCATAGTGGTTCAGTGAGACTCAGATGAGCCAATGCATATAAAATTTACTTGGCAAACTGGTATGTACATCCTGTTTTTAAAAAATTTTTTTAAATTGCATTTCTAGCATGAAATTATTATGTGACCTGTAGCTGGCATTTTACTTTGATGAAGTAATGAATACATACATCAGAAAACAAACTTAAATGTTTTTGTTTTTATAGGTAAAAATATGGCAAAGTAGACACTCTGTGTATTATATTCATTCTTTTCATTCATCTTTCCATATTCTTGAGAAAAAGAGGCAACTTCTTTGGGTTTCCCTGAGGATAAGGCAAGTGACCATGTATCCCATGCATTACCTCACACCACAGGGCGGACTGGGGTCTGTGAGGTGCATGCAGCCGGTTTCTAGCTTGGATAGGAGCAGCCTATGTAGACTTACTGTTGCTCTGAACAAATCACAAGTGTTTTTGCTAACGTGAGCTGGAGGGACTTGCCACAGGTGATGGCCACGACTAATGTGCACCTGCACTACTACCCGAGCATCCCGATCTCTTAATTAGTTTTGTCTCTTTTATGGTTCAGTAATTAAACAAATTGTTATAAGTGACTAAAAAGTAGAAGCCAAGAAGCCCATTTCCACAGCTGGCAGCCTGACACGTTAGAAGTTTAATTGCTAAAATGCTCTGTCAGGGGCCAAATTCTTTATTATTCGTTGCCTAACAATTACAAATGAGTAGGTGGGTAGAAGTGGCACTTTGGGTGCTATAAGATTTTTTTTTATAACTGCTTATCCCCTCCCCCAAAACATATTCTTCACAGAGACTGAGTTACTTGGGAATGGATTAGGATAACCCACCATTTTAAGCAGAAATAAATCTTTAAACCATTGATACTTGCTGCTACAAAAAAGGTTTAAATTATAAGAGATAATCTGGATACTTTCACCATAGATTTCTCAAATAAAAAAAATAAGGATTGCCTTTTAGTTTCTGTCAAGTCCCTGGAGAACAGAGAATCTTCCTATGAGCTTTTTCTCTCTACTATGAATGAAAATATTGCAAAGCTGTTTTCCTTCTCTTAACCTAACTAGCGACCTTAAAACTAACACACACCACATCCTTGGGACACACACATGCCCATCTCTGCACAAAATATTACAGCTTTTCCCACTTTCAGATGGTGTTTCTAGTGCCATTTAGTTTTTATTTGTGGTTCCCCATACCTTAAACTTACATAAAGAGTGATCCTTTTGTTTGCTTTTATTTGCTTAAAAGATATTGGTTTTTTGTTTTTTCTTGATTTATTTATTTTGAGAGAGAGAGAGAGAGAAAGAGAGAGAGAGAGAGAGAAAGTCAATCCCAAGCAGGCTCTGCACTGGCAGTACAGAGCCCAGTGTAGGACTCGAACTCATGAACTGTGAGATCATAACCTGAGCGGGGCCCTTTAACTGACTTAGCCACCCACTCAGGCACCCCAAAAGTAAGTTGAGTTTATTTGTTTTAAGTTACATATTTTTCTGAGTATTAAAGTAATACATCCTTAATTTAAAGAACTGGGGAAAATAAAATTGAAAATATAAACATTATTCAAAATCTCACATTGGTATATTCGATTAATTCCCAGCAAATATTCACTTGGCTCCTCCTTAGGGTAGAGTATAGCTCCTGCCTCACTGAATTTGGGCTTGGCCATGGATTTCATGTGTCCTCTGGAATGTGGGAAGGAGTAACATGTTAAATGAGGGTAAAAATGTCAGTTCAGAGAAAAGTTTTCAGAAACCTCTCTTGTCTCCTGATGTCTTCTATGGACAACCTTGCTCCTTCAGCTAGGGTTCCAGAACAGGACGTGAAAAACAACTTGCACAGACGTTTGGATCCAACCTGGGCCAGAATTACCCAAATTCCACCTGGCCCTTTTTGAATCTGAAATAAATGTTTCTTATAAGCCTTTGAGAGTTTGAGGTTGGCTGTTAAAACAGCAAAGTTGACATATATATACACCTATCAATGGGGATTTTATCTATGTGTATATATAGGTATGTGCACACAAATACCCATAGTTGACCCTTTAGCTACACAGGCTTGAACTATGCAGGTCTACTTATATGTCGGTTATTTTTTGATAAATACAGTAAGGGTACTTTTGGGGAGTCAAAAGTTGCATGCGGATTTTCAACTGCATGGGGGTCAGCACTCCTAACCCCCATCATAAATCAGCTGAACATTCATTCTGGCATATGTTTTTCCCAGAGACCCATTGTTTCCTAGCCTTTCTCAGTATGGGTGTATATATATGTATGTTTAAGGGTATATATGGGTTAAATAAACATACTTTGTGTGTTTGTGAGGTAACTATGTATACAGTAAATCACACACGCAAACAGAGATTTAAAATAGATCTTTTAGAAGGTGATGAACCCATTCTTGTTTGCCTGGGACTTACCTGGTTTTAGCACTGAAAGTTCCCTGTTTTGGAACACTTCTCAGTGTCAGGCAAAAGGGGATTGTGATCACTCTACTTCTAACTTTACTTTCTTTTCTTTTTAAAATCCATTTTTCTACTTTAATGGGTCTTGAACAAAAAACCTTCTGACCTCATTGCATGTTCTTCTTAATCTGTAGTAATTTCATACCCCCATCACATGCATATATAAAACAACCAATTTAACCCATCATCTTTTGCTCGATGTTTCAGTTATTGTCTGTCATTTTTTTCTTTTAAGTTTAAGAACATGTTTTTAATATTCTTTGATTCAGTTATAGGTTTTATTTTCTTATTTTATCATAATTACTCATGACATATGGAATGCCTGGGTGGGTCAGTCAGTTAAGTGTCTGATTTTGACTCAGGTCATGATCTCCTGGTTTGCAAGTTCTAGCCCTGCTTGGGCTCTCTACTGTCAGTGTGGGGCCCACTTCAGACCCTCTGTTCCCCTCTCCCTCTGCCCCTATTCCACTTGTGCTCTCTCTCTCCCAAAAACAAGTGAACATTAAAAATATAATTACTCATGACAGAATTTTATAATTTGAGAGACTAATTTATTTTATGCATTCGGCAGCTTAACTAAAGTATTTTAGAAGAAAAAATGTTTTTTTAAGCAATAGCATAGTTATAATTTATATCACAACACAATTTTAATCAAAGTATATGTATAGCAAATAAAATCCATTTGATAGTTGTCTCAATAGCCATTGAGCCACATGTTCTTTCTATTCAATATGTAAGTCTTAGTACCTACCCTCATTTGACTTTCAAAAAAAGTGCATAAAATATGCACACCTGAAAAGTAAATATGCAATATTAATAATATGGGACATGTAAAGTATGATACTAATATGAAGTGCTACATGGTTTTGAGGAAGTAAACAAATAATACAGGTCGTGTGGCCAAGTAAAGCTTCCCCAAGGAGATAAGATATAAAGTAAGGACACTAGAAATGATATGTGGAACTTACTATTTTATAATTATTTATATGCCACAAAATGAAATTAGGACTCTATGTATGTGATAAAACTGTAATTGTGCAGTTAAAGGCTAGAGTCTGTAAAGGAGAAATTCATTGGGATAAAGCAATAGTGAGAGAGAGGCATCTGAGCTGGATCATGAAGGCTTTTCCAGATCTGATGCATAAGTCATTTATATAACTTATATACAAACACAGCAATAAATTAATAAATAAAATTGATGATGTTTCTGAGATGGGTTTAGAATGTATTTAAGAAGAAATATTCCATGCAGGTATCCTGGTAAATAATATTACTTTAAAAATAGACTTATGCGATGTCTGAGTGGCTAAGTCAGTTAAGTACCTGACTCTTGATTTCAACTCAAGTCATATCTCATGGTTTGTGGGACTGAGCCCCACAACACAGAGCCTGTTTAGGATTCTTTCCCTCCCTCTCTCTGTGCCTCTCCCCTGTTCACACTCTTCTTCTCCTTCTCAAAATAAATAAATAAACTTAAAAAAAAAGGCTTGTAAAAAGCCTTGTCAAAAATAGGGTTAAGAGGTTTACATTCAAACCATGTAATTCCATCTTTGAATCTCTTCATGAAACTTCTAAAAATCTATGTTATGTTTTAGACATATTATCTTCTCTCTGGTGTCAGTAAAAGTGCTTATGTATTTTAATGTACAGTAGTAAAATAATAATTGTAAGTAATATTACTGGAACAGTCTTATGAAAACATGGTATTCCCTTTCATGGCATAACAAACTATACAAAATCCAGTAGTAAACATTACCTTGCCAATTCTTAGAAAAGGATGACATTAAGAATAAAATGCTATACTGCATGGAAAACAAAGCAAAATAATATTCCTTTGTATCTTTATCCAAAGCAATTGTCATAGATAGGTGGGTGTTGATCATAACAAGAAGGAAATCACTCCCAAACATACAATTTACGTAAACCAAGGAGCTAGTGGTATTAACACTTAAAGATGTCACATGTGTTTCAAGAAGAAAAAGTAGCTTGTATAGGATATTTTCTGAATCAGGATGGAGATTTATTAGTCATACTCCAATACCTTGAGACCAATTCAATTTGTCAGAGCTCAATATCATTGCCATTTCCCTCAGAATCTTGGTTTTAAATCAAGGCCAATATTGAAAGTAACCTTGGAGGGAAAACAAAATTTATAGTAATGCTGTAAGGCCCATGTCTCAAAGGGATTTATATCATTTGAATAATCCATTCTTATTTTTTTTCCCTAGAGGTGTGAAGAGTACAGTTACAAGTTTGTTTAACATTATAAGTAATGATACTACATGAGCAGCAAGAGTGTTCAACAGAAGAATTGAAAGTTTTATGCTTATTAAATTTTGGGCTTAAATAAAGACAAAAATATGTACATATATGTAAGTTACTTATATCATTGCTGAAGGAGCTGTTTAAATTTGTTTACCTACTCAAATAATAAGAGGACCATAATTCAAGGAGTATCTTAAAAACAAACCAAAAATGTACATGGGGAGGCCAAAGACATGTGACTTGTAAATGTAACTACAAATCCTCTTCTAGTTATTCTGAAAGATATAAAATATTAAAGATATATTAATTTATTTCCATTAGGGAGTTTATGCACTGGAAGAAGTTCAGTCTTTTTTTTTTTTTTTTTTAAGTTTATTGATTTATTTTCAGAGACACTGAGAAAGAGAACCAGCAGGGGAGGGGCAGAGCGAGAGGGGAACAGAGAATCCAAAATGGGCTCTGGGCTGACAGCAGAAAGAAAGCTTAAGGCAGGGCTCAAACTCAGGAACTGTTTGATAATGACCTAAGCTGAAGTCAGATGCTTAACCAACAGAGGCACCCAGATGCTCCTATCAGTTATGCAGCTATGCTTAAAATATGCAGTGGTCAGCTTAGTCATGTCCCTTCCCATTTTCTCTCTTTTCCAAACTCATTTTCCCTTCCCTTCAATACTGTCTTCCGGAGTTTGCATAGTATTTTAATCAGCTCAGGCTGCCAAAGCAAAATACCATAGACTGGGTCACTTAAACAACAAATTTATTTTCTAACATTACTATAGGCTGGAAGTCGGAGATCCAGGCTAGCCTGGCAAAATTATGGAGAGAACTTCCTTGCTGGCTTGCAGACAGCAGCCTTCAAGTTGTGTCTGCACATGGTAGATAGAGGTCTGGTATCCTTCCTCTTCTGATAAAGGTACCGGTTCTATCAGATCAGGGCACCACCCTTATGATCTCATTTAACTTTAATCACTTTCTTAAAGACCCTATCTCCAATTCAGTCACATTGGGGGTTAGTTCTCCCACATATGAAATTTTGACTGACCACAAGTCAGTCCACAGCACATACCTTAATGATATTATCACAGAAACTTTGACCACAGAATCTGCTTCCTTGGATTCAAAGCTGAAATTGGATTCCTTCAGAATATACTTAGTACTTTTATATGGTGTGTACTGGTCATAATAATTTTGTAATATTTTGACATGCATATCCATATAAATGAAAAAAATGGGTCTTTAAGCAATTATTACAATTAGCATAGAACCATATTATTTTCCTAATCCATTTCTTTGACTAAACCATTTCTCTTACCATTGCCAAATTATAGTGTTTGCTCTTTGCATAAGCTTTCTCAAAGTAATTACCTAAGCTTAGATTTGTTTCTCTGATTCTCCCTTTTGTTTTCTCTGATTCTCCCTTAACCCACTCCCATCAGACTTTCAGTGCAACAATGTGGTGGTCCTTCTTCATGATAGTTTATTCCTCAGGATGTCTGCCATCAATTCCTTCTTTTCTGTGCATTTACAGATGTACACCACCTCAGTTAACCATGAATCTGGACTCACCTTAGTTATTATTTAATCAACAGCACTCAGCAGAAGTGGCATTTAAAATGTATTCAAAATATAGTGACACTATAGAAGTCCTTGCAGCTTCTGCCTGGATCTCTTGGGTCACTATTTCTCAAGGTGCTGCGTCTTATAACGAGTCTCAGCAGTCAGTGGCACTTAAGCCTGATAGGATGGTGACAAGTAGGTGATTCATTAGATGACCTTTATTAGTTTCCTGTTATGCAGCAAATTACCACAAACTTAGTATCTTAAAATGATAACAGAAATTGTTGTCTTTCATATCTCTAAATCAGAATTCCAAAATGTATCTCACTGAGCTAAAATCAAATGTTGGCAGGGCTACATTTTTTTCCCTGGAGACTTTAGGGGAAAATCAACTTTCTTGTTTCCTCTGGTTTCTAGAAGTCACTTGCATTCCTTGACTGGTGGTCTCCTTCTTCAATGTTCAAAGCCAATATAGGTGAATGTTCAAAGCCAGATGGTTGAGTCTTTCTCACATCACTTCCCTTCATAGTGAATCTTCTGCTTTACTCTTCTACATTTAAAGACTTCTATGATTACATTGCTACCAGTGGGATAATTCAGGCAATTTTCCCTTTCTTAAGGTCAGCTGATTAGAAACCATAATTCCATCTGCTACCTTGATTTTCCTTTACCATATAACATAGCTTATTTGCAGGTTATAGGGATTAGAACATGAACATCTATGGGAGGTCACTCATCTGCCTCCAACAAAGCCCAAGTTGAGCATTCAGCTGACCGTAAGCATCAACTGCTAGCTAGCCATGTGAATGATCCTTCAGGGATGTTTAGACCAGTCAGCTTTCAGATGTCTAAGGCTCCTATTTATATCTAATTAGAAATTATTTATACATAATTATAAATCTCAGGCAACTGCCTGAAACCCCAAGTGGGAATCATCCAAAAGACAAGTTAACACATACAACTAGCGAGATAATACTAAGTTTGCATTTTAAGCACTGAATTTTAAGATGGCCTGCTCTACCACAATAAATAATGGAAATCTCATCTTGCTTACTCAGTGGTCAATTTTCTTACCCCTTGTTTTTACTGAGTTATCAATCAGCATCATTTGACATAGTTGATAGTTTCCTTTTTCTTGGTTTACCTTCTTTGCCTGATTTCTGGTATACCACATACTCCTTGGATTTCTTTTCACTTTCTGGTTGTTTTTCTGAGAGTCTTTGCTAATTCTTCCTATTCTACCTGCCTCATAATGTTGGAGAGACCCCAAATTCCATCCTATTCATCTTTTCTATCCAGTTCTTGGTAATTACAATCTCATTGATTTAGGTACCAACCATATGCCAGGTCTCATGTTTATACCTCCAGTCCAGAATTCTCTGCAAGACTATACTTATAAATTCAATGGACAATACATGATATCTCTACTTGGATGTCTAATTGCTATCTCAAACTTTAAATCTTCAAAACTGTCTCCAAATCTGTCCCTTGCAGAGCCTTTCTCTTTTTAATTGCTAGTAATTCCATTTTTCTGATTGCTCAAGGCAAGTACCATGCAATCATACTTTTACTCTCACATCTTATACTCAAAACAACATTTCAGAAGGAGCTAGAAAAGGTAGATAGGTAGGTAAATGGTCATCTTTCATTTCTTCACACTCCTGCCTCTGAATGACACATACCAATTCTACCAAAAGCCAAACGATAAGAGCTATTCATTTTTACCTGGAAAATGTTGGCAAATGCGGACAACAAATGAACTATTTGGGAGCTGCCACTGTCTTTACCATAATTCCTTTAGAGCCACATAAAGGACTATGATATACAAATTTTACATATTGCTTTTCCTTCAAACTCTAAGTTTGGAAGGTAGGTGCTGTTGTTCCCAAGGAGTATTTAGGTGAATATAGTTCAAGGTCCTATACTAGTTTTAGAATTCACACATATATCCCTGCATTCTGATTTCTATGCTGCAGTCCCTCATTATATGGTATATAGATGCATGGTTGTGTAGAAATACTGTATGACAGATACTATCCTTTAGAATTAGTAGCAGTCCATTGACTCACTTTTAAGTGTTCCTAGTAAGGAAATTCAAACAGTAAAACCAATCACTTTAAAGAAAAAATAAATGAAAAATATTTGCGTGGATTGACCTATACCATATGTCCTTTCATGTTCTAATATTATACTTTAGGAAAAATAATTCTTAGCTATGAAATGGCAAAAATATGAAAGATGCTTATGCAATAAATAAAATATTTACAAATAATTGTTTTTATTTTTAAAAATATTCCAAGAAATGGTTCTGAGTAGGGTGGATCCCTGTCATAATGTGTTTACAGAATAGATTACAGATATTATGAAGCCCCAAGTACATAAAATTTGCAAGGTGATTTTTTATTGGTAATTATATTTTGAATGTACATACTAGCTTTTATAGCTCAGATCATTAAATGTATATGTATATTTATACCCATATTGAGTGTACCTTTTTAACAAATGGAATGACCTTTAGAATATAGCTTTGGAGTGCCTAGGGCGCTCAGTGAATTAAATGTCTGACTCTTGGTTTTGGCTCAGGTCATGATCTTAAAGTTCATGAGTTGAAGCCCCATATCTGGCTCTGCACTAACAGTGTGGAGACTGCTTGGTATTCTCCCCGTGCCACCCATCTCTGTCCCTACCCTACTTGGATGTGCTCTCTCTATCAAAGTAAATAAACTTAAAAAATATTAATATAGCCTTGGTTTCATCAGATCAGACTGTAAAAATTGAAAATTCATGTAAAATTATATCTCAACTCTTAATTATGGCAATCAGTATTCAAGATATCTTCAAATGTTATTAGAATGAACTGTCCTAAATACTTGGCTAGAAAACACAATAAACATTTCTTGAAGGTGAACATCGTGTCTGATTCATTTCAAAATCACTGATATCTAATCCACCTATATCAGTCACCCAGTAGAAATAACCACACTTACATCTTCAACTAAAAACTCTCCAAGATTTCAATACACAAAACAATTTTTATATGCCCATACTTCTGCACCCTATTTTATAGCTTCTCCAGTGGAGAGCTTTAGTAAAGACCACCATTTGAAAATAGTGTATATGCAATCAGGCTTTCCCCCACCCCCAATCCACCACCTCTCCCCATGAAATAATTCAGTTTAAAGTTAGAGGTGGTATCGTCATTGAGGTTTTAATTTAGGAACACCTTATTCAAAATGGTACTTAATTACTTCTGACTCTTGAAGTTAACTCCTCTATGACATTTTCCTTTCCTGTAAAAAGCCCTGGTCTTATAAAATTTCTTTTAGGCTTATGGCTATCCTATAGTTTTTGCCCCCTCTTCTATTGTCTGTAACAGACACAAGCCTGGAGTCAGAAACAAAACCAGCAAGTGGCCCTCTGCAATTTACTATTTCCAGAGAGGTCAGTAATGTATATTTGAGCCCTGTCTCCAATTTTACCACCATGCTCAGCTCCTGAGTGCCACATATTACTAAAAGTGCCTTGGGAGAAAAGTTATTATGACTACAAATTGACACATTTTTCATAAATAACCCAAGGAATTTCATTCTCCTGGTATAATGCACACTTTCACTACTAAAAATGAAAATGTCCACTGCACCTATATTCTCCCAGCTTTATGAACAAATCTACATCTGTGATGACATCTGTTATGTAAATTGTAGAATTTGCTTTAGGCTTATGTCACACATAAGTCTGTGTAGGTGTTGCATATTATTGTTCTTTCACAGAGTAACCATTTTGTGAATATCTTACCACTAAATACCAGAATGTAGCATGCTTCTTGGTACATAATAGGCACTCAATAAAAATATGTTGACTGCATACATAAAGGAATGGAGATATGAAGTCTAATTTCAGCTTATTGAAAAAGACACATCACTCATAAAACAGATTTATCAAAATAGTGTAATCTTCCAAGATAAACCACTTTATCTAACTAAACCTAACTATTCAATTCTAAAAAATAACGACATATATATTGCATATGTATTGCATAATACCTCACAGAATACTGATACATTAAGTTAATGATGCATCCCAATCACCCAGTTCTGCCCGACACACTGAAAGAATTCAATACACATTGAAAGTAAACAACAGAAGGCACCAACAAATTTTTTCTTAAATAAGTGTAGATTTTAGAGATTCCTTTGGTAAGGATCACAGGAACAAAACACAGGAGAATTGTTTTGTAAATCAAGATTATTTGACAACAGTGTTCAATACCATAGAGAGAGCAACAAATGAATGAAGTTGACACATAAAGAAAATTAGAAATGACTTGACCTTTTATAATCTCCCTATTGATCTCACTGCCATTAGTGACATCTCTTCCTCTCCATCCATATCATTGCCCAAGTTAGATTTCTGAAATGAAAATCTTCATATATCAGTATAGTGCTGACATTTTCCAGTAGTTCTTATAACCTACAGATTGGAGACCAGTCTCCTTAATACTGTGTATAAGCCTGTTATCAGAACCAAGCTAGTCATTTCAATAAAATATCTTACCACATGCCCCCGTCAATTGGGTGACAGCAGAATCAAATCTCTAGTTGTTCTCTGTCTGTGTCAAGTGATTTCATGCTCTGTGCTTTGTTTTATAAATGTCTGGGACCCCTTTAAGTGCCTCTTCTGACTAACAGACTCTTTCATCATTAACAATCTTATTTAGAGATCACTGACTCTTTGCATAATTTCCTGATTCTCTAGCAAATTTACTTACACCCTTTTCTTTCTAGTCATTCAAATTACTTCTCCTATGGCAGGAGTCCAGATACAATTATTTGTTTACTTATGTTCCACTGTACTTCAATGTAAGCCACCTCTAGGCAAGCAGTGCATATTTCTTCTTGTTTCCCTAGGATACAAGATGACTGACCAAAAAAGTGATGCTGACTAATAACACTTAACTAAAAGCTAATGTGTGGTCCTCTACATATAATGTTTAAAAATTATTTAACTACTCACTAATATTTGCTATTGATGGATGCAGGAGGGTTGGAGTCAAAATGGCATGGCTTGAGTGTCTTCAGTGTATAAGACAAGGTCAAGTTTCTTAAGTGTTTTGGTCTCTATCACCTCAGTTACTACATGTGGATATTTTCTCCTCACAATATCATTCTATTGATAACTTCCTAAAACAATATATCATATTTCCTACATGGTAGGTGCTCAATAGATGTTAGCGTTCCTATCCTACCTTGTGCTTTGCCTCTGTAGTCAGACACCGGTTTTTTTTTGTATTTCCAAAACTCTCTTAATACAATAGGGATTGGATGGTACAGAATAGAAAACCAGCAGATAATTTTTCCTAAAAAAAAAGTTAAACACTACCAAATTTTCTATATTGAGCTCAGAATCAGAGAACTCAGCATTTCTAAGATCTTTGCAAACCAGAACATCAGCATTGTGGGCCAATCAGCCTGTTCTGTTTGGAGGCATTTGTTTTGGAAAAACTCACAATGGGATAATTACCTATTCACTTCAAAAGCCTTGGCTGTAGCTACCATTGAATCAATGTAAGTTAATGTAGCAGATCAATTTTTTTTTCTTCTGGTTAGTTTTCTTCTAAAACAGTGAAAGATAATGAGTAATAGAAGATGAAAGCACAAACATACACACACATATCTAAAGGAAAATACTTTATCTCCTCACACTAAATATGCAGCAAATGATGCAAAACACAAAATACATTTTGCACAGTATTTCTCCCAGACACCAAATTTAGAAATAAATCCAAGCTATGACTAAGACTATGAATTTAAGAGCTAGATTTTAATGCTAGAATAAGAAACTAACAGTCTGGGAAATTTTCCAACCTTAGCAAACAACTGTAAGTAGTTTTCTTTTCTCTCCGAGTTTTTATTTCAGACTACGTCAGGAACATGCTACCTTCTTCATTCATCCAGACAGTCATGGCATTAAACTCCCTGAGTTAAAAACATTAGAGACTCTTGAGAAGTCACAGATAATGGATCGCCAGAGATCAAGAGAGAAAGAAGATATTTTCCATCGGAGTCTATCATTAACAGTAATATTAAAACACATAATCATTCTCTTAATGTTCAACATAAAATAAAATGCAGTATTACCTTGTAAAATTCCTTTTGGCATAATGATAGTATGGAATAAGGTATTATCTATCAGTCTGATGATGATAAAGGAATAATAGGCAGACTCAGTCCCCCACTAATGTATTAAAATAAAAATAAAAAACCTTAAAGAAATCTGCAATTAAGAAACATTTGCATTTATTTATGCCAATTCATGATTTATTGATTTTATCAATAAATTATTCAGGTCACTCATGGATGATAGAATTGCCCTGTCATGCAGCTATGGAAACAAACAAGAAGCCTGACTGAAAAAAAAAAAGTCCGTTCCCTCAAGTTTAGTTGCTTTGTGAACTATCAAGCATGCATACATGTGATAAAGTACAATCATAAGTATACAATAACATTATTGAGGGGCATGGGACTTTTTTCCCTATAGATGGTGTATCTGAATTGTAATCAATAACAGCATCCGATAGTAAATTACCTCCGATTTGTACATCCAAAATATAAATAATGAACTGTTAAAAAAAATCTTAGTATGCACATATCACCACAAAAAAATCAAGGCAAACTCTATAATAGTTCCAAAATATTAGAAAGGGCATACATAGCACTCTAAAATTTCTTAGGTTTTATAAATATATGATGATGGTTAACTGGCTCTGAGAAATTTGTTTAAATTTCTCAAAAACATACCCTACATAAACATTAGAGAATCCCACAAGAATATGGAGCAATTATGAAATGTACACTCACATTAACTTGATTAGATAATTGTTCACTTTCCCTAATTTTCGTATCTCCTATTTTTGCTAAAATCCTTATGTAACTTTTTGACATTATAAAACTTCACTATGAAATATTTTATGCTTTCTAAATAAATAAGCACATTTTAGTACTTAAAAGTAATATCCTAAATACACATTTTGTATTCAAGTTCCCAAATTATCATACTAATGTTTCTCCGCTCTTGTCTTAGCTCAGGCTGCTACAACAAAGTACTGTAGACTAGGTGGCTTACTAACAACAGAATGTCTTACTCATAGTTCTGGAGGTTGGAAATTCCAAGATCAAGACACTGTCAGAAGCAGCGTCTGATGATGGTGAGACCTACCACATGTGTCCTTACATGGCAGAAAGGGGTTGAGAGAGCTCTCTGAGGTTCCCTTCTGTAAGGCAAATATCCCATTCATGAGGGTTCTGCCTTCTGACCTAATCAATTCCCCAAGGCCCTTCCTCCTAATACCATCATGTGGGGGTTAGAACTTCAACATATGAATCCAGGGGTGAAACAAACATTTAGTCTAAAACATCTGTGTTCTCGATAAAGTAGAAGTTTGATTTAAAGCTTTTATTCAATTCATTCTTACACTGCTGGTGGGAATGCCAACAGGTGAGGTCTCTGTGGAAAACAGTATGTGGGTTCCTCAAAAAGTTAAAAATAGAACTACCATATAATCCAGCAATCACACTACTGGGTATTTATCCAAAAAATACAAAAATACTAATTCAAGGGGGTATATACATCCCTACGATTAGTGCAATATTATTTACAACAGCCAAGATATAGAAGCAACTCTAGTGTCCATCAACTGATAAATGGATAAATATTTGATATATATAAATATGTACAATAGAATATTATTTGTCAGTTGAATGATAAATGGATAAATATTTGGTATATATAAATATATACATCAGAATATTATTTAGCCACAAAAAGAATGAAGTGTTACCATTTACAATGACATGGATGGAGCTACAGAGTATTATGCTAAGTGAAATGAGTCAGTCAGGAAAAGATAAATACCATATGATTTCACACATATGTAGAATTTAAGGAACAAAACCAGCAAGCAAAGGGAAAACAGAGATAGAGAGACAGAGAGAAATCAAGAAACAAGCTCTTAACTATAGAGAACAAACTAATGGTTACCATAAAGGAGGTGGGTAGGAGGTTGGGGGAAATAGGTGATGGCAATTAAGGAGTGTACCTGACATGATGAGTGTGGGTTGATTAAAAAAAAAACTTTAAAAAAAAGAGGGGGGAGAAAGTCACTATTTGACTCACATGAAACATATTTGGTGTGTATTTCCTATTATATCACATGGACACGTACACAATGTTTTGGTTTCCAATTCCTCGTATCGCTGAAATAAACTACCAAGTAGGGGTAGAGATCACTTTATTTATTCCTTTTAAAGTTACATTCTTTCTCTCTTGAAACCAGAAATAGTGGGTAGCATGGCATTTTTGTATCTTAACAAAATTTTGTTGCCATCAATTTTGTATTCAGTAACCATAAAATGACGGTGTTTTCTTAAAGCTTTTTTCCATTCACACTAACTGCTCTGTACTCTTCTGCAAAGAAGAGCTTTCTCACATCACGTAAAGCTATTTGGTTGCTGTGTGATATGGGATCTCCTTTCACCTATTTCTCTTAATTAATAGGATTTATTTTCTATAAAATTGTAATATCACAGCTACTTTAAATGGTGAAAATATTTTTTGTTTGATTATAAGCAGCTTTCTCTTTTGTATTATAGCCTCACAGATTTTTATATATTTAATTTTTTCAAATATTCAAAGTATTGTAGTTGTTCTATTTTAAAAAATATTGAAGTATATAGTATGCAAAGAGACAAATGTGCATGCCAGAAGTACATAGCTTGGTAAATTTTCACAAAGTACAACACACCTAATACCCTGATCAAAACGAGAACCTGAGAAGCATATCAGAAACCTCCCTCATAACCCTCTTCAGGTAACTCCACAAATATCTACCATCGTATTTTTTAATGTTATTTATTTCTGAGAGAGAGAGAGAGAGAGAGAGAAAGGGAGGAAGGGAGGGAGGGAAACAGAGCATGAGTGGGGGAGGGGCACAGAATCATAAGGAGGCTCCAGGCTCTGAGCTGTCAGCACAGAGCCAGATTCAGGGTTCTAACTCATAAACTGTGAGATCATGACCTGAGCTGAAGATGGACACTTAACTTACAGAGTCACCCAGGCATCCCTCTACAACCACAGAATAGCACTGCCTGTTTTAGAACTTTATGAATATTGAATTTTACATTATGTATTATTTTGTGTTTGGGTCCTTTCACCCAGCATTATATGTATGAGATTTATCTATATTGTTGCATACAGCTGTGATGTGATTCATTTGTACTGTCATAGTCTCCTATTCCACTTTTGAATATGCAGAAATTTATCTGTCCATTCTATTGTTTTGGGGGAATATATGCAGTTTCTGGATGTGGATTATTTCAAATAATGTTACTATGAACATTTTTGTACATAGCTTTTATGTGATAGATACATGCTTTTCTGTTGGGTGTGTCTACACACATACACAAATATATATGCTATATATACATATATACTGTATATACATGTTTATATATAATATTGTGTATATATATCATAGATATACACTTCCATATATGTGCAAATATTATACATGTACATACCAACACTGCAGTCAACAATATGAGGGATCTAATGGTAAATCCCTGCCAAGTTGATATTTTTTTCTTTTTTATTTCAGCCATTCCACTGAATGATCAGTGGGATTACACTACGGTTTAATTTGTATTTCCCAGATGATTAATAAAAATAAAACATCTTTTCCTACGTCCATTGGTCTTTTGTATATTCTTTTACTTGTGTGTATGTTTGTTTGTTATTTCTCCCAGACTATTGTTAGATTGCCTGTCTTTCCTATGACTTCTAGGATTCTGCAGGAGTTATCCTGAATAAGAGCCCTTACTTAGTAAGATAGATGTATTGAGAATACCCTCCCTCTAAAACACATACCCACAGCATCCCCTTTTCACTATTTATGGTGTCATAATTTAAAATAATCCATTTTAAAAAGCTTTCCATATAGTTAGTCTTTCTCTTATTGTGTTAAAAGTATTTTTCTATGCCACGGACATGAAGATGTTCTCCTATGCTTTCTTCAAAAACTCTATCGTTTTACCATTCACATTTGGTTGTGAAATATCTGGAGATGATTTGTCCTTTTAGACACCAATGGGGTTGCTTTACTTATAATTTGGTTTAGAATTTCCTACTTTGACTTCAGCCAATTTTATTTTTTCCGTTACTCTTGGGTAAGTGTCTAGAGTGGAATGACTAGGTCAACATTAATTCTATAAAAATCTGCCAAGGTATTTTCCAAAGTGTGTCATGTGTGTTCCCAAGAGACACATATTAAAGTTCTAGTTGCTACAAATTTTCACTAACATGTTGCATTATAAATCTTATTAATTTTAGAGATTTTGGTGGAACATACAGTAGTAACTTATCAGTGGTTTTAACTGGCATTTCTCTAGTAAATAATAATGTTGAGTATCTTTTCATGTGCTTGCCATCTGTATATATTGTCTGACATGTCTACTTAAGTCATCAATCCATTTATTTTTTATTTTTTTTAAATGTTTTTTTATTTATTTCTAGGAGAGAGAGAGACAGCGTGAGCAGGGGAGGGTCAGAGAGAGAGGGAGTCACAGACTGAAACAGGCTCCAGGCTCTGAGCTGGCAGTCAGCACAGAGCCCGACGCGGGGCTCGAACCCACGAACCGCGAGATCATGACCTAAGCGAAAGTCGGACGCTTAACCGACTAAGCCACCCAGGCGCCCCGTCATCAATCCATTTTAAAAAAAATAATGTGTATTTATTTTTGAGAGAGAGACAGAGTGTGAGCCGGGGAAGAGCAGAGAAGAGAGGGAGACATGGAGACATAGAATCTGAAGCAGGCTCCAGGTTCTAAGCTGTCAGCACAGAGCTCTACGTGGGCCTCAAACCCATGAATCAGGAGATCATGACCTGAGCTGAAGTCAGACACTCAAATGACTAAGCCATTCAGGTGCCCCATGACTAATCCATTTTTTAAGAAGTTGTTTTTGTTCTTATAATGGAGCTTTAGCAGTAGTTCACATTCTCTGGATGTAACTGTTTTATTATATATGTTTATTGCTATTTTTCTGTGCATTACCTTTCAGAAAAACTTAAATTTTAATGAAGTATAATTTATCAGTGTTTCCTTTTAATCAATTCTCTTTTTATCCAACTAAAAATGATTGTTGACACAAAGTCATTAAGATTATCAGCTTTCTGATGCCTTTGAATTTATAATTTTTGTAATTGTATAGATTATTAGTTGTTTTTGGCAGCAACATTGAGCTGCTGCCAACACTATCTCTTACCCAGAACTACACTTCCTTATTTGGCGTTCAAATATTCCATTACATATAATATTAAAAGGGAAGGTTTGTTAAAGGAACAAGTTCTCTATCAATTTCATTGTTTACAATTAAATAGCTCTTATTTGATATCTGAGAATATCTGATTAGCTATTAGAAAGACATCTGAATGTGACTTGGACAACTACAATAGGCCTTGATTTCTATCTCAAAGATGTCCTTATTAACAGTCTAAAATGTGATTTAAAATTTAAGTTATTCTTCACATGTTTCCTATAAAATATATAAAGGAAATTTTTGAAAAATTGAAGAAATGATGTATTTTACTAATAAGATAATAAAATGTAGCCATACCAGCAGATATGCCAATAATTTTAATCCCAATGCCTGATAGTCACCATCTGAACTTCAGAACTAAATATATGGAGATTCCTATCAAATTCTAGCATTATTTTCTGAAGATTCAAAAAAGATATAATTCTCACCTCACAGTGAGGTATTTCAGAATTCTTCATGGTTTCTATGATAAAGAGAAGGGAAAGATTTTATTATTCTTCCTATTAATTTTTTAAAATTTGTTTGTTTGATCTCTACACTCAACATAGGGCTCAAACCCAGAACTCTAAGGTCAAGAGTTGCACGCTTTTCCAACTAAGCCATCAAGGAGCCCCTTATTATTCTGACCCAATCATTTATGTTTTCTATCTCTACTACTCTCTAAAACTTGAGACCCACAGATAATTGCTGTATATCAAGATTTACAGCAGTTTAGAAATAAATAAGCAATTTAAAAACTATAGTAAATATTGGTCATATATATTTTAACTTAATTTCATTGTAACAATAAGCTTGAGAAAATAATAGGGCAAATAACCTGATATAACATATAAAATATTAAAAATTGACTTTTTTTTAAACTATCAGGAATGATTTTATTTTAAAATCAGGAAATTTCAAGATCATAGCATCTAAATAAGAGTCCACCTGATAATAGTTATTGATTTCTTAAATCTGAATTAGGTGCGCATCTAAATAGACAGTTCATTTCATTTCTGTATAATTTAGGTATTCAGAAAAATGTTGAAATTATAGCTTGTTCTTGTGTACACTTACGTGCAATCCTTTCAGAGAAATGTTCTCAAAGCTTGTATTTACTCCCATTTAGATAATAGTCCTCTGAAAAATCAGGTTAACATTTTGGTAATGTTCCTAGTTCTACCTGTGCTGTAGATGCCATTAAGAAGAGGATTCTTAGCATTTATAAAAATATATGGACATTTTATAACAGTCAGGATTAGGTTCAGGTGCATATAATCAACTGGATCAACACATTAGAATTTATTCTCTCACATTAAAATAAAAACAAAACAAATGCCACCAAAGGGGGTAAAAACAGAAATGACAACGACAACAAAATACAAGGAGTCCTGGGATAATACAAAAGCTTTGTGAAGTTATTTAACTCCTCTCTGCTAGGCTGCCTTTCAGGCAAGGTCATAGCATAGAATACTAATACTTGTACAGCCATCATGTTCGCTTCTTCCAGGGAAAGGGAAGTAGAAAGGAGGAAGAGCAAAAGGGTAAGCAATTTTAATCAGCCTTTCTTTAAGTTCACATAATGTTTCTGCTTACAAATCCTTGGTCTAGTCTCAAAGTCACACCAAGCTGCAAAGGGCATTGGGAAATACAGACGAGGAGATGTGCCCAAGTAAAAATTGGGGCTGTGTTACAAAGCAAATGGGAGAACATTGATTTTGATATAAAGTTATGAGTCAGCCACAATCTGCCCCTTTGCCCTCATCCAATACATACATCCAATTTCTTTAACAGACCACACTTTACCTCACATAACTCCCAATTCCCTTTTTAAGTTCTTACTAGACCTTCTTCGAGACTTGTGCAAACTTTCATATTGGGTTCATATGTCTCTTCTCATGGTCTTGTAACCTATAAACTGAATGACAACACCTCTGGTTCAAAATCACTCATTTCACATTGATAAACAAGAAACAATACAGCTCATTAAAACCTTCTTCCAGATGAGGGGAAAATAGGAAATATTTAGCTGTCCCTGTTTCCTGGCCAAGAATAAATAAATGTAGTTACTTGATTTCTAGAGATTTGCACTCTAGAAAGCTATTCCCTTGCATGTTATCCTCCATTGCATATCAGAACTGCAGTGTGATTATAACTGTAGCAGTTCATCTTCTCTTGGTGCAGGGCACCAAGGCAAGTTTCCGGGGTTAGGACTGCAGTTTCACTGACAATAAAGTTTTCTCAAAAAACAACAACAACAACAACAACAACAACAAAAAACAAAAACAACCTGGGATCTGTATTATTCTTGTTAATATGTTTGAATAATTATAAATAAACACTTTATTGACTGTAATTTGTAAACTTAAGGTCTTAGATCTTTAGTTACTGGTTTCAGTGTGCTTCCTATCCATATCTTATAACTTCATGGACAATGGCACAAAGTCTTCTGAAATAATNTATAAATATATATTATTATATATATATGTTTAAATATAATAAAACTTTATAAATATGTTTATTTTTAATAGTAGATATCCTTTAGTGGAAGTGATGTGATTTCTGGTCTATTGTATAGGTAGAAAAGAAAATCTTCATTTTTTACTGGCAATATTCTTTGTATTTCATTTGGAAGCCTAGATACAGCAATTCAAATATATTAAATAATATTTACTTAAGAGTTTGTATTTGGCTAAAGATATATCTGTCTGTCTTCCATTGTTACTCTTATGCTACCTAATTCATACAAATTGATCTACACTGATTACAAAATATACACACTTGTTTAACTACTCATCAGTCTTTTCTCGTGGACTCTGGATTATGCTAAATCTAACCCCTGACCCAGTGCTACAAGTGTCTAGTACATGCTTGTGGATAATGAGGTTTATTTCTTAAGAATTTAACACAGGTAAATTAGGTCTTTTTTTTTTTTTTTTAAAGGGATAAATTGAAACTTCAGATTACTTATGTCAGAGTCAAGTAATTCTTCCACTAGGCTACATGAGTTTAGTATTTTAGGTACTGATGTGTATGTATTGGCTTTTGGTTGCTTTGGATGGAAGAGAATGTCTTTTTTTTTTCTTTTCTTTTTTTGTTATTTTTTTTCTTTAAGGAATAAAACCCACAGGTCTTTAGGGGTTTGAGGACACTCATTAGCCTTTATCTGCCAGTTAATTACTCTTCACATTAAACTGCTGCTCTTCCTGGGATGTTTAATCAAACTGAACCAAATCTTGTGGGGTTTGTTCATTTGTAATCATAAGATCACATAAAGTTGAATGACTGGTGCAAGGTAATTTTTAAACAGATTTGAGTATCATAAATGGTTTCATGGGAAAATTGTCAGCAGCCTATGCCTTCAAAGTTCCCAAAGTTCAATCAAAATTTCCAGAAAATGTACAGATTATCTTTTTATTTTCCCTTTAAGATACTTCTAAGAAACTTGTCCAATTGTTGTTTTAGTTTCTAACATGACAAATAAACAAACAGAAGATCACACATACATACACAAAATCCCCACAAAACAAAACAAAAAATAAAGGTGGGTAAGATATCTAAAAATGTTTCAATGAATTTCCAGTTAAAAGTTTTATTTTGTATAGAATGCCTTTCTTCTCCTTGTCTGTGTGATGTAACTATCATTGCTGATTAGCACCATGGTGTTTAATAGATTAGGATTAAAACACTGAATTTAAATAAATCATATTTACTTAATCTGTGATATACTTCACGTAATTTCTTAACTCAGGTTATATTAAGTATTACATGTATCATGACTGAAATATTTTTCAATGCCTCGATCCTAATGTGTCTAGGTAAATTCATATTATTGAAAACACTATTGAAATGAGGGGGATATTTTAACAATGTGCTGCATGCTTTGAGTCTGAAATTGTGAAAGTAAAAATAATTTGAAATTTAAATTTTGTTTGGGAAGTCAACATAATATAAAAAATCCTTAGGGGCGCCTGTGTGGCTCAGTCAGTTAAGCGTCTGATTCTTGATTTTGGCTCAGGTCATGATCGCATGGTTTGTGAGTTTGAGTCCCGGATCAGGCTCTGTGCTGACAGCTGGAGCCTGCTTGGGATTCGGTCTCCCTCTGACTCTGCACCTCTCCAACTTGCTCTTTATCTTTCTTTCAAAGTAAATAAAAACAAATTTTAAAATATCCTTAGAAATTAAATTTTAAAACAAAAGTATACTTTCTTGGTTACATATTACTGATGGCATAGGTTTATTTTCTGGAACTTCTATAATTTAGCATTAGGCTTTTCCACTGAATCTAGTAAGCTGACTTAACTTTAAATATTTTTTGCTGTCATTTGAGTCAAACAACATCTTTTAAAAAAATTAGCTTGATTTTCTTTTATTACACTAAATTAGAAATTTAGACTCTCTGTGTTTTCATTTCTTTTTATTTATGCCCAGAGTTGT
>NW_027532634.1:400981-466823 GCF_008692635.1 Crocuta crocuta | reverse complement strand
GAGGAGTAACATAAGGGCATACTATTAGTAACATGATCAACTAGAGGAAGTATTGCTACTCAGATACACACATATGCACCTACATGTTCTTTCTTGCTTCCTGCTGTTTCTCAATTGTGATATTTTGAAAATCAGGTTTTCTGAGTATAAACAGCTGTGTTATATTGGCAAAACTCATTTTGTGTGTGTCTATGTAATGAGAGCCCATTCTATACATTTTATTTTTATTTTTTAGAGACAGAGCATGCAAGTGGGGCAGGAGAGAGAAAGAATCTTAAGCAGGCTCCATGCTCAGCACAGAGCCCAACACCAGGCTTGATGCCATAACCCTGAGGTTATGACCTGAGCCAAATGCAAGAGTCAGACACTTAACTGACTGAGCCACCATAATAATATAATGATACAGGGGTGCCTGAGTGGCTCAGTTGGTTATGCTCCTGACTTTGGCTCAGGTTATGATCTCGAGGTTCATGAGTTCCAGCTGTGCATTGGGTTCACTGCTGTCAGCACAGAGCCCATGTCAGATCCTCCATCCCCTCTCTCTACTCCTAACCGCCCCCTCTCAAAAATAAATAAACATGAAAAATATCTAAATATTATTAATAATATAATGACAAAACTATTATGTCTTCTCATTAGTGGTGCAAAGGACAGAAAAATAGTCTTGTGATAGAGAATACTGAATTGACTATTTGAAGAGATTTGCATTAGGCATAGATGGCTAGACTCTGGTACTCTTGCCACACATAGTCACTGTCTCGGGTTGCCTGGGAACAAGTGGTCTCAGCCTGAAAGCTGAAACAGATCTTGAAGGCATTGAAGCTGAAGACTGTCAGCTAATTTCATTCCTTGCAGCCAAATGGCAATTTCTTTCCTGAAGAGAGATCTGAGTGGTGCATTTCCATGACTGCTACATATTAAAAGTTGGATATGAAAGCCTTAGAACTACTTACATGCTGAGTAGGATGGAAACAGAAAAGTGTCATTTGGATTTGGCAAAATGGAAGTATTTTATGACTTAAGAGTGATATAAAAAGAGTGGTGTGTAAGAGTTTTTAAGTCTAGAATGGATTAAAGAATATGTGAGAATTGAGGAAGGAAATTGAAAATAACATGGTATCAAAGGGAGCAAAAAAATTATATAGAAGTTAAACTGGTTTATTCATTTAAGAAATGGCATTTTATAAGATAAGAGATAATAAATAATTTGTGTCAATGGTGCTAACTCAGTAGGGATGAAATTAATAAAGATGCAGGAAATAAGATAAATCATTAAAAATATAAATTCCACTCAGATAAGAGATTATTAGGCTGAGGACTGAGATGAAGAGAATGGAATTTAATAAAAGTAGGAATATTTCTTTACTATAATGAGAGAAAGAGAAGTTGGGTACTTCTGCAAGTGAAAAAGTGGATTTGTTAGTGGAAAATAAGAGTTTCAGATTTCTGGCTTCCTTTTCTCTCCATGATGATGAAGAAGACTCTTAATGGAAAGTGGGAAAGCAGATTAATAGTTGTTTTTTCCAGGCAGCATAAAGTGAAACACATAAAACTCTGAACACAACATACAGTTTACATTTTGCAAGGAGTATAAATGAGAGATGAAAGAGGCAAGGAAATTTTCAAAGGTGACTAAAATGATGAACCAGGGATTGTAATGAGTATTTTTGTGAAAGAATTTTAATTGTATATACAGTGGAATAAGCTATATGGAAAGACAGGAGATGGGTGGTATAAAGGGTACAATGTTGGAAATCGAGATTTCAGAAGTTATTTACCTCCTGGTATAAAATTGGAAATGGCTGACTAAGGTGGTGTGGACAAAAATTCAACTAGAAATAAATACACCAAGGAACGAAGAAGTCATGGAACTGATGAGTCACCTTTCAAGATGACAGGAGTAGGCATTAAAACAAAGATTGTTATATAGGAGTTAAAATCTTTAAGATGAAGTAGAATGGCTAGAAGATTAGAATGGTAAAGGTCATAGACTGTCAAGAGGAATAGATGGCACCCATATACTTTGAGGAACACGAATGATTTTTTTAAAAAATTTCCTTCCCCTCTCCATCCTCTGGAAAGAGGTGAAGAAATGGAATGCAAAGTCTAATGGAGCACCAAAGGTCATGAACCTCATCTTACATTTGCTTACCACTCAGTGTCAAGTTCATGAGGTCATCGATATTTGGACAAACTTCAAAAAATGACTGTGATAAAAACAAAGAAAGGAAAAATTGTCTAGATCTAGTCTTTATAAGAAAAAGGATACTAGCATGTTTTGCTGAGCCATCAAATGTTTGAGGTTATATAGTCTACATACTTAAATTCACACAAGAGAAAAAAAAACAAAGCTTTTGTACAAATTTACTGATCGTCCAGCTCACACAACTTGTTACTGATATTCAAAAACAAAATTTAACTCAGCAAATTTATTTGTTTGTTTATTTATTTATTAACCCAGTAAATTTAAAGATGTAATTGACTTTATTCATTTCTTGATAAATCAGGCATATCCCATCTACCAAGTAGAAAGGGCTCTGAGGAGCTATACAAAATGGAAGGATTCCATAGTCAGAAGGGGGATGAGACAAAGAAGTTCAAAGAGTGGATTAGTTTAGGCAAGATGAGCTTTCCTTTAGGGGAAGGCAGGGAGGTCTTACCGTAGTTAGTGATAATCAAGAAATTGCAGGCTGACTAGCTTAAAACTCACTCCCCGGTGAGGCTGAAATTAATCAGTTAGGTATTAGGTCTTGGTAGCATTTAGCAAAAGTGCCTCTAATTTGGGTTTGTTTCTTTTTAATGCCAGCAAAGGCTGGATTAACTCTAGGTTATATACTTCCCCCTAGTTGGTTTTATGCTACAATCAGAAGGATTTTCAAGGGACAGAACATTTACTAGATTAATTTTAGGGCATACTGTAAAGCGTATGCTCCCATAAATACATGAAAGTAATTCTCTTTTGGTATAAAGAGTACTTAGGATTCTTGTCCACAAGGATTCCTGACAATGAGAAATAGTGATAGCTCTAGCATGAATCCTTTCATTTCAACAAAAGCAATTCTTTCAGTTCTAAAATTCCATGGCATTACACAATTTGATGCTAGTAAAACAACAATATCACCAAAATGTCATTAATATAACCTGAAGGAGAATATCCTTGCAACTGGGGGTTTAACAGTTTTATTTCTGCCCGAAAAGGTTCTTTGCCTTGATGAAAGTAACTGAGAAGAAAACACAATGTTCTTCCTATCTGTGGTTTAGAGGCTGATCACAGCACGGCTACATCTATAAATAATCTTCTATGAGAGCCCCAGAAGTCCTGCCACAAGTCCACTGTCACAGTTTATTGGCTAATCAGCAAAGAATTGAAATCTTGATTGGCTTTATTTGTCGGCTGATTGAAACACTGAGATAGGAAGTAGTGGACAGATTAATTAATTTGTGCTGGAGAATCCAAAGTTAATCTAAAGAGCGCTGTCACTTTGATTGATGGCTGTGTGAGACAAGAAGTCTTTAAAAACCACCATGAATCGTCACTTGGTGGGCACATAAATTCAAGGTTTTGTCTATTTAACTGATTGAATTCTCCTGAACTATACCGAATACTAATGTTTCTGTGTGCATAACAATTACGACGTTTGAAAGGTGGCCTACACACGACAGAGAAGAATGAACAAAGGATATTAAAAAAAACAGTTGATTTTTTAAACACTATCATGTTTAAGAAATATGAATTTCCACTGTCCTAGCAAATCATTTACTAACATAGATTTTCTGTGAGATATTTTAACTTGATTGTTAAAATAATTGATCTGTAAATCAATCTTATTATATTTTAATAAGATATTTTAATAGTAATATATATTATTATATTGTATTTCATTATTATAAACCTATAATTGTAGGATAGTATTTTTGTCCTAAAAGAACCAGAGTAGGCTTTCATGTCTACACAGCCTTTGAAAAAAGCAGTGATATTCTTTGAGTCTTCCATTTGGACACATATTAGCTTACCTATTCAGTTTTCTGGTCGTTGTTGTTGTTTCGGTTTGCTATTTCATCTGCTTCATTTTGGATAGTTTGCATTGCTANTATTTTAATAGTAATATATATTATTATATTGTATTTCATTATTATAAACCTATAATTGTAGGATAGTATTTTTGTCCTAAAAGAACCAGAGTAGGCTTTCATGTCTACACAGCCTTTGAAAAAAGCAGTGATATTCTTTGAGTCTTCCATTTGGACACATATTAGCTTACCTATTCAGTTTTCTGGTCGTTGTTGTTGTTTCGGTTTGCTATTTCATCTGCTTCATTTTGGATAGTTTGTATTGCTGTTGTCAATTTCACTACCATATTCTCTTGTACTATCTAATCTGCAAGTTATCCCACCCAATGTATTTTTCAGCCCAAGTATTTTAGCTTTCACTTCTAGCACTTTGATGTATATCTTTTTGTTTTCAATCATTCATGGCTTTACATGTTATCTCTTTGACAATACGGAACACAGTTGTAATAACTATTTAATGTTCTGTTTGCTAATTCTAACATCTATATTAGTTCTAAACAGGCTTCAATTAATTCTTTCTTTTCCTCATTATGTTACATTTTCCTGTGTCTTTGAACTACGCCTCTATGGATACCAGACACTGTAAATTGGACCTTGTTGGGAGCTGGATACTTAGGTATACAGTTTATAACTTATAGTCATATATAGTTATATATTTATAGTATATTTTACTTATTTTAACTATGTNGATCATTTGTTAGGCAAGACCAGAGCATCATTTAATGTAGGTCTAATTATTCACCACTCCTGAAGCAAGTTCTTTCTTAGTACTTCAGTCAGTCCTCTGAGTTTTGACATGTTCTAGTTAGGCTGGTTGAAACAAGTATTCCAGTTTTGATGTGAGTGCTGAGTGCTCTTTGCTATTATCCTTTCAGATGATTCTTTCCACAGCTTCAGAGAGTTTTCTTCCATGCATACTTTGATCACTACTATGCTGAATGTCACATCTGCAGATTTCTAGGATTCTCTTTCCATGTAGCTCTCTTCTACCTGCTATTTGCTTACTTCATCTTAGAAATTTTAGTCACTTTGGTCCTTCATTTTCTGTCTCTCAGGAATTCCTATTCTTTGTTGTTTGATGTCTGCTGCGTGGAATACCATCATTTTATATCTCATCTGTTTATTGGGTGTTCATTTCAGATGAATAGTTAAATCCAGTCCCTCTTATTTCATCTGGACTGAAACCAGAAGTCTCTAGTATGTTAATGTGTCTGAAAAGTAGGTTTTGATTTAGTTTCCAGCTGATAAGAAAAATACCATCTAACAGAAGTTCTGAACTATTGAATGCAGTGGGAGGTAAGTCAGGAAACATCAGTAAAAAAAAATTAAGCAAAAACTGGTATGTTTCTCTAAAGACACATTTGTACATAATGCCTTGGGCCAGGACATAGAGACAAATATAAATACGCATAAAGACATAGGACTCGTAAAAACTTTTCAAGATATCTAGCATGTACTGTCAAATATTAGTGTCTTTATTAATATGTCTTTGACACAGAATTAGGCTTACAAGAATCAGGAGGGCACACTGAAGAGAAAGCCACTCTCTTCCCTTATCACAACTAGTGAACAGAATCAGTGGCAAACCTATACATAGTGAAATAGCAAATATTATCAAAACTGCAAACAGCTCTGTACTGTTGAATACAGTGTATAAAGTAAAGAATGGTAGAACATTAGGCTGATGTTGTAGTCAGGTCAGGACTAAAGACCTTTGTACTGTGATAAGAGTTTAGGATTTAGTCTGTACACATGAGGAGAGTCCAGTAAAGATGTTCAGTTTGTGTCCTTAATTTTTGGCATTTTACTGAAATATGCATACAAAAGAGTATGTATACCTCAATAAAGTTTCACAAACTAAACTAGCATATGGAACCTCCACACAGATCAAGAAATCAGAACAGTGTCAGCACCCAGCAGCACCCCTTAGGCAACCTCCAGTCATTAACAGAGCAGGCAATTCACAAGGTTACCTAATAAACTCTACAGGGGAAATATGTCTACTTGGAGGCCAGAGTATCAAAACAAGTAGTTATTTTCTTTCTTGCAATTTCTTTAACAAAGAGGGAAAAGAGAAATGTCACTGAAGTAGAAACAAATTCATGACATAGCAAGTGAGTACAAACTCCGAGACAACTCAAATTTATACCTTTGTGCACTCTAAATTATTCCAGGCAAAAGGTTTCACTCTAGTCCTTAGAGACATTTAAAAAAACAAACTGCAAAAACAAGGAAGGTAATAAAGACTTCTACATTATTGTGCTATAAATACTGAAAATATGTTTCCAAATGTGACAAGAAATATTACGAGCGATTGCAGATGCATAAGTGGAGCAAGTGTAATACTCTTTCCTCAGAGGCACCGATAAAAAAAGACTATTATAAAGCACTACAAAATAATTTCTTTATCCAAAAGCTCTGAAGCAGTTATTAAACCAGCTGTTTTCAAAAGTACACAAATCTGCTAAGTTGCAGTTGGGTAACTGTTAAATGTTAAAGCAGTGAATGATCAGCATGGAGCAGATGGTCTGGGAATGGGTGAGAAAATGGCAATGTTAATACCACCAGACTGAGATGTTCATTTGTGCTGTGGTATGCGCAGACTGGGTGAATAATGAAGGATCTGTAATAATTGTGCAAATCCCAACATTATTAAATCGATTCAGCTGGGGTTTCTTAATATATGTGAAGCACTTGATGTACTTGGAGAAATACCTCCTCTTTGGCTAAAGCTGTTCTCATTAACTCATACTGCTTTATTTGCGGTGACCTCGGTGTTCCTGTTAAGTAATGAGTGGAATAAGAATTAGATACCCACTTTCAATCTAAGTATTAGAAAGGAGGGAAAATGTTAAGAAAAGTGTCAAAGTATGAGCATTGCATGAGACTGGCCGATGGCTTTAATTTACCTATCAAGTTCAGTTAGTGTTTGTTTTAGACTATATAAGAGTTTATAATTAGACTTGCACTTTGGGGATTTGAGAAAAGTTGCCTTTTTCTAGTCAATGTTTATTTATTTGTAAGGGAAAAAAATCCATATTAACATATCTTTTTTTTTGTTTTTTTTTGTTTTTTAGTTTAACTTGGGCATTTCCAGATTTTTTATCACAGTATCACTTCATAGGATTGTGGGAAAGAGTTTCTGAGAAGCACAACCATCTTCAGCAATTTGTCTCAACTTGGGATCTACTGGTAATTGTTTTGGGCACTATCCTTTACATTCTATAATGTTAACAACATCTCTGCCTTGGCCCACTAGGTAATAATTAGCAGCCTTTCCCCTCAAAGTGTGAGAACTAAAAATGTATCCAGACATTATCAAATGTCCCACTGGGGGACAAAATCGATCTTATCTCCCATTTCTCACAGAAAACCACTGGTTTATAGGAAAGCCAAAGGAGACTGTGACTCAATCACTCTGGTAGAAAAAAGAAAAAAGAGAAAAGAAAAGAAAAGAAAAGAAAAGAAAAGAAAAGAAAAGAAAAGAAAAGAAAAGAAAAGAAAAGAAAAGAAAAGAAAAGAAAAGAAAAGAAAAAAGTAAATGAAAATACCATGAAAATATCAACAAAGAATTGAAATTTTTAGTAGGACTGGGATTTAAGTAAAAATTTGGTACATAGAGTCCCATGACAAGACTAAAATCTTCAGTTCTAAGATGAGAGTGAGCTGTGTGGTGCTCCTAACTGTTGGGAATGAAAAGAAATTCAAAAATAGGTGAGAAAAAAGAACACACAAGCTAGGTTTTTCATAATATTTTTTGAATAGTAATGTCCATCAAGACATTTTTAAAACGAAGAAATTTGAAGTTAATTAGATTTAAGATATGCTACATACCATATTTCCACAATGAAAACTTGTTTTGCCCAAAAACACATTAAAGACTCTAAAATGTCTTCCAATTAATAAAACAAAGCAAAGCAAAAACTTCAATATTTACCTTCGGAATGTGTGTGTGTGTGTGTGTGTGTGTGTGTGTGTGTTTATGAATGTATAATATGTAACTTCTCTCAGAAGTGTGTATTCTCCAGTTTTCATTTTAAGCAAAGGTAAATCACAAAACTTTATAGGATCTATATCCTAAAAGTCATACAATTTACCAGATGCCCCATCATATCTTTGTCTAAAGCCTACCTTCTGCTATTTTTGATGTTATTGTAAGAAATTGGAAAGTGGAGAGAATGTACTAGTAGTGGGAGATGGGGTGGTCAGAGCTAAGGTAAGGAAGAGTGGATTGACTAGTCAGATTCACTGACACCACCAAGAACTAATGTGCCATAGAGATTTAATTTTAACATTGGAGACCAAAGAACTACCATAAAATTCAACAAAAATAAAGTGCATAGCACTTGAGAATAGGTACAAGCTTGCATGTAAGTAGGCCAATTATTCCAATGCAAATAGTTAACAGCAGCTACTGTGATCCTAACATGAACATATTTACTGATGAATTGATTATTAAAATATTCCATTTAGTCCAAGCACTGTGCTTAATCTCTGTCATGTTATATCTTTCATGGTTTTCAGATATTATAAAAATCTATTCACACAAATCCTAAGTAAAAAAGGTAAGAAATTTGTTACTCTTTCAAAGATTGCTGGATTTCATGAAATCTAGTAAAGTGATTTTGAAGAACTAATACAATCAATGCAAAGTAATCAACATATGAAGATTCTAGCAGAGTTAGCATGGTTAGTGACTAAAGAAGATAAATATAAAATATAAGAAGAAAAGATCTTTCAAAAGAGAATGATATTCATATCAAAAGATGAAGAGCTTTTCAGAATTTTGATGAAGTACTTGAAAATTATTGCAAAAATGATCCTCCTCATCTTCAGATTGTTAACTCCAATTATAGTACTATCATTTAATTTTGTTAGAAAAATCATACCCCCAAATTAATACCCCCATAATCCCAAATTAATCAATAAAAAGAATTCTTTTTAATTCTAAAAATTAGCTTATATTTATAATTACAACCCAAAATATGATAATAAATAACATTTTTATAATCTTTAGTTTTCTATTTCAAGCCAAACAGTTGGACCAAACATTCTCAATAGGTACGATCAAGTTTTGATCCCACCTTTGGAAGTCCCTCTGAAGGTTACTTTTTTTATACTAAGTGTCCTTCAACAAAGAAAAATCTGAATTTCAGTAGCTCCAAGGGACTCTTTATCTGGCAAAATCCATAGATTGTTCTGACATTTAGTTCCATATTATAAAATCACTGTGTTCTGTTTAATTATAGTTTCAAAGAAATATAAACTATACATAACTATACAAATAAATATAAATAATGAATACCTTAGATCAATTTCAGAAAATAAAAAACATGTCCCATTTTAGAAACATCTTTTGCTAATATATTTTTGATGCTTTAAGAGTTAAAAATCTAAAAAAAAAAAGAAATTAATCTCATTCCCTATGTCATATGCATGATATGATTTTTTTTACTTAAAAAGCCAAAAACCATGGTTTTAACACTATGGAAAGTTTTGAAATAGATTAACTGGCAAAATGGAGAAAACAACCATTGTTTTTATATCCAAAGACAAAATGTTCCGGATTTTATTACTATTCCTCCAATCTTCCATGCATATTTACCAATTTTAACTATTTTTGAGACATGTTGCCAAGACATTTAAAGACTTTGTAACCATTTTAATGTCACTGGCTGGACATATCATACTTTAGTAAATATTCTATTTCCCTATTTAAGTTGTACAAGTAGATTTATAAAACAAAACTGTGTTGTTCTTATTGTCTTTTTTACATAATTCTGAATTTGCATTTTAAATTATTCTTTAAGAGCAGATTTGTGGAAATGAAATACTATAGTTTAAAAATTTGTCTATTGAATTGCCAATGTATTTTTAAAAATCTAGACCAATCCTTAGGAAAACTGTATAGGACTAATATAAAGACAGAACATGATTAAAGAATACAATAGAGATACTGAATAGAAACATATAACTATTGATTTTTTAATCAAAATTACAATTTTAATTTTAAACCTAGAAGATCATACGCATGTTTTTTTTGGAACCTTCCCAAGATTCTACTAAAATGACAACAGTGTAATAAAGCGCACATAGATCCTCAAAGACAAAAAGACAGCAGCTGTTGACAAAAATGATTTTGTGGAACATAGAAAGTCAAAGTCAAAGTTTTGGTGTTTCACAGAGTATATGTGAATGTGAGAGGAGCTGTGTTCGAGTCTTGGGGGTATAACTTAAAACAGCTTGGTTTCTGCAATATAGTCTCAGAAATTCAAGGCATGACGTTCTTTGGAAGGTAAAGGTATATGGTAGGGCTAAAACGGAGGGAAAGTTTACAGAACAGTTACATCCTGAGATCTTTTTCATCTGCCCAAGTAGCCACGTCTCTGCTACTCCCTAAAGCTTATAGAAATCAGGAGGTTTTCACTCAAGAAGTTTATCCAAGAGCCTTTCTACTCAGTAAAATCAGAAAGAGGTTAGAGAGAGAAGAAACTCTTTTGCAAACAAGGAGACAGAGAGAGCAGAGGAAGGGCTGAGGGAGACAATGAATCCAAAGCAGGTTCCAGGCTCCAAGCCGTTAGCACAGCGCCCAGTGCAGGGCTTGAATTCGTGAACCATGAGATCATGACCTGAGCTGAAGATGGACACTCAATGCACTGAGACACTCAGGCGCCCCTAAGACCAAGATTTCTAATAATATTTTTAATGTGCTGCTAATTAATATAAATGGACAGCCAAGGATCACCAGATATTTGATAAAACCCTTTAACATGAAAGATAAAAACAAAAGCAACAAATAGAATGAAGGAAATCAGAGGAAAATGAAAACTCAAAAGCCAAAGAAACGTACGCGTAAAGTCCTATTTATAATATTATAGGTAAGGGAAGATGTAGTGTTATGTAACAAATGAAAATATTATTGAGAAAAAATATCAAAGCAATGTAAGTCAATAAAATGTTCCTAGAAACCGGGGCACCTGGGTGGCTCAGTTGGTTAAGCGTCCGACTTCGGCTCAGGTCAGATCTCACAGTTTGTGGGTTTGAGCCCCACATCAAGCTCTGTGCTGACAGCTCAGAGCCTGGAGCCTGTTTCGGATTCTTTGTCTCCCTCTCTCTATGCCCCTCCCCCACTCATGCTCTGTCTCTCTCTGTTTCAAAAATAAATAAACTATTTAAAAAAATGTTCCTAGAAACCAAATGTATGAAAAACCAATTTTTCTCTTTACAGATTTAAAGGACTATTTATTTATTTTTATTTAAATTCAAGTTAATTAACATACAGTGCTGTCATGGCTTCAGGAGTAGAACTCAGTGCTTCATCTCTTATATATGACACCTGGTGATCATTCCAAGTGTTCTCCTTAATGCCCATCACCCACTTAACCCATCCCCACACCCACATTCACTCCAGCAACCCTGTTTGTTCTCTGTATTTAAGAGTCTTTTATGGCTTGCCTCCCTCTGTGTTTTTATCTTATTTTTCCTTGCCTTCCCCATATGTTCATCTGTTCTGTTTCTCAAATTCCACATCTGAGTGAAATCATATATCTTTCTTTCTCTGACTTATTTTGCTTAGCAAAATACATTCTAGTTCCATCCACGTTGTTGCAAATGGCAAGATTCCATCCTTTTTCATCTTTCCATAACTTGACTATTGTTGATAGTGCTGCTATAAACATTGGGGTTCATGTGCCCTCTTTGGGTCAGGATTTTTGTATCCAAAGTTAGAAATTCTAACTTAAAAGTAAATAGTTTGCAGTTTAAATTTGAGGAAATCACACAGGGAAAAAAATGGAGAGAAAGGAGAAAAAAAGTAGAGAATCATTCAGATAAATTTCTCATCAGATTTGTAGAGCTCCCCAAAAGAAACAAAGAGAAACTGGAGGGAAGAGAATTATAAAACAAATGATATAAGACAGTTTTTGAGAAAAACAAGAGTTTATGGAATGATGAATTCTCTGTTATAATGCATGAAGACCAATACTACTACATTATCATGAAATTAAAATACCATAAATTAAGAAACAATCCTAAAAGTTTATATAAAAGAGTGAAACTCCCATAAAGGTTCAAAATTCAGTGTAGATCCCATAACAAAACATTATCAAAAAATAATATCAGTCTAGAATTCTAAATTGAAGCAAATGATGAGTCCCATGTAAGAAAAAAATAAAGACATTCCAGGTATGAAAATTAAAACAATTTTTCATAAATGCCTTTTCAATAATCAACTTTTGATATTTGCTCTTAAAATAAGATAATAGTCTTATAATTACATAAGATCACAAAACAGGAGCTCAAACTTCAGAAAGAAATGAAAGAGATTCCCAGAACAATATTGATGGGTCATCCCAGAATGCAAGCCACAATTAGGACCTAGAGATCTAGAACTCTTAAGAAGATCACAAAGACAAGGCTCCTAATGGGACAGTGAAAAGAGAATACAAGTAACACAAGCAATAATAATAACACAAATAATCCAAAGAACTGACAGTCTAATTGATTTCTTGGACATAAAGATTTATATTTAGGATGTAACATTACATAAAAATATGAAATAGAAATAAGTAGAGGAAAAAAAGAAAGCACTAATAAAAGAAACAATTAGTAATTCCAGGGAAAACAAACATTTTTGTTTGAAATATGATATTAATATGTTGGCAGTGTGTGGAAAAAGGATGTTGCCAAGTATTTTTGGAGGAAAAATAAATTAGCATAGCATATTCAGTAATCATCAAAATATAAAATCTGAATAGCTTTGTATTAGGTATTTAGCTAGATTAGTGGTATTATGGAATACTATATACCTATCAGTAAAAGAGAAAGTTTTATGTACTAACAAGGGATTAAAGCCATGCTACATAGCAAGTGGAAAAATTGTAGACTATGTTATTGTCTTATTTCATATTTTTAAAATAAATATATATGGCCATATATTAGTGTATATGTGTGTATGAGTGAGTGTTAATTGTATGGATTTGTGATCTAGAAGCATAAATACCAAATTATTTTCAGTGATTATCTCTAGGACTTAGAAATGGGAAACGGGACAACTGTCATTGTACTATGTTTTACATATAGGTACTGTTTTGTAATAAAACATACAAATACAGCAAATAAAGAAGGAATCATAGCACAATGTATCTTTGCTTGTCAATCACTTGTTCTACATTTCTTCTTATATAAACTTCCTCCATGAAGTACAGAAAGGTGTACAGTGAAATACTTACGTCAAAGACCCATCCAATCTGTTATCTAATGACAGGATCATAACCATAAGAGACTCTTAAATTAACAAAACAAACTGAGGGTTGATGGGGAAGGTGGGGTGAGGGGGTGATGGGCATTGAGGAGGGCACTGTTGGGATGAGCACTGGGTGTTATATGTAAGCGATGAATCATGGAAATCTACCCCCAAAGCCACGAACATACTGTATTCATTGTATGTTAGCCATCTAGGCAATAAATTATATTACAAATAAATAAATAAGTAGATATTAAATAAAAAATAAAAAAATAAAAACTGAGTATCTGAGTATACATGAATATGCCTTTAGTATATAGGGAAACAATACATATTTAAAGCCCTTGGTATTTCTACACATGTTTAAAAAAAGCACATTAAGACACTTAAAATAGCATGATTGGCTATTTAGAGTTCAGGTGATTATATGTTGGAAAACATGTGCATTATCTAATTCTTAATTAATGGACGTTATCACCCAGATTGATCTGGCTATAAATAGAAACGTTCTTCTAAGTGGTATATCAGTGCCTTTCAATAAAATAAAAAAAAATTACTCCTTGGATGAAACTGTTACCACAACTTGGCAGCTTCAGGCTCTTTCCAAAAAAACTTTCACAATAGAGTAAAAAATTCTTAAGAAAATGTTTAGTTTTTTGTTTTTTTTTTTTTATTTAAGTGAAATTTTTTTGCAGTGTAGAATCTAGCGGCAATGCAATTAGCTTTATTGATTTGAAAGCCAATTGTCTGGGGCACCTTTGGAAGACTGCTTTCTATGATTTATAGGACATTTTTGTTTTCTATCCAGTTTTTAAAAGATATTTATTTATGTATCTTTAAATATATATATGAACGAATAACAAGGAATACCACTGTAGTTAACATATATGTACATGTAACTATAATTGCATCTAATATATTCTATAACATCCTGTTCTACATTATATATATGTATATATGTAATGACGTATACTTCATTTACTAATTCCTCATTTACTGTATACATTTATATACACTAGTTTAAAATATATATACCATATAACATATAACTAATGAGGTATTCTTTATATACTAATATATATTTGCTAATATATGTATGTGTACACATACACAGATATGTATACATACACACATGTATTTCCTATACTGAAATGTACAAAATCTGATCAAAAACAAAATCCTATGAATCATAGAAAGCAATATTCCAATTTCCTAGTAACACACACACACAGAGTTTTGCACACACACTGATTCCAAAGCTAACATACAAATTAGTGCACACACATACATATATGCATATATATTTATAGTATGTATTTATATATATAATAATAATGTCCCCTAAGGCTTACAGTTTATGTTAATATTTTTAGGTAGCTTTTCTGTCTAATTACTATTCAGATACAATCTGAATCCACGTTTTGTGGTCCTAAAGTTTATACAACTTGGGATCATTTTTTATTAAGAGTAACATAAAACTTTTGGCACAGAATGAGCAAATGGCCTCAGAAGATACCTTGTAAATGGAGCTCAGGCTTCATTAGCCTTTTAGCTAAATCCTGTCTCACAAATACTAAGTTATCTGTATCTTCTCACCATTCTCTTTTACCAGCTTCCTCCTCTCCAGTTTGGACTACTACAATTGTTTCTTAACTGGTCTCTCTGCTTCCACTCCTGCTCTGGCACTATTCAAACATCCTATAGCAGCAACAATATTGTAAAATATAAAACTGAGCCATTTGGTGGTGGCTCCTCACTTAACTTATGATGGCATTCAAAGCCCATTTTCCACCTGCCTGTGATTGCTGCCTACCTCTTCAACTTTACTCTGTACCACCCCACAAATTGTTTATTATGAGCCTCTGTACTGTCCTTTCTTATTATATCCCAAGCTTGTTCCCAAGGGTTTGAACCACCTCTTTCTCCTTCCCAGAATGCTTTTCTTTCAGATGTCCTTATAACTAGCTACTTCTAGTCATTGAGATCTTTCAAAGGAGAGAGGGCTCATCAAAGGGCTGCTCCTCAGAGAGGCCTTTCCTGACTTTGCAGTCTCAGATCTGCCTGCCCTACCAGTCATCACCACCATCAGACCTTCTCTATTTTCACCATTTTCTTTTTTTACTTTTTAAATATTTATTTATTTTTGAGAGAGAGAGAGAAAGAGAGAACAGAGACAGAGGGCAAGAAGGGGAGGGCAGAGAGAGAAGAGGACACAGACTCCAAAGCAGGCTCCAGGCTCTGAGCTGTCAGCACAGAGCCTGATGTGAGTCTCGATCTGTGAGACAATGACATGAACTGAAGTTGGACAATTAACCGACTGAGATACCCAGGTGCCCTATTTTCACTTTAGTTTCATTTATTCATAGCATGTAGCACTTTTATATATTTGTTTCCTTATACACTTATCAACATCCATACTTGTCAGCTAGTAGATACAGGATAAATATTTTTAAATGAATGTCTTCAGTCACAGTGATCATAAGCTAAGCTAAATACAGTCTTTCTCCACAAAGAGTTTGCTCTACTTATAGACAGATTTACATACATTTGATGTCATATTATTACAGAAATTTTTTAAAAAAAGTTACAGGTACTCTATGATAGTATACAGAGGACACAGTTTCAGTCTAGGTCTTAGAAAGTGAGTATAAATGTGCCAGATAAAGGTTGAGAAAAGTCTTAGAGAAAGGTGCAGTAATATATTAATATTGACAACTGTATATATATATATATACAGATGTGAATATATATATATTACGTTATATTCTACTATATTATGAAGAAAGGTAAAATAGAGTAAGGAAGAGTAAAAAAGATGATTCAGGTGTGCTATTTATACAATCTGCTCTTGGAAAGAATATTAACTTTTATGGCTGCAAATGACTACAACTTGGTAGCTTAATTTAACACAAACGTGTTTTCCTATATTTCTTCAGGTAGAAATCTGACATTGGTCTCACTAGGCAATAATCAAGATGTCAATAAGGTTGAGTTCTCTTCTGGATGCTCTAGAGGAGGATCTGTCCTGTTGACTTTCCAGCTACTGAAGGCTGCCCTCATTCTTTGGCCTGTGGCTCTCTTCCTCCATCTTGAAATTCAGCAACCATGGGTGAGTTCTTACAGTCACTCTGACCTCTCACGGTCTGTGGGTTTGAGTCACGCATCAGGCTCTATGCTGACAGCCAGCTCAGAGCCTGGAGGCTGCTCCAGATTCTGTGTCTCCCTCTCTCTTTGACTCTCTCTTGCTCATACTGTCTGTCTCTCTCTCAGAAATTAATTTTAAAAAACATTAAAAAAATTTAAAATGCATAGTGTAAAAGATATTGTAATCAATAAATAGTAAAATCAATAAATAGTAAATCAACAAATAAAAATTGATAAAAATCAATAAATAGTAAAAAGGCAATGCACATTCATTCCAAACACACACATAAACACATAAGATAAAAATATATATAAAGAAGAGTCCAGCTTCTTTATGAAGTATAGAAACAGACAGGAACACTTTAACTTCCTGGAGGATATTATTATTTTTTTATGGTTGGAATTCTTTTAAAAATAGTTTATTGTCAAGTTGGTTTCCATATAACACTCAGTGCTCATCCCCATAAGCGCCCTCCTCCATGCCCATCACCCTCCTTCCCCTCCCCCACCCCATCTGCCCTCAGTTTGTTCTCGGCATTCAAGAGTCTCTCATGGTTTGCCTCCCTCCCTTTCCCCCACTATTTTTCCCCTTCTTCTCCCCCTTCGTCCCCCATTAAGTCCCTCCTAATCCTCCTATACGTGCAAACATATGGCATTTGTCCTTCTCTGCCTGATTTATTTCGCTCAGCATAACACCCTCAAGTTCCATCCATGTTGCTACACATGGCACTGGAGGTTATTATTTAGCTTGGTGTCCAGTCCTAATCATAGAGAACTAAGCAAGGGGAACCTGCGTGGCTCAGCAGGTTAAACATCTGACTTCAGCTCAGGTCATGATCACATGGTTCATGAGTTTGAGCCCAGCATCCAGCTCTGTGCTGACAGCTCAGAGCCTGGAGCCTACTTTGGATTCTGTGTCTCCCTCTTTCTCTGCTCCTCCCCCACCTGCACTTTGTCTCTCTTTCTCAAAAATAAACATTAAAAAAATTTTAATTGAAATTGTTTTAAAAAAATAAAGAACTAAGCAAACTGTGGGGGACCTGTATGTTCTTTAAGAGTGATCAGGTATCAACACTAACTGGTTTTCAAGATGGGCTTCAGTAAAAATATTTCAATAGATAAACAGACTATGTATTTCTACTTCTCCATCTCCAGGTTTTCGTACAGAATTATTACCATATATTTTTCCTAACTTGACTCACTGAAGCATTAAGAACACAGTTTTCTCTCAGACACTGACTGCCTGTATCTTTGTAGTATCTTTTTGGCCTAATAATTCTGTTCATATACAATAAGCCACCTCAGAGGTAGAAGTATCAATACCCTAAATCTCTTGACAGTCACAGATACCCTGTCTGAGCTTCCTCTCTGAATATTAGAAGTCTCATATTCCCTTTCCTGGCATTATCTTTTGGTGAAAGACTTAAATCATAATAGGGAAATAATTTTAATGAAGAGAATGATTAAAATGATGTGGGAGATTAATCAGAAAGTGCCTGCATATAATAAATCAATGTCTAACTACAAAGATTTGCCATTGGTGTAAAAATATTCAAAGATTCTTCTAAAATTGAGAATTTCTTATTCATTTGAGATATACCAAATTGGTACATCTCCTTGAAATTTCAACCAGGAGAAATATTTACTCAATATATTAATTATACTTTTCTAAATTTAGTAGAAATAAATCAGTATTTTCTGTACATTTCTCCTTTTTTTTCTAACACATGAATCCAAATGGCTATTAAAGATTATAGATTTTAGGAATTTATGGAATGTAAGGATAGAATGTCTAAATTAATAAAAGTTGTGAGAAATATTTTATGGTAATCTAAAATAGTGATAATTTTCAGGCTTGATTTATATAGTTCTAGGGTGAATTAAAGTTAGAGAGCAGGAATTATAATAAGAATAGAGTTTCCAGATTATAATAAAACAAGGCTTATTTGAAAACATTATTGAAGACCAGTAGTTAAGAAAAATCTTAAAGTTATGATACATAGTCATAGTGATTTTTTAACTTAAAAAATACACACTATTTTCTAGTAAAAAAAGAATTAAAACAAAAATGAGACATTGTACTCCTTATAAAAGTGATTATTGTTTAAAATATATTTAAATAGGGTGAATATATGAGTAAATGTACCCTATTTTGATATCTAAGAGCATTATAGACAAGGACAAATTTTCTGTAGTAAAATTTGGCTAAATATACTGAACAACACAAATTCCAATTCTAGAAATTTATTCTAATGAATCAATTATTTTCAGTGAGATCTGGTGGAAAGCTTTTAATGAAAACTGAAGGGGAAAGCCCACCTGGGTGGCTCAGCCAGTTAAGGATAGGACTCTTGATTTTAGCTCAGGTCATGATCTCATGGTTCATGAGATCCAGCCACACACCGGGCTCCATGCTGAGAGTGAAGCCTGCTTGGGATTACATTCTCCCTGGCTTCTCTTTGTCCCTCCCCCTCTCACACATGCTCTCTCCCTCTCTTTCAAAGTAAATAAATAAATATTAATAAAGATGAGGTGTAACTTAAATGCTCAACATAAGTGACTGTTAAGGTGTATTCATTCATGAAATTCTATGAAGCCATAAAAATATTATTTTAGATGGATATTTATTTCCAATGTACAGTCTTAATAAATGTCTGTACATATATGCCCATTAGTATATATATAATACACATAATGATATAAATTAAAACATGCACAGTTTATTTTTCTTTAGAAACATTTGATTTTCTTGTTTTATATTTTTGCTTTCGTGTATTTTGTAATAAATATTAGTGTGATAATCAGGAAAATAACTTTAAAATATGCTTTGGTTGTAGATACTTCTGGGTATTAATATCTTCAGACCTGATAAAAAATACTAATATTCTTAAATATTTTCTTACAGAGAGACTATGTTGATAGTTCGTGTTTAAATTCCGATACTTTAGGATTTAGGATAAATCATTTTGCTATCTTCCCATAAGATGTGGAGACAGCATGTGGATTTTTCTAACCATTTAAATTATATGAGTAACAACTTTTTTCTTAAGGTTTAAAAAACTCCAAACCAGGGGCACCTGGGTGGCTCAGTCGGTTGAGCGTCCAACTTTGGCTGAGGTCATGATCTCACAGTTTGTGGGTTCGAGCCCCACGTTGGGCTCTGTGCTGACAGCTAGCTCACATCCTGGAGCCTGTTTCAGATTCTGTACCTCCCTCTCTCTCTGACCCTCCCCTGCTCACACTGTCTCTCTCTCTCTCTCTCTCTCTCTCTCTCAGAAATAAATTAAAAAAAAGTTTAAAAAAAAAAACTACAAACCAGTAGCAAGCTATATATGTTGCATTTAGCTTCCATATGGATAAAATGACACTTTTAAATTAATAATAATAAAGTATTGGTATAATTTTAGCATATTTTAGAAATAATAGGAGGTAATTTACAATCTAAGTAAATACATTCAATAAATATCTGAGTCATCACCTGTCCTCTAGTTTCAATAATTTTTCAAGGAAGACTGTGCTACTGAAAAATATGTCCCTATACTGCTCCATTCTACACCACTTGAATCTCCTCCTGTTTTCTCAGATAGAACCATTTTTAGAAGTTTATTTCTTTAGGTGATAACAACACTTTGGTAACCCCACCTTAGAGGCAAAGAACCCAGTAAATATATGTCAGTGGACAGGATGGCAGGTAAGCATTAGCAGTCTCACTAAGCAACAAGTTTGCCACTAAATGATATTAAGTCTTTAAAAAAGTTAGTTTCTTATATTTAAACTTTTTGAATATATAGAGCTATATGAACCTAAATTTCTTTTTAGTACATAATTAAAAGCTGCTTTTTGAAATTAAATATTAACATTAATATATAACATTATATATATGTATATATGTATAATATATAACATTTATATATTATATATATAAATGTAGCAGTTTTTTGTTAGTTTTGTTTCTCCAATATGCCAATCTGATTTTTCTTCTAATCAAAGGACTTTCTTTTACAGAAAATGTTAAACATTTTTTCCAATAATCCTTCTGTGTCTATGTCTTATTTATTCTTTTCTTGTGCTGTCTGGCTTAGACTCTTCACCTTTTGTTGATTAGAATTCTGTTTTGTCTTTGAAACTGCAAAGTGACAAGGGGTTTTTCAAATGTTACGACAATATACCGCAAACAATTTTGGGGGAGAAAAGAATAGAGCACCATTTGGTATTTTAGCGATTATCATAAATGTACATGTCTGACACAGCATACTCCAAACGTAATTATTAAAATGGGTAATAGAATGAAGTTCTTTTGTGCTTTGAGTCAAAGCTGAAAGAATAACTATTGTCAGCTAAAGTATCATTTTCTTCCCCCACCCCCACCATGGTATTCTGGTGATAAATAATACACCAGAAATGAAAATGGAGTTATCACTTTCTCTATTAATGACTGTCTCTTTCATCTCAAACTGTAAGCGGAAGCTAGCTTATGAACTTAAAAGTGATCTTCTCCCTAGTGTTCCTAAGATGATACCAAAGAATGTTGATACCAAAGAATGTATAAGGAAAATACTATAGAGAAATTTGATCCTGAATATCAACAAAAAAATTAAAATTAACTAAAAAGCAAGTAGCACATAGGTTTTTATTAAAACAATAATGCCGTTTGAATAACTAATGATTCAATATTAAGAAATCACTAATAAAATTTTTTTCACAAATAGTTTATTGTCAAGTTGGTTTCCACATAACACCCAGTGCTCATCCCCACAAGTGCCCCCTTCCGTGCCCATCTCCCCCCTCCTCCCCCCACATCCATCAGTCCTCAGTTTTTGTCAGCATTCAAGAGTCTCTCATGGTTTGCCTCTCTCCCTTTCCCCCACCATTTCCGCCCTTCTTCTCCCCCTTGTTCCTCCGTCAAGTTCCTCCTAATCCTCCTATACGTGCAAACATATGATATTTGTCCTTCTCTGCCTGACTTATTTCGCTCAGCATAACACCCTCAAGGTCCATCCATGTTGCTACACATGGCCAGATTTCATTGTTTCTCATTGCCATGTAGTATTCCATGGTATAGATAAACCACATCTTCTTGATCCATTCATCTGTTGATGGACACTTAGGCTCTTTCCATGTTTTAGCTATTGTGGAGAGTGCTGCTATGAACATTGGGGTACATGTGCTCCTATGCATCAGCATTTCTGTATCCCTTGGGTAAATTCCTAGCAGTGCTATTGCTGGGTCATAGGGGAGTTCCATTGTTAGTTTTTTGAGGAACCTCCACACTGTTTTCCAGAGGGGCTGTACCAGTTTACATTCCCACCAACAGTGTAGGAGGGTGCCCGTTTCTCCACATCCTCGCCAGCATCTCGAGTTCTCTGATTTGCTCATTAATAGTAATAAAATTTATTATAATCTATGTATATGTTTCTGAAAAAAATGATAAGGTTATCACTATAAAAATAAATAACACAAACAAAAATATCCATTCTTTATCTAGATGAATAATTACTTTACTCTATGACAAAAAATAGAAAATAAATATGGTAGAGAATATCACTGTATGTAAAAACATATTTGAAACAAATATTATAAATAGAAAGGACTAACAATGCAGATCAAAGGAAAGCTGGTGTTTCTTTATCTCTATCTGACAAAATAAAAGCTTCATGACTTCAATGAATTTGTATAAAAGAGAACTCAGTATTAGTGATTGTTGAACTTTTAGAAACATGTAGTTATGACAAAGAAGTTACTGTCAAATTTGGTAGGAATTAGTACTTAACAGATAATAAATTAGCTGAATCAAAATGTAGAAATTATACTAAAAATTATAGGCCAGGAAGAGGTCAAACTTTCACTCTTCACAGATGACATGATAGTCTATATGGAAAGCCCAATATATTCCATCAAAAAACTGCTAGAACTGATACATGAATTTAGCAGAGTCCAGGATATCAAATAAATGCACAGATATCGGTTGCATTCCTATACACCAATAATGAAACAACAGAAAGAGAAATCAAGGAATTGATCACATTTACAACTGCACCAAAACCCATAAAATATCTACAAATAAATCTAATCAAAAAGGTGAAAAATCTATACAATGAAAACTATAGAAAGCTTATAAAAGAAATTGGAGATGACACACACAAAAATGGAAAAATATTCCATGCTCCTGAATAGGAAGAACAATTATTGTTAAAATGTCAATACTACCCAAAGCAATCTACATATTCAACTGCAATCCCTATCAAAATAACACTGGTATTCTTCACAGAGCTAGTACAAACAATCCTAAAATTTGTATAGAACCAGAAAAGACCCTGAAGAGCCAAAGCAATGTTGAAAAAGAAAACCAAAGCAGGAGTCATCACAATCTTGAACTTCACATTGTATTACAGAGCTGTGATCATCAAGACAGTATTGTACTGGCACAGAAAGAGACATTCAGATCAATGGAACAGAATACAGGACCCAGAAATGGACCCACAAATGTATGGCCAACTAATCTTTGACAAAGCAGGAAAGAATATCCAATGGAATAAAGACAGTCTCTTTAGCAAGTGGTGCTGGGAAAACTGGACAGAGATATGCAGAAAAATGAACGTGCACCATCTTCTCACACCATACACAAAAATAATCAAAATGGATGAAACACCTAAATGTAAGGCAAGAAGCCATCAAAATCCTTGAGGAGAAAGCAGGCAAAAACCTCAAAAAGAATGGAATCTTGCCATTTGCAACTACATGGATGGAACTAGAGGGTATTATGCTAAGTGAAATTTGTCAGAGAAAGACAAATATCGTATGACTTCACTCATATGAGGACTTTAAGATGCAAAACAGATGAACATAAAGGGAGGGAAGCAAAAATAATATAAAAATAGGGAGCGGGAAAACATAAGATTTTCTTAAATACGGAGAACAAAGAGAAGGTTGCTGGAGGGGTAGTGGGGGAAGATGGGCTATATGGGTAAGGGGCATTAAGGAATCTATTCCTCAATCATTGTTGCACTCTATGCTAACTAACTTGGATGTAAGTTAAATAAATTATTTTAAAAAATAGATATTTGTTTTAAAGCAAAAATATACTTAGTAGTAGTTTTTGAGATTGTCTGCCAATGTACATGCAGATGCACATCTTTTTCCCCTTTTATTTAAGAACTCTGCAATTAGACTTGTCTGACTTATGTATCTTGTATTTGGGGATTGCAGTTAAATTCCTATGAATTGCTGTAGCAATATGGAATGACTTTAGAGAGGTTTAGATGGGTTGTGTCTACCCATAAGCTATTAGATTAAAAAAATTCTGAAAAGAAAAAATGGTAAAAATCATATACTTATTAATAAATATAGATGTGTAAACATACATATATATTCAACAAAAAAGAAAAGAATAAATGCCAAAATCTAAGAATGAAAGTTAATAAAATAGAACAGTAAGTACAACTAATATAACAAAAGTTACTTTTAAAATAGTAATAAAATAATAAATTATTGGTCTGGGTATTTGATAAATAAGAAGCTAAAAGAGAAATTGCAAATGAAGATTAGTAAGAATGAACATTACATAATTAGAAAATAGGAGATATTATATGGATCGTCCTATAACACTTCAAACTTGCTAAAAAGTTTTAAAAATAAATAATACTGATTAAAATTAATTCTAGATATTAACCCAAATTGAAAAAAGATTTAAAAACTTTAAAGAAATTTCATCATAACTCAAAAATTTATCTATTTAACTATAGTTTTACAAGCAGATTTTATTAAAACCTCAAGTAATATTAGGTCCTTGTTAAAACCATTTTTACAGGGAAACGGGTTAAGAGAAAAAGTTCTACAACTATGTCCCGATGGTTAGAACTTTAACAAAATAATGTATAAATTATTTAAAAAGAAAATTCACAGAATATTAACAAAATTGCAAAATTCAGGTCACTAGAGCAACAACCATCTCAATGTTTCCTAATGACCATGGTAGAGGAAATAAGATTTCTAAAGACTCTTACAATGTGAGTTAGGAGTGTCAAAACACATATCGCTTCTATACACAACTACATTTCTGGAAGAAGCCATATGACTCTATCCAAATACATGTAGACTCAGAAATACAATCCTATAACATGATAAGGAAATACACATGCGTGCGCGCACGCATACACACACACACACACACACGCACACGCACACACACAGACAAGAATCCTCAATAAAATGAATATGTTATTACTTCTTCAGTGATACTCAATCCAATCACCTGCAGAGGATACTGAGGATGATTTTACGATGAGAAGATTTAAAAGAGTGAACTAGTCCTCTTACCTATTTGATTATAATATTAATCTTCAGAAATTTCTAGTAAATAATATAGTATGATATAAATGCAGATAAGCAGAAAAATAAATGGATCAGAATAAAGAGTCCAGAGTAGATGTAAGCAAACAAGGGAAATATATGAGAAAATAAACTTGACATTTCAAAACAATGGGAAAGGATAGGGGCTTTCCAACAGTGATGAAATGGTGAGCTTGTCATTTGAAAACAAAGATTGATGCTTTATCACTCCTTAAAAAAATAAACTTCAGAGGAATCAGAAGTATATATTTAAACAAAACCAGAACATTTTGTAAAGTAGAAAAGAGACATTTTTAATTAAAAGGACTGTAGTAAGACACAGTGGTTCAAATTCTGTATAGGCACCTGCTAGCCAAGTGATTCTGTATACATGAGCTTCTCTAGATCTTGTTCTCGCATCTGTAAAATGGACATATCAAAAATAACCAATTCATATAACTTTTGTGAGGATTAATGTAGAAAATTCAATGTTCTATACATTTACCATAGTATCTGCCTCAAAATGCCCAGTAAATTACATACTATCAATATTACAATAATCATTACATGATTAAAAAGGCATTTATCACATTTGGCCTAGATTTGGCTGGTGGAATTGAATTAGGCACAAGTTCCATGACACGTTTCTTATTAAATAAAATATAATTGATGGAATTAATAGAAGATTTTTAAAAGGTAAAGAGTTTCATTTTGTCAATCAGGTCAATGTTCTAAATTAAGCAATTATACATCATTAAATTAGTATTTATGAGATCCAGTTAATAATTCATCTCCAGCACATTTACTTAAAGTTCTTTAGAATCACTGTATTTATTCAGTGAAGAGTGAAATAATTTAATTGCTAATCAGTCACAATAAGGGTAATATCACTCTCCACTAGAAAGAAGCATTACATGCAAGCAAACTGAGGTCATTCTAGAGGCAGGAACCGTTTCTGTGTGGAGATTTTTGATATTTGGGGATTATTTTTTCTTCTACCCCAAACACCTATTGTTTGTCTAAGATCAAGGGAGTCTACCAGCCTGTTTTCATATAGAAAACTAGAGGATAAAGCCTGGAATAGAAACCCTCAGATTCCTGGAACATTTTGAACATTGTTCCCTGATTAATGTCTTTTCCTGTGATTAACTATTGAAAAACATTAAAAGCTTTATTCTATTATAATCTTTCCCCATCAAGTTCTAAAATATCAGATGCCTTTATAAACTAAAATAAATACTTGTTTTCAAATGCTCACATGTTACAGATTTAGGAACAGAGAATTACCAAATTGGCACATTTGTGATGTATTTAAATAGATTTTTATTCTGTTGTGTGAGGTAAATCTCAACAAATTGAAGATGCAGAGTTGAAAACATGCCCCCAAACAGTGAGTGATTTTAGTAATCTCTTCAAGATTGGTCTTTATTAATTGGAAAGAATACAATCATGCTTTCGTATTTCTTTCACATAACTTTCAGAAAACAAAGCAACTTATGATAGTGATTTTCTCTGAAAAAAAAAAAAGGGGAATTACAGGCAATTATATTTTGAGCAAGATGGAACTCCAGGTATCAAGACTGGGTGAGAAGTTCTCCTAGAACCTAGAACCAACTCTATCTAGAGGACTTTGTAGGCTGTTAGAGGAAAATGCTACATTAGGGAGGAAAAGGTAAGTAAAAGAAATATAAAGTAATTACTAATTTTTTTACAAATAGTTTATTGTCAAGTTGGTTTCCATATAAAGTATAAAGTAATTATTGTGAATGCTTAGAAAAACATACATAAAAGAAGTATAAAGCAACAATGAACAAACGGCAATTAGGGATAAAGAAAGAAGGGATTCACAAAATAGACAGGGACATAGAACTTAGTTCCTGGAAAGAGCCCAGTAGGTGTGACTTAGAGATGTAGTCACTAAGATCTTAGCTTAAAGTTTTGAACACAGGAAATGTGTGAGGCCCAGGAATTGGAATCACAATCACAGTTATATGATAAATCAGGGGTGCCTGGGTGACTCAGTGGGTTAAGTATCTGACTCTAGATTTTGGCTGAGGTCATGATCTCACACTTTGTGAGTTTGAGCCCTGTATTGGGCTCCACACTGTCAGTGTGGAGCCTGCTTGGGATTCTCTCTTTCTCCCTTTCTCTGCCCCTTCCTCTTCTTCTCTCTCTTCCTCTTAAAGTAAGTAAATAAACTTAAAAAGAAAAAAAAAAAAAGATAAGCCAGAGGCACAGTGTAGAAACCTTTGAATCTCTCAGGCATACATTGTTTTAATTAGTTGTGTTTTTATGTATAAATAGTATCTGGAATTTGTAGACATTTTGGGAAGTTCACTGAGGTATGATTACTAAATTATAATTATGGTACTAAGACTTTTATGATGTTTTCATACCTTTATGACACAATTGGGTACAAAGACATTTACAATAGTTGGCTTCAATTTAAGACAAAGCAGAGTTAGAAAGGCAAATGAGGCAAATGGGATGGGGAAATGACCAAACAAGAAAGGCTAATCTCAAAATAGAGGCTCATTTTAGCTACATACATATCTCATGTAATATAATCATGCTAAGATAGTTTACATTGTTTGAAGACAGCTCTGAATACATTTCTAAGGGTAAATGTATCGGTTCTCTTTTTAGTGTGCATCTAATTTTTCATCACAGTAATGTACACATACATCCAAGGAGAGAACATTTTCTCTGGCATATGTGCTCTTGCTTTTCTTTCAAGTCCACTCCTGGTTCTTTTATCTGAGTTGCAATTTACCTGAATAATCTGAATTGCTCATGTTCTCATTTTGGATTTTCTGTCTGCAGATCAAAGAGGCAATCTTAAGCTTTGCAAAGGTTTCTTGGCTTATCACTTGATGGACTTATCATTTATTAAATGCTAACCCTCATGAGCTTACAAATAGCTGATCACATCATTACCACTATTATACTTCATTCAGCAGCCTGCTCAGTTGGTGTTTTATGTAGCCGATGTGCTGTGTGTGGATTGGTCAGCTGCTTTGAAATAGAACTCTCACTTCTCCTAATTGAAACCTGAATGACAAAGTCTGAACTATGTAGACTTGATCTCATAACTCTGCCATATCATATAATCCCGTATGAAATAAGTAACATGAATCGTATTTCAATTTTAAAACTCTGATTCCTGATAATAGCACCAATATTAAAGTACTGTATCAGCTAGGTAAAAAAGGAACAGGGTAGCAGAGACTTTGGTTGATATTTAAGATTTTTTTAAATGTTTATTCATTTTTGAGAAGGAGACAGAGAAAGAAAGTAAGCAGGGGAGGGGCAGAGACAGAACTGAAAGCAAGCTCCAGGCTCCAAGCTGTCAGCACAGAGTCTGCAGGACTGCAACCCATGGAACTTGAGGTCATGACCTGAGCCAAGTGAGATGTTTAACAAACTGAGTCATCCCGGCACGCTGACTTTGGTTGATATTTTAAATACAAGTAATAGCTAAATAAGTAAATATATGGGGATCTGAAGATGCTCCTTTTTTGATATACCAGATAAATCTCTTTATTAGTTATGTTTTTCTATACACAACCTATTAGTTTTAATTAGTCGACACTTTAAGACATTCACTGAGGTTTCTATCCCATTAAATGCCATTTACTAAATTATACTTCTAGCACTAGAGTTATTCTGATAGTTTCATGCTTTCCTGACTCAAAATTCTTTAAAAGGCAATATTCTTACATAGTCATTGCACATGTGTTGAAGTTGAAGTTGCACATACATATACACTAAATTAATGGTTTTCTTTAAAAGAGTACACCTTCTATATATTTGTAAACCATTAGGTTTGGAGTAGAAATGGCCAGCGACACAGTATCAGTTTGGAATTCTGTGTATCCTGGTAAAGAATTTAAAAAGGGATAACCTCATCTATGGTAAAACTCTTCTGTGATAGTTGACTAGGTAGTGGTACCAAGAATAAGAGAATGAAGAATACTTGTGAGTTAACAGCCTAGAAAGAAAAGTAGAGATGGAAAGAAAAGGAGAGGAAAAGTAATAGAGTACTGTAATCAGAGCGTATTAAGAGAAGGGAAAATTATGTACACAAGCAATATTGTTCATTTTATTCTTTTCAAAAAATTTAAAAATGTTTATTTTTGAGAGAAAGAGAGACAGAGTGTGAGTGGGGGAGGGGCAGACAGAGAGGGAGACACAAAATCTGAAGCAGGCTCCAGGTTCTGTGCTGTCAACACAGAGCCTGATGTGGGGCTCGAACTCACGGACGACGAGATCATGATCTGAGCTGAAGTCAGTCGCTTAACTGACTGAGCCATTCAGGTGCCCCTCATTTTACTCTCTCTAGTCTTGAATTACACGTATCATCTTGTAGTATCTTTCCAGGCTATGTAAATTACATTTTTTTTTTATTGGTGCTGTCTCCTTCTGAGATGAAGAGATGGAGGAGGAGGAAGAGGAGATGGGAGGGAGGGAAGGAGGGAGAAAGGAGAAGAGGTTCATACATTGAATTGTAGTGCTTTGTCTTGACTGTTAAGTTGGAGGCTTTAAATAAAATCAAGTAACTAGGAAATATACCCACCATCTTTCAGCGGCCTGCTTTTTATTCATTACAAATTAAATTATTTATGTAAAGAAGGATGCTGTTTCCTTTTTGACCCTCATATTAACTTTACAACCCCATCCCCACATACTCACCAGACGTTGATGGAATATTTTTTATGTAAACCGAAGTTCAGAAAAAAACTCATAAGTGGGTCTAAGTTGCCAAAATAATCTCTAACTATCTAGGATAATCCAGTTCAACTTAAAAGTCTACACACAACTAAATGAATGTCTTCTTCATTCTTTTCTGTCTTATTCCTTTTTGATTCTCACATAATTTAATCTCTCAAAGCTAGCCTAGCTAGTTTTTCCTTTAACAAACGTTTTTATTTATTAACATCATAACTGAATTTATAGAAGTATGGAAAATACGTATATGTATAGAAGGAGAAAGAGACAGAAACAGACTCAGAGAAAGTGAGAGAAAGAGAGAAGTTAGCAAAGGCATACAAGCCTACCTTACCTCCCACTTCTTAGTCAAGTTTTATTTGTATTTTGGTATATTTATGGATATTTTAAAGGCTGAAAAATATTGTGTCCTATGTATATGTCATTATTCATTTAATAGTTTACAGGTTGTTGCACTTAAAGACTTTAAGGTTTTAATGGTATAAATAATCAGTATCTTTAGTTTGTGCTATTTCTGTAAGACAGATTTCTTAGAGGATGATTGCTAGGTCAAAGAATGTGATTTTTTTTTTTTTAAATTTTAGTTCAAGTCTAACTTGCATATAATCACTTAAGCAAATTTATCCAGATAGTTCAATAACTTTCTACAGGTATATACCCATCTGATCATCTCTCATATATATAGATATATTTTTAAGCTCCCAGAAAACTTCTCTATACATCATTTAGTTAATAACATACCAAAGGATAACAACTATTCTAACTTTTAACAACATGTATCAGTTGGTTCTGATTTTGACCTTATAAATGGAAAAATCAGTATGTAATATTTGTATCTGGCTTCTTTCACTCAACATTTTGATTTTGAAATTCATACATTGAAAAAAAAAGAAAAAAGAAATTAATACATTGTGTTTAATGTAATTCATCCAGTTTCTCATTCATCTTTTATTGCTGTGTAATATTCCTTTGTGTGAGCATATAGTAGTTCACCAAACTATTGTTAAGATGTTTGAATTGCTTCTAGTTTAAGGTTATTAGGAATAAAGTTGCCAAAAATATTATTTTTATAAGTCTTTTAGCAGTCAGAAGCATTCTTTCTGTTTTGAAATTTCCAAAAGTGCAATTGCTAATTCATAAGGTAGGCATATGCTTTGTTGTGATAGACAAAGTCACATGGTTTTCCCACGTGCTGTACAAAGAATTTACAATCCCTCTGACATTGTATGAGAAGTCCAATTGTTTGCTCTCCTAACTAGCATTGTTGACCATGTACCATATGGGTGTGGTATGCTGGTGGTATAACCATTTGAATTTGCTTTTCCCTGAAAGTAAATTGTGTTGAGCACCCTTTCATATATTCAATAGCCATTTGGATATCTTCATTGTGAATTATCTGATAAAGCCTTTCACTTCTCTTTAAAAGGTGGATTGAGTGTCTTTTCCATGTTTTTTCTTATTTTTTAGGGATTCCTTACTCAGTATGGAGATATTTGTCAAACATAGGTATTGCATATACCTTCTCCTAGTGTGTGGCTTATATTGATTGAGAAGCCTGTGGTTCTCTGTCTTCTGAATGCTGCGAACTGTGAGAGATTCAGTCTGCCATTAAAATTTTCAGTTTTGCTCTGGGACTAGATAGATTGCCCTACACGTGTATATTATTATTTTATTAAATAACTCTTCTTATTCAAACTTTTTAAAGTTAATTTGGTTGATTTTAGTAGACATCAAATTATAGTTTATAAGAAACTCAATTTTTGTCTGTTTCTAAAAACTATGCTAATTATTTCTTTTACATGTATTATTAAATTTGCTACAACTTCCACATCAATGTTAAGTAATACTGCCCAGTACAAATTATTCTTTTTCAATTTAAGGGACATAATTCTATTGTATTTTTTAAAGGAAGTATTGGCTACTGTATGAGATCATATTTTTTATCATGTCAAGTAAAATATCTTTAAAAATATTTGATAGACATTTGTAAAATATAATGTTTTTACAATGTTTTCTTTAAGGTTTTTTTAAATATGTGCTCCATATAGAACAATTGATAGGTTATAAAAATATGAAACTGAAAAGAACAAATCACCTAATATCTTATATTGGGAAATAGCCATCTTTTATAATCAATAGATATCATTGTAAATGATCTCTATATGAATATATACAAATTGAGTGTTAAATATAGAGAAAAGTGTATTTAGAAAAATGGAGTTTTAATCTTTTTTAATAATTAAAATTAATTTCAATTATATTTAAATTTAATCAAAGAAATAAATATGAGAGAAAATAAAGGATTGCTTAAGTTTAGTGTTTATAACATAAGAACAGTAGATCCCAAAGTATTCCTCTAAAATTAATATCAATCATGAAAAACTATGTTTCAAATGTTAACATATTCTAATATCTCAATATAAATATAGAAATTAATACATTCGCTCCACTTACACTTACCCTATCACTGGTTTTCCATTTTTAATCCTTATTATCAGTCTTACAGTTACAAAAAACTGGATTAATTTAGTAATTAAATACCTGAAGTTTAATTTTAAGTTTAAACTAATACAATGCTCATCTTCAGTTATTTTACCATTAGTAAACTATTTTTTTCTGACTTTCTTATTTTGCTTTATTTTTCACAAAGTAGGGTTTTAAATATTAAAAATTTTTACCTTTTTAAAAAAAGATTTATCTTATTGATTTGTTTCAATTTATACTTAAAAGAATTGTATCAAACAGATACATGTTTACAGCCATACAAAAAAATGAGCAAGTGGCGCCTGGGTGGCTCAGTCTATTAAGCATCAGACTCTTGATTTCCACTCAGGTCATGATTCACTGTTGTGAGACTGAGCCCCAGTCAGTCTCTGCGCTGCATGTAGAGACTGCTTAAGAGTCTCTCTCTCTCCCTGTCTCTCTTCTCCCCCTTGTGTACATACACACACACTCTTTCTCTTTCTCTCTCAAAAAAATGAGTAAATAATACAGAAGGACAAATGAAATGCAATACGTTAATCCATCTCCTCATCATTTCCTTCTTCAGAGCGAAACATTTTTAACATTTATATTATCACTTTAAACTCACACAAAATTTTTTCTGAATATATTATTCTTGTGAAAAAAGAAAACTTTGTATATGAGGTGGCATTCCTCTTTGATAATATAAATGTAAGAGAAGAATATTTTACGTGCTTTGTATGCGCTGTATATACACAACTAATATGCATATATATATAATTTTCTAATTTTATTCATCAATTTACCTTAGACTTTGATCTCTCTTACTTTATATCGATTTGTCATTATTTTAAACTGTTGACTGGTATTCAGTAGTATATATTTATTATAATTTACTAAAATTGATTTATTTGGCTGCTACTGATAATTACTACTGGTAATGACAGTGTAATATACTGAGTACTAACTAAGTACCAACTTTGGTTCTAAAAAATTTTAATACATTAAGTTATTTAATCTTCACAATATTCCAATGAGGTAACACTATTATTTATTTCAAATGTACATGTGGTAGTTTTATTGGAAAAGTAGGATTCATGGACTACAATTTTAAAAATTTTATTTTTCTCTCACTATACCTTTATATTTGATGCCAAAGACTTAGTTCTCTACATTTTGAAATTTTAAAACAAATCCTGTTGCTTCTCTTTGTCATCATTTGGTAATAATTCCCAAGATCACATCTAGTAACCAAAAGCATTTCAGAAATTTCATTGTCTAAGTATGGTACTGACACAATAGCAGACATTCAGATCAATGGAACAGAACAGAGAACCCAGAAATGGACCCACAAATGTATGGCCAACCAATCTTTGACAAAGCAGGAAAGGATATGCAATCGAATAAAGACAGTCTCTTCAGCATATGGTGCTGGGAAAACTGTACAGCGACATGCAGAAATATGAACCTGGACCACTTTCTCACACCATACACAAAAATAAACTCAAAATGGATGAAAGACCTAAATGTAAGACAGGAAGCCATCAAAATCCTTGAGGAGAAAACAGGCAAAAACCTCTATGACCTTAGCCACAGCAACTTCTTACTCAACATATATCTCCGGAGGCAAGGGAAACAAAAGTAAAAATGAACTATTGGAACCTCATCAAAATAAAAACTTCTGCACAGCAAAGGAAGTAATCAACAAAACTAAAAGGCAACCAACAGAATGGGAGAAGATATTGCTAAATGACACATCTGATAAAGGGTTAGTATCCAAAATCTATAGAGAACTTATCAAACTTAACACCTCCAAAAAGAAATAATCCAGTGAAGAAATGGGCAAAAGACATGAATAGACACTTCTCCAAAGAAGATATCCAGATGGCCAACTTATACATGAAAAAAATGCTCAACGTCACTCATCATCCGGGAAATACAAATCGAAACCATATTGAGATACCACCTCACACCTGTCAGAATGGCTAATATTAACAACTCAGGCAACAAAAGATGTTGGTGAGGATGTGGAGAAAGAGCATCTCTTTTGCACTGCTGAAGAAATGCAAACTGGTGCAGCCACTCTGGAAAACAGTATGGAGGTTCCTCAAAAAATTAAAAATAGAACTACCCTATGACCCAGCAATTGCACTACTAGGTATTTATTCAAGAGATAAGGTGTGCTGTTTCAAAGGGACACATGAACCTCAATGTTTATTGCAGCAGTATCAACAATAGTCAAAGTATGGAAAGAGCCCCAATGTCCACCAATGGATGAATTGATAAAGAAGTGTGTATACACATACACACACACACACACACACACACACACACACCCCACAGTGGAGTATTACTCAGCAATCAAAAAGAATGAAATCTTGCCATTTGCAACTATGTGGATGGAACTAGAGGGTATTATGCTAAATGAAGTCAGTCATAGAAAGACAAATATCATATGACTTCACTCATATGAGGACTTTAAGATACAAGACAGATGAGCATAATGAAAAGGAAGCAAAAATAATATAAAAACAGGAAGGGGATATAACATAACTTTAAATATAGAGAACAAACAGAGGGTTGCTGGAGAAGTTGTGGGGGAGTATGAGGTAAGTGGGTAAGGGGCATTAAGGAATCTACTCCTGAAATCATTGTTGCACCATGTGCTAATTTGGTAATATTTATAAAAAATAAAGAAACAAAATTTTAAAGAAATTTGTCTATTACCATATTCCTGTGTAATAGTCAAAACTTCATTTGATGCAAAATGCCCTGTATTAGTTTCTGAGGGGTGCTGTAGCAAATTTAATCTATGTTGCTTAAACTGAGGTCTGTTTCTCACTGTTGGAGGCTAGAAATCCGAGACCAGGTGTTGCAGAGCTCTTTCCTTCTGAGAGTTCTAAGTAAGATTTATTTCAAATCTCTCCTCTACCTTCTGGTTGGCAATTTTGACATTTTGGGGTCATGTAGAAGGATCACCTCAATAGCCACCTTCATCTTCACATGGTATTCCTCTGTGTGTGTCTGTGTTGAGATTCCCTCATTTTATAATACCAGTCACACTGAAAGAGAGATGCTCACCCTACTCCACTATGATTTCATCTTAATTTCACTCACTACATCTGGAAAAGATTCTATTTCCTTATGAGGTTATATTATGAAGCACTAGGGAAACATGTCAACTATATAAATTTTAGAAGATATAATTCAACTTCAAACACCTCCCCATCCAACTCCCCACATAAATCACTCACTGTACTCCCTGGGCTGTGCCTTACTACTGACTGGCCAGTCTGTCTGCTGTGAAAGGAGTGTGTTTGTGCCTTGATCTCAATCCATTTTCTATTTTTCCTTTTCCTTTCCTCTCTGCCACTCAGCTGAAGATTCAGTACTGAAGGTGGTAGAGAAGGAAGAGGGGACAAGAAGCAAGAATAATCCTACTTAACTACTCTTGCTCACAGCTGGCAGCTTTATCCTTGGGTTTGGCAGTTGTTTAAAAATAATTTTTAATTTGGTGATTGAAGGAACTCTAGGAGATCCACCATTCCCTCCATCCCTCTCATCATGAGCCTTACCTCAACAGCAGTTTCTACCAAGGATGAAATAGTAGCAGTGGTCAAGGGATGTGTTTTCTGTAAAGGGGGTCCAACAATATTAAAGCTAATTAAAGGCTGTCTGCTTTTCATTACCATCATCATATACTAGGAGTTTTAAACAATATGTTTGATAAAATACTTCCTTTTACTCAATCTAAGTTCTGAACTATTGCTGTCATTATTGTTGGATTTTTTAAAAAAAATTTTAATGTTTATTTATCCTTGAGAGAGTGAGAGAGACAGAGAATGAGCAGGGAAGGAGCAGAGCTAGAGAGGGACACAGAATCTGAAACAGGCTCCAGGCTCTAAGCTGTCAGCACAGAGCCCTACACAGGGCTCGAACCCACGAACCGTGAGATCATGACCTGAGCCGAAGTCGGACGCTCAACCGACTGAGCCACCCAGGCGCCCCTATTGTTGGATTTTAATAATACATATGAAAGCTTTATATTAGCATATTTTTATTGTTTATAATTTAACAAACATTGTAGTTTACATAGAAGTTTCATTGGGAGTACTCCCGATTGTATAGTCATCCCTGTCACACAGGCTCAGCTATATGCATTCGTTTGGAGAAAATTTCACAACATTTAAAAATTAGTCAAGCTCCCTTTTTATCTCTTACTTCTGTGGTACTGAGTTTAAATAGTAGATCTGAAATTTAGACGATACAGCAGTGAGTGCAAACGGGAGATATTACAATTTTGGCATTCTATATGCTGACTTGGAATTTTTATTTTTATCAGCTTTTTTTTCTACAGAGATATTTGAAAACTGTTAGAATTAAACAATATTGCAATTTCTGTTTTTTGTTGTTGTTTCTCTCTTGTTGTTAATCTGAATTTTTGGATCTGACAAGCTCATTCTTATCTTTGAGACTTTTCTTAACCGTTTGCGTATATGTTTCCTTGTGTGAAAGACAATATTTGAGAATAAAATTAATAAAGACTATCCTGTACTAACTATGCATGAAGATAAGTTTATAGACCTGTGTGTGTGTTGATATGTGTGTATATTCTATTTAACATAATGTTAATAAGATACATTTTCACAAAATCAATGACAAGTTTACAGAAGTTAAGGCTCAGAAACTACAATGTTCTTATTTATTGTGAGTATAAGTTAGTAGACATTTAAAAAATACACGAATGTATTTAAAATGCATTAATTCAATACATTTTCCCTTTCCTAAGAGTAATATTTACTTTACTTTGTATTATTATTAAGTTTTAATGTTTTTACAGGCATGAATACATGCACAAACATATAAAAATTCATTAAAAGACAAAATTTTACTTGCTACATCTCTTTCCTGGTCATTATTATAATTGGGATAATGCCATGATTTTTAATTAAAACATTTTTTGAAAACAATTTTGTTTTCAGTAAAATCCCAATAGAGACTGGGATCTTAAAATATGATCTTTCCCAAGTATCAAATATACTAGGCACATCTCTGACTTACACTTATTTGAAGCAGACATTCATCTTTTTAGTTTATTTATGACTATCAATGACATAGCTTCTGTACACTTGGGGTTTATATACTTTGTTTTGCTTTATTAGAGCACTATTGTTCCTCCATGTGATCTTCTTTGAAAAGATCTACAATAAATCTAGGGCAATTGAATCTGTGTGTATGTGTTTTTGTGATGATTACATCGGATCTATAGAAACATTCAGGCATTTTTGTTTGTTTCACTTATTTTGCCATAAAGCAAGTCCTTGTTTTGAGGTGACATTATGCAGAATCCTGTGCAAACCTATCTATAGGTCTATATACACAAAAGAAACAAAATTCTGACTCTTCCAATATGAAAGTGATCCTATGCCATTTACCTGCTCCCCTCTAATAGGTTCTTTTATCAAATATGGTACCATATTGAGATCTAAGTGTTTTTCTCTGTTATGGCTAGATCAGTTGGTAGTAATGGGTGAATCAGACTTAGTGTTGAGATGTTGGGCTCAGGTAGAACCTCCATTCCTGTTCCTATGACTACTCTGTTTATGGATTCTTTATGGAAGCACTGAGGTGGCCAACGAAAGAAATTAACTCACAATAACTGGATTATTAATCAAATGGAGATGTCTTACCTGTAGTGATGGGGTAAATTTGGTAGACTTCGAGAAAGATTCTCACATGTTTTGCTTACTTGCATAGGTCTATTTACATGTTTTTACCTCAAAATTCTTTATACTTGATCTTTTAATCTTGTGATTTCTAGGTCCCTGAAAAAGCAACAAGACCATATTCTCCTCCCCAATATTCAATGTATATCCCTATCCCTCAAGACATAACTGCCTCCAAAGGAAGTCAATAACCAAGAGTACTGCCTGGCCTTGGTACATCATGGATACTAGTCACTGTCACAGACGCTTGCAAGCCATAGTGGTCAGTTTTAACTCCAGCCTTGCTGCCTTTTGTGGTAATGAGGTAACTTTGCCTCAGAGTTTAATGCTGCCACCAGATCTTTGCTATTCTCAGAATTCTAGCATCCTAAATAAGTCTATGGGGCCCAGATCCATAGCAGCTTCCTTTCACATCAATTCTGGCTTATAATGAACATTCCCTATGGAGAGTTTCCATGTAGGGCAGAACTTTTTCTAGTGCACTTCTCTATAGTGAAGAAAATATCCTTTGGGTGTTCCTGTGGTACATGGTTAATCAGTAGTTTCTCTGGTATTAAGTAATCTACTTAAGATTGGTACACTCATATCTTTAAGCTTGTTGAACCTTCTCAAGGGCAAGGGCATTTCTTTTATGTGGGCCATTGTATTTTCCATCTTTGAGACATCCCTGGATCATATTAAGCATGACTGCAGGTGATCTCACAGGGATATTAAATCTCAACAAATCAGAGAGTATTATTTTTTTCTTAACATTTGTTTATTGAGAGAGACAGAGACAGTGTAAGTGGGGGTGGGGCAGAGAGAGAGGGAGACACAGAATCCAAAGCAGGATCCAGGCTCTGAGCTGTCAGCATAGAGCCCGATGCGGGTCTTGAACTCAGAAACTGTGAGACCATGACCTGAGCTGAAGTCAGACTCTTAACCAACTGAGCTACCCAGGTGCCCCGAGAGTATTCTTATATAGAGAGCAATAAACTTTTGCCATATCTTATGTTTTGCAACCCATCCTTCCCACCCACCAGCTTCAAGATCCATTTCCAAGCATGTTCAAAAATGTATTGATACATTATTAGACAGATCCAACAGGTCTTTTGGTAATTAATACTACTTTTTCTAAAATAAGGATAGTACTTGTCCAGTTTGTCTGGACTGAATCTCTTATTTGTTTAAAAGCCAATAAGGAGATTAGATGGAAGCAAATCTTAAAGAGTCCAAGTATCATTTGGCAGATAATTCACCTGCAGTAATCTGTGAATGTTTTTCAGATAAGGGTTATCTCTGTCAGGAAGATGCACAGTCAAATTTGAACATACAAAGAGTCTCTGAATTTTCAAGATTCTCTAGCATATTCCCTCATGCATCTATACCTAGGAGCCAGTGGTCCTGACCCCAGCATAGAAATCTGTTGGGAGAATAAAATAAGCCTTCTTGGCAATTTGGTTACTCTCACAATTTCTGACCTCCAGTCGCAGAAGATCAGGATTCTTTAGACACATTTAATTGAGGAGCACTGCATTTCACACCATGCTCTGAGTTTGTGATCAGCTGATTTAAGTATGCCATTTTCTTTGCTCAGCCACAAGAAGGGTACTTTACGATTACTTAACTTCAGAGAATTATAGGTATCACTGCCATCATACTTCTAAAATGCTAGAGATTACATAAGCCAGTTCATGCCCTTCTACTTGTATCCCTTTCCAATTTACCACATGTGGTCAAGTCTTAGTTATAATGACACTACAGCATCCCAGGAGTTATCCAGCATTCCACTTATCTCAAGCAATCAGATCTTTGTTGCCACCTGCTGGGGAATAATCCAATTCCAGAATCTCATCCTGAGTATCTGTTTCCTGGGAACTCTGGTAACATCAACTTTCTTAGTTTGGATTCCAAAGATCATGAGGCAGGGATTTGAGTGCAAGCAGCATATTTGGGAGATGCAGAGTATATCAGTAGGAGAGTGGAGAAGTAATACAGAAAAGAGAAAGCAGCCAATAATATGCATGCTATTAAGCCAGCTTCCATGGTGGGACAAGTGCTTAATCTTGACAGGATATGGTGCAAAACACACACCCCTGAATTATTCTATCCAAGGAGAGAGGAAGCCTGGGTATTTATGTCCCAACTCCTGAGAACAATTGGATACAGGTCAATCCTGGGGGCTGTCACTTTTCCAGCACTTCCAGACTGTCACAAGTACACAAGAGGTATTGCCTTACACAGTTTTGGAAAAGGACCGACCAACCTGCAGTTGGAAGTTGGCAGAAATCCTCTAACATGATAAAGTCTGAAGAAAATGGTTGGAAGAATGATATTGTCTGCCACAGAAGAAGCTTTTTTTTTTTCAGTTTTTATTTTTATTTTTTAATTTAACAAGCATCAGATTTTATTTTAAGTGGAATATGCTTAAGTGAAACATTGGGAAAGACTGTGAGGATACACAAAGAGAAGAAATCTGAATTCTTTCTTTTAAAAATTCATTTTGAGACAGAGACAGTGAGGAGGGGAAGGGCAGAGGGAGAGGAGAGAGAGAATCACAAGCAGGCTCAGCACAGAGCCCAATGTAGGGCTCCAATCCACCAAATGTAAGATCATGACCTGAGCTGAAACCAAGAGTTAGACGCTTAACCAACTGAGACACAAAGGTGCCCCTGAAAAGTACTCTATACACAATTTGGTGTCAAGTTAAAGCCAAACATCATCCAGTGTGGTGGAAGATGAATTGAAGGATAATAAGTATTAAACATCAAATATAATTAAACCTCTACCTTGTTTCCTTTTACAGATTTAATAATCTTGATTATACATATTTTCTGAAGTTAACAAACTGATTCTGGTATCTGATGTCTTATTCATTAAAATGAGGAAATGATTAGTAATTTAGTTAAACATATTCTTCCTGATATCAAATTTATGCAACATATTACTACATATAAAATCTTTTGCTTTTGAAGATCACCAGCTATAGGGTTCTGATATTCAGTGTGTTCTAAAATAGTTACTTCAGTGTTTTTACCTAATTTAACAATTTTCTGGTTGGTGCGGTGATATTGGTGATAGTATACTTTTTCCTTCTAGAATCTAAAGTACGCCTACATTTTGTTGGGAATGTTAAATTTAAAGCACTTACTAAAGTTTGGTGCAATTTAAACTACTTATAAATCATCTGTCACTTGAAAGTTCAGTAGGAATGTTCCATATAATTGGGCCTATTGCTTTATATCACAGTTAATATTATATCTGTCTTTTCAATTTTGTCTATTATTATTTTTAAATTAAAGTTTCTAGCCTCATTTCTTGTTAGTTTTTAATAAGCTTTATTCATGAATATATTATATGGAACATATATATATTTATATACATATATATACATATACACACATATACATATACACGTACATTTCAATTGAATGGTGAAATTCCACATGGATAAAAGAAAACTAAATGGATTTCAAGAAATGAACAAATCTCTCCAGAAAGATAAGGCAGTATTGATATACAGTATGTGGAGGCAGGGGTCAAGTCTGGAGAAAAGCTGGCCAAAGAGTGGGCCTCACTACCCTAAAAGGATCATTGCAACGTACCTAGGAAATATAAGACTCAAAAACAGAAACACCAGTTTTTGCTGGACAGACTAGTAGAATAACCTGAGGAGAGTCTTGGAGCCCAGTCCCTATAACTAAATTCAGTTTTTAAGGTACTACATCATACTAAGTACATAAGCCATGTCTCTATTACATGTCACAATACACACTGATATTTTAAGTTTATTAAAAAGTAGCTTACATTTGATAAGTTTTACTGTGCGTAACTTAGAAAATACTTTATCAGACTAGCAAGGAATTTCAGGATATTAAATCTTTATTGAAATAATGTAATGTAGTTTTCAATCTGTTTTAGCTAGCTAGCAAGCTGAAGACACACCTTCCAAATGCAGAGTTTTTGTTGCTAATGATCCTGTCCAATATTTTTTGTCAAGTTAATATATATCACATTCTGCTACTAAAAATCAATCTTAATTATGGATGCCCTATTAAGTCAAGGCAGAGAAGTGTAATGATAATTCTAAGAAGTGTTAATGAGAATACCATGGTTGAGCCTATGATGAGTATGATATTAAACATTTTTTATTAGTTGGCCACAATCATTCCTTCCTCAATTTAGTTGGTTTAGGGGAATGGAAGTTGTACTATTTTATTATAATATTTATTATAATATGCCAAAGAACCAAGCAGGAGTCTAAATGTCTACCAGTAAACTGGCTCTGGTATGAGTGACACTAAAATTCAATTAGGCAGCAATTTATGAAGTGTGCCCAGAAGTGAACTAGGCTCTGTGGTACAAAGCAATCTGCATAAAGCCACTGTCTTTCGTGTGTTCAGTATATGTGATCAGATTTCTATTTCCTGTGTCCTGGAAGGAGAAATGGAAGAGTTCAAATGAACAGCATACGTGAAGAGAAGAGGACAAAAAGTATGGGTAGTTGTATTTATCAGACTATATGAAGTCATTGCATAATTTTCCCCTATCTTCTCTTTGCTTGTAAAAGGAGATTGGAGAGGCGCCTGGGTGGCTTAGTCGGTTAAGCGTCCAACTTTCGCTTAGGTCATGATCTCGCGGTACGTGGGTTCGAGCCCCGCGTCGGGCTCTGTGCTGACTGCCAGCTCAGAGCCTGGAGCCTGTTTCAGTCTGTGACTCCCTCTCTCTCTGACCCTCCCCTGCTCATGCTGTCTCTCTCTCTCTGCTAGAAATAAATAAAAATAAAAATAAAAGGAGATTGGAGTGGGGAAAAAGGAAAAGTTTTAAAAATGGCTGAGTTTTTGCAGTTAGACAAGTATAACTATCTTTATTCATCTCTAACTGCTTAGATATGCACTTTCAAATATTAATAGTCTTTAAATATATGTGTCCATTACCCTCTTTAACACTTGAATGTTTCTTATACTGCTCTGATGTGATATTTATTTTGTTCTTTGCATATTCAAACCTTAAAAATAAAAACAAATGAAAACTGCTTGTGACTCTGGTCACCATAAACACAATATTGTATATTTATTGAAAATAAAAAATTAAACCAGATCTTATCTTAGGATGATTATATTGAAGTAATCATGTATTTAAGAAAAAAATGAAAAAATAAATCTCAAAAAAATCTATTTAAGTAAACATCTACTTTTAGACAAAATAATCTACTATTGCAAACATTTGGCTTGTAGGTTTATATCTTGTGAAATCATACTATAACTCAGTAACAATAAACTCAGCTTTGGAATAGAAGAAATTTAAATTCATTTAATTTTCACAGTCCAAATATAGATTTTTGGGGGCAGACTGCCAGCAGTTTTCTTGGGTCACAGAAAATAAATATTGCATCTCTCCTATCACAGAGACAAAAAACACAGCCAGTATTTTGAATTCCGTATCAACTGGCTTTTATTCAAATATTCAAATAAGCAGTATCTTCTTATGGAGAATGAATCCCCCCTCTAATTAGAGTATAAAAAATGTGATGGATATAATACAAAATGTGACCATCTGCATTTCTCTGTCTTGTCTTTTTCAGTTAGAACTCGCAGGTGTCTTTTAAACAATGATGAATTAGAAGGAAGGCTCTTTTTTACTCATTTGTCTGTTAACTACCTTTATGATAATAATGAATTTGCATTTTTAATTTCCTCAGTTGTAAATGAGCACCTCTGAACCACTTCCTAATTATTTTACAATTTTCTGTATTGTTCATTATTCATGCTTTCTATTTACTAAATAAAAATGACTTTTACTCTGAAGGACATTTGCAATTCTTATTATACCAAACATAGATCATCTGGCTCTATATAAGAAAAAAGGAGTAAAAGAAAACATAGGGACATAATATCCAACCAAAAACAATTGAATGGATATGCCTGTTCACCCATACATATAGAGAACAGTGTCAGTCAAGATGGATAATCTGGTGTATTAGACAATATGCTTATTAATTTTTATTGATGATGTAAAGCTTTCTATTCAACTCATTTTTGGATATTTTTAATTATTATTTTTAATATATTGTCCAGCATAGATACTAGTTGCACATAGTACAAAATTCAAAAGATACATAGGTAAAACGTAAGACAAGTTCCCTCTCTCTATTCAACTCACTTTATTTAGGAGAGTGGCACTACAGAAGTGTGAGCAATCTGTTGAATAGTAGCCAATGAAGATAGAAACCTATGTAAAACATGTTCTTCTGGACTGTGTGTATAATTATTTGAAAAAGCAAGGTTTATTCAAAGTTTATCTACAAAGTGTTAGATCCAGTTCCTATGAACTTACAAGAACCCACATCTCTTCTATCTTTGTTTAGTGACATCACTGATAGCTTGAAATTGGCCATAGTAAAAATATTTACACCAGATCAAAACTGTTGAATGCTAACAATCACGACTAGGCAGTTTACTAGTATATGACTGCTTATGAGGCTTTGTAGAATTCCTTCTGCTTAGTAAAAGAAGATAAGCAAAATAATTGCTGATAGTATCACTTTAACAAGACTTTGTGCTGATACACTGGAAATGAGAAATTGAAGAGGTGGTAGTTAGAAGGAAGTTCAAGAAAAGGTGGACAGCATTGTCCCTGGTGATAGACAGCTTTAACTGACTTACTTTTTCTCTATATGAGCATACACAACTGCTAAGAGTCATTATATTTCCTTCTTAGGGAAATTATGTGACCAGATAAATTTGTATTATACAACAGTCCTTGCTGTTTCCTTTCTCTGCTACTTCCCTAGAATGGTTCTGTGGATATGTCCATTTTAGGGTGAATTCAGCTTCTATAATGGTGTGTAACAGTGAAAGTTAGTAGGGGTTCTACTAATCCACAAAAAGGAAGGGAAGCATGTGCAGGAAAATAAAAACCAAAAAACAAAAAATAAAAAATTGACTGAATTGTTCTAAGGACACACACACACACACACACACATCTTTTTGCCTTTGGTGGAAAGATGAACTGTATTTGCATGTAGTAGCTGTATATTTTTATTGTATATATTCTCTGTGAAAATATATTTTTCTTGAGCTTGTCACTTATCCCTGAAGAGACTAGACTTGTCAGTATGCATTTAGTATAGAGGAATGGATCTAAGTTTTGAAAAGCCTGAAATAAATAATTTGGAAATCCCTCCCTAAAGAAAATGATGCAAAATTATGAACAGAAAATGAAATATGAACTTGAATATTTAGTTAGGACATGGAAAGAAATTATAATAAAATATTTATTTGAAATATGTCAGCAAAACAGCATATTAAAATATTTTTATTAATTAGTATTCTGTCATACCTCTATAATAGGTTTTCTTATACTTTTGCTTGCATTCTTTCTGTTGTCTTTGCCTATTACAACTTTTTAATTTCACCATAAAGATATGGTGACATGATTTCTGAACATACTTTGAAATGTTTCTCTATCAACTAATTTTTTTAAATTATAAATTTTACACACTTGTCAGCTAGATTTATTTTTTCATGATCATCATTCAAATTTCATAAGTGCTTATGTTATTTAAAAATATTAATATTTTATATTCAATTTTTGTTTATACTATACTTTCTTCTAACCACTATCAAACTAGCATACTTATCTAAATAGTTTATGATTGCAACATATAATTATATAGCCTCTACTATAATTCATGCACTCTGCTAGATCCAAAGAATATAAACATATAAATAAATCACTTATGCTTTTGATATTATATTAAGATCTATAGTTTAATATTAAGACACTTTGCCTTTGAGATTTTCTTTGCTATGATTTCTTAACATGATCCTTTCCTCATTCAATAAGATCCAAAGAATTTATGGAATTAGGCTTGTTCTAATGAGAATATAAAATTTAAAGTGTAAATATTTAGTTTAGTTGTATTATTTTTAATGTAACTTCCAAAACAGACTTTTGAAAACTAGTAAGGAATTATAATTTGGATGCAGTAGCTTTTAACTTATTTTGTTAAGAAAAGGAACAAACACTAAAGGGAAAAAGCACAAAAGAATCAAACAAGGAAGAACTTGGGGCATGAAAATACTATCTTTTTCTCTGATGGACCAGAAGGAGTGAGAGACTGGGGTGAATATTAACTATAAAGGGAGTCTGAAGGTCTTGAAAGACAGGCAAGGAAAGGCAGGGAATAGTATCATTATTGTAGGGAAACTTCTATGAGCTGAACCATTTACCTACAGTAGTACCCATCCAAGAGAGCAGCAAAGGGGTTGCAATGAGGGACCATATTAACATATTAACTTTCCTTCTATCGTAACACCTTAGTATAAGCCTTAAGATGAGAATAGCATCATGCCAATAGTCTCAGAGGAACTATGACAACCTACCCACATATGCAGACTTTATTGAGCTGTATGAAAAATGTCCATCTGGGACACTACTCTTTACAATGGCTGACAGTGCAGAGTCTACTTGATATTCTCTCTCTCCTTCTCTCTATGCCCCTCTCCCGTGCTATCTCTTTTTCTCTCTCTCAAAAATAAATAAATAAACTTAAAAAATTTTCTAAAAACAATGGCTCAGGACACTTTCAGGTTCCTAAACAGAGAGTAAAATCCTTGGGAAAAGAAGAAAGAAGTGAAATACAAAGCACTAGCGCCTTTTCTTGGAAGTGACTTGCAAATGGTGAAGCTCATGCCAGTAGAGGATCTAGCGTGGAAATGTGCATGTGGTTATAATTGAATGAGGTCAGTCTGTTAAATTTGAGCTCAGAACCAGAAGTACAATAAATTATCTCCATTATATGCCCTACATTATTTCCATATGATTATAAATTATTTAATCAACAGAAATTATTGAACACTTTTGGGCATGAGGTAGGGTAATAAAACATATGCATGTATAATTACCATGCTACTTTATCCAAAGTCCACGATTTGATCAAGTTAACTATTAAAATTTTACCAGGAAGCACAAAAATAAGCAAGATTCATCTGAGGCACTTAAGTGAAAGCATAGACTCTTACACTCTCAAATTTAGAAAGTGTCTTAGATGCCATGCTAAAAAACACTTATCAAACACTTCTTTAAGTTTTTATTTTAATTCCAGTTATTTGCATTTTAAAGTCAGTTCAAACAATTAGCTTTCTTCTTAGGGAAGCCTATTCATTTATTGATGAGCCGTGATTATTATAACTTTTATTTTTCAATGAATAAGACATGCTTTTTATAACTTTAATAAACTGATATTCTATCTTCTAAAACTTCTCATCATAAGTAGAATTTGTCCTCCAGATTTGTAGTCCTTTCTTTGATTATTTTTGTGGAGATATTCTTGACAGATGAAGTATATAGCTTATGATTCAGTCTCATAAGCATAAATAGATTTTTTTTACCATGTTGTAGCATATATAATACAGGTCACAAAATTTCTACTACTACCTAAGAATACTTTCTTTTTCTCTTTCAGTGTGTCTTTATTTTCTACTGCTGTTGGGAAGTACTACTCTGTGTAATAGATAATCTTTCAAATTTGTGAAGATGGATTTTATGCTACCAGCCCTAAAACTTTTCTTGTGAAATATAATAGTATGGTGGGGCATACAATGAAACTAACTTATTGTGCTTCTGGTCCTGAACTGAAATTTGACTGAATGATATTTCCACACTATATCATGTACTGGAAAGAGCTTCACCATTTACAAATCGCCATTTGCAAAGATTCTCTTTTCCTGGCTGTACAACTCAGATTCCTTCAGTATCGTCTCATATCTCAAGTTGCTAACTCTCGTCATCATGGTGTGTATTCTTCTCATTATGGCAAGGAATAGGTACTGAGTTCTGCTCTGTGGCAAGCCCTGATAAAGATAAAAGATGAGCGAATTTTACTTCTTGGTTCACAGGAACTTTGAAATGAATGAGATAGGGTGCTGAGATGCAGGATACAGCATGTCTTGATGGTTAAATCATATTTTAAAAGGGAACTGATGGAAATGAGGGAGTTTGCTATGTGTGTATCTTGAAGTAAGAACACTGAGGCAGAGGAATACATGTGCAAAGGCTCTAAAGCAGGAACCATACTTTTTTTTGGGTCCTGGAGTAGAGTAGGCAAGTTTGATGGGGAGATGGAAGGAGATAAGGTCAGACCTGTTAAAGAAGAGAACCTAAAGTGACCCTACCAAACTCGCACCACTGCATCTTTTAGCTATGTTTTTCCAACTGTACCTCATCTCACTGGGTATGTGGCAGAGACTGGTGAACTGAAGCAGTAGGGGGAAGATTCAAAAATTACAGGCTAAAGATGGGGTATCTTCTTAGAGTGCTATTTGATTGGAAGTTTAGTCATTAAAACATTACATGTATTTTAAAAGCAAATATAATTATAGTGTTTATCAGCACTTTACAGATTTGATGAGCATGCAAATTACCTGAAGATCTTATTAAAATACAGATCAGGATTCAATACTCTTGAGATTTGTATTTCTAACAAGCTCCTAGATGACGCTGCAGATCCAAAATCATGCTTAGGGTAGCAAGGGTTTCTAATGCAATATTTATATTATTTTTAAGATAGAAGTTAAAATACTTCTGGTGGGATGCTTTAAAATAACCTCAAAAACCCCAAGCTGTGCATTTATATTCTTCTAGTCTTCAAGGCTACATACAATTGAAAAAAGATGTCCAAAAGGCTTTTATTTTTTCCCTCAACAGATCTTATGCCTGTGATTTGGACTGCACCCTCCAGATGGTAATAGTGCTTTCAGTTACAGCACACAAATCACCAATTCAACTCTATAGCGCATGGCTGCAGGATAGACTTTAGCAAGTTACCCTGTCTTTTACAAACTAGTTTTAAAAACAAAAAATTGCAATCTTAATTTAAAAATAGTAAGAGTTGCAAAACCTAGTTCTTCACAAGATACATTTCAGAAATTATATAAATATCTATAATTAAATAAAAAACACTAAAGTACCTATGGATCTGTCTTTTACATAAGCATTTATTGTCACATCTATTAAAAGGAAAATATTAAAATTCAATTCTATTAAATTTTAAATTGAAAGGTTGGCAGAGGGACTTTCACTATTGTCAAAGTGTGAAACTGGCTCTGTAACTTCTGGCATGAATCTCAGCTTAAAACAGCTCATCTATCCCATCTACCTAAAACAGGGTCAATCATCTTTAATTAATTTATATGCCTCATCAGTGAGAAGCATCCATTTGATTTATTAATAGGTCTCTAGAGAGCAAATTAGCTTCCTTGGCAGTTCCTAGTACACCCTGAATCACAGTGCAAACAGAAATTTCTCTTGCTAGCTTTCTGTCTAGCTTTGATACACAAAACCCATAAAAGCCAAGAAAAGATTTACACAATAGCCCGGGTATGGTGACAATTGCAGAACTGTAGAGGTTTGGGTTATAACATCACGTACTACTATTAAGGAAATAGCAGCCCCAATAATTTAGTGACCTATGCAAGTCGCCACTGCTTGGCTTATGGATGGGAAGGCTAATTACAACAACTCAGATTTCTGGCCGCATTGTTCTATGGGAGTCATATCCACCACTCTCACCACTATTCTAGATTCTCTTAACAGAGTTGATGTGTGACATGTCCCCTAGTGTTTAATAGCTGTACATGCTTGAAAGTATAAAAAATAACATGCCTTGTGAATCTCATGAATCCAATAAAAACATAGCATAGGATGTAGATATTTATTACTATTATAAGAATAATAACATCTTTTCACACAACATGCTATTCTTCTAAAGAAGAGTATGGTCATAATACTTGATTCAGTGTATTTCTCTAAATGCAAATGGAGTATGCATTTACACAGTTTCTTCCTTTTTACATTAATATTCTAAGAGATGGTGATACCTTAGTAGCAATATTTTTCTAGCTATGTGAGGACTACATGAAGTGCTGTATCAAAGAGAAGGACTCCATCTTGACTTCTGAGCCTCTAGGACAAAATTAATCAAGAGGTGATGGCGAAGCTAATTGTGGCAGAATTAAGTGGAGGTATGAGTGAGGTTTTCGAGATAAATCCAACCTTTGGAAGAACAATGGACTGCAGTTCAGCCAGCATTAGGTAGGTCTAGAGAAGTAGCTCTCCATCACATAGGGATATCCATCTGTAACAGTTCAGGTCCCCCTCTCTTACCGAGTACAAACTCACTAGCTAATTTCTTCATGCCCACTGTACTTATTCCCTCTGAATTTAGCCACACAACAGTTTATTCTCTCATCAAGTTTACAAAGTTGTTTTCAGGAATTTTTAAATGTCATTTTCTTTTTATTTATTTATTTTTTATTTCTGGTGGAGAAAGACAGTGTGAGCAGGGGAGAGTCAGAGAGAGAGGAAAACACAGAATCTGAAATAGGCTCCAGCCTCTGAGCTAGCTGTCAGCACAAGAGCCTGATGCGGAGCTCGAACCCACGAACCGTGAGATCATGACCTGAGCTGAAGTCAGGCACTCAACCGACTGAGTCACCCAGTTGTCCCTTAAATGTCATTTTCAAAATAATGAAACAGAGGCAATACATGCTGTTTCTTGCCCAAGGCCATGCCATATTTAAGTGGTAGTATATCTATGAGATTTGGGTCTCAAAGTGGGTTTTGGGGTTTTCTGACTTTAACTTTCTAGATGAGTGTTTTCACTGACACACATAATATTTCAGATGCTTTTGTTTATACTTTTATTTATTTTTAAATGTTTATTTATTTTGAGAGAGAAAGTATGCTGTCAGCACAGAGTCAGACATGGGGCTCAACCTCAACTGCCAGACCATGACCTGAGCCAATGTCAAGAGTCTGATGCTAAGCCAATTGAGCCATCTAGGTGTTCCTGTTTTTATTTTTAGAGAAAAAGTTCTATCCCAATTATATAGCCGATTGTAGTTGTACTTAGAAAAAAAATGTGCCCTATACTGCCAATTGCTTAATCTTTAAGTACTTATTCTCTCAATATCCTCAGACTGTGAGTATTATAAGGAAACATGTCTGTTTTGTTTACTTTATAACTGGTATCCAGCCCTAATCTGAGTTGACACATTTAATAAGCTCAGCAGACATTTAATAAATTCAAAATTAGTATTGCCTTACACCTGTTAAAATGGTTCTTATGAGAAAGACAAAGTATAAAAAGTGTTGATGAGAACGTGGTGAAAAGGGAACACTTGTATAATACTGGTGGGAATAGAAATTGTTAAAACTATTGTGAAAGACACTATAATGTTACTTTAAAAATTAAAAATAAAACTACAATTCTATTAGCCTACTTCTGGGTATACACCCAAAAGAAGTAGCAATCAGCATCTCAGAGATATCTGCAACCCTTGTTCATTGCAGCATTATTCACAATACTCAAGATATAAACAACCTAAATGCCCATGAAGGATGAATGGATAAAGATGTGGAATATTATGTAGCCATGAGAAATAAGAACATCCTGCTATTTCAACAACATGGATGTAACTTGAAGGCATGATGCTAAGTGAGATACATCAGAGAAAGAAAAACACTGTATTATATAATTTATCGGTGCAATGTTAAAAAAAAAAAAAAAGCCAAACTGGTAAAAAACAGAGAGTAAAATGTTTACTAGGGATGGTGGATAGGATTCATGTTTTTTAAGGACAAAAATTTGCAAATAGTACTAAAGTCCTAAGATCCAATGTACAGCAGTGGATATGGACAACATTATTGTGTTATAATCATCAAACTTGCAAAGAGGCTAGATCTTAATTATCCCAACCACTAAAGAGAAATGACAATTATGTGACATAATACAGTTGCTAATCATTGCTGTAGGTAATGACACTGCAGTACATAAATGTATCAAATCAACATGTTATATACCTTAAATTTACTCAATGGGAAATGTAAAAAATATTTCAACAAAATAAAATAAAATCTCTCTCCTAAGAGAGTCAATAAAGAAGTACATCTAGATGGAATTTTGGGATTTCTAATTGACCCTTCTAACCTTTTTCTCAGTGGAAGAGAAAACTCTTTACAACCAAAATCCAAAGGCTGATGACATGTCTTCCACAGTTCAATGTTCTTGATTGCTAATTGGTTCATGACCCAGATGAGTCATTCAACAAAGCCTTATTTTATTTATGTAGTAAAATCTGTAAAATCTCATTTATGTAGTTTCACATAAATTCCCTGAGATAGTATTTTACTGGTTGCTACTCAGTCGAAATATCTTCCTTCTTTAATAGTATTGGTGAGAATACCAGAAATACAATCAATTATCTTTTCACACAGAATTTCTTTAAGAGGTTTGAATTTAAACCATTATATCATATATTAATTATTGTGTGAAGCTTTAATCTGAATATTAAGACTTATTGAATTATCTCAGCCCATAAATCCATCATCTTTGCCTAAGGTGTAAAAAACTTTCCATTCCCCAGGCTGGCATTTGAGTCTTCTAAGGGCAATGGTTTCTCTTCAGTCTTCAGGGCCTCTCTGCTGCCCACAGACTGGTGTCTGTGCTGACTGCATGGTCATTTACCAAATAATAAATATTTCTCATCTTCGCTGACATCAACATATAACCTGCATGGGTTTTAGAGTTAGCATGAGTACCCTATACAGCTAAAATGCCATTTCTAACATCTGTTTTATACTTTACAGATTGTTTAATCTGTATTACACTTTGCTTCTTCTGGGAACACAGAGACCAAAACATACTTGCTGCTTGCTAATCCTAAATGATGCCAAATTCTTACTTTTCTCCCTCTCTTTCCCTCCCTCCCTCTCTCTCTCTCTCTCTCCAATCAGTAAGGAATTTTGATTATCTGATTTTATAGGTGACTTTTCTTTCTTTCTTTCTGTGGTCTTCCTTTTCCACCAGAGAATTTCTGCCTGTTTTCCATTATCTTCCTTTCCCTCCAGTTTTTTTCCCAACCCCCAAACAACTCCATTCTCTCCTCCCATAGAGGACTCTACACTTACTTCTATCAATAAATCACTACCTATGTTTAGATCATTATTGGAAGTGCTACCTTAAATTGTTATAAGAAACTCCACCTTTACAAAATATGAAATCATGTGCATATTTTAAGAGAGTTAAAGGCAGAGAATATTAAGAAAAACAGTTCTATATTTCTGAAATTATTTCTGTCAGAACATAGGTACAGTATGTACTATAAACACTTTCCTGTAATACAATATACACTGAATTGCCACTGCTATTGCTCACAAATGGAAAAAAAGAAATAATAGTTGAGGGAATGAAAATTACTGACCGATTGTGTTGATTATATACATTTGCTATAGGGTATTCTACATAGTGGCTGATGTAGAATCCACCCAACCATTTCCTTTTATGAAGACAGAAAAAAATTATAAAACCACCATATTCAGGATCCTTTAAACTTTTAAAATAGAAATACATAGATTTTAGAAATGTTTTTCTTAACCTTGATAAAGTAAAATGTTCATAGCAGGGTGTCTGGTAACTGTCTTCTGAAATTGCAACAGGACATTCTACATGCCTACTGGCCATTTAATTTAATGGGATTTTTATTAGTGTACACACACTGGTTATTTAAACCACAGGGGTCTTTGCAGGTATAGGCACGAAGAGAAGAGAAAAGAAAAACCAAAAGCTGCAATTTCCTTTTTTTTAAATTAAATACTTACATTTTGTATTCATTTATTTAAATTACATTCCTACTAACTTGTTTTTCCAAAGCATTAGGAGGACTATCACTTTTAAACAGGTGCAAACCAATATAAAGTATAAGGGATTTGTTTTTAAGTCATTCATTTCCTTCAACTCTCCAAAATGGTATGGTGTAAACAATTTGCAACTACATTTTCTTTAAGACTGCAAACGGACAACTCCAGAAAAACAGAAATAAAACTTATCTTTCTAAAACAAATTTGTTTTTACTGTTACCATATTTTATTTGCTTATGACTCATAAAATGACAAGTGCATTGCAGTTTAATCATATATGTAATTATATATTTCATATTCAGAAGCCCCTCAAATAGGAATTCTAAAATTTCTAAATCTAGGCAATCAAGATTCCATTTTTTTTCATTTGAAGTACATACGTTCAATGAGGTAATCTAAGGAGCCTATATCACCATTAAGCCAGCACGTTAGTGAACAATGCCTTAGTTTTTTTTTCTTTTTAAAAATTTTTAAAACACTTTCTTAAAGTTCTGTATAGTTGTTTTACTTGAACTAAATGGTGACTCCATTCAAAAGACTAACTCAGAATATAACTGAGAGACCATTTTGTGGTGTTATAAGTTTTAATTTAAGAAGAGTGTATAAATGTTAAGAAAAACAATTTAATCCTCCTTAGAAATCTTGTATATTCACACATTGATAACATTAATTTTAAAATATGAAAACGGAAAAAGGAAGAGGAAGGGCAGAGGAGGGATAGTGATAAGGACAATGAAAAGGAGGTAATTATTAGATTTTGGAAAAGGCAGGATCGTTTTTTGGCTCCAAAATCCAGGTGTGTGTATGCGTGTGTGTGTGTCCCATCCAAGTTGTGATAGTTGCAAGGGTTTGCTTTCCTGCTTTGTTCCAATCTTCACTGTTTCTGCATTACTTTTGATTCTGTATTTGGTGAAACTTGGCTCACATATCATATATCATTGAAGTCAAGAAACTTGAGAGTTGAATGCAGTGCAATTTTCACTGGAACAACAGATATTAACTAAGATTATCTTGGGAAAACCAGAGGTATGATCAACCTTAGCTTCAACCATCAAACCTGTGACTCAGCTCTACCAACATAGTATGATATGCAAGTGTTTAAAATCAGATTAGGTGAGATAGAAATTTACCCAACAATTATATGTGAAAATATACTGTTAATAAGGTTCAAAAAATCAAGAGATATGATATAAAATAGCTTAGAATGATAAACCTTAGAGAGGTTTTTTGCAAAAGAAAAAGGAGAAAAAAATGTTTAAAAATGTAAACAAACTGAGTTTCAAGGATAGGGAAATTTCACTGTCACTTATTTATTAAGAAAGAAAACTTCTGACTTGTTTTCTTTTTTCAATAAAATTGATTTTTTTTCCTTCTAGAGTTATCACAATGACTTCAAACTGTCATTATATGGACCCATGCCTTAATACCTTTTATGTTCATTACAAGAAAGAATGAGAAACAGAAAATCTGGATGAAGTTTGCCTAAGATGCATTAATAAGAGTTGGTAAGTAACTATGATATGTTTGGCCTTGAGCTCTTCTTCTGCATTAGTGAGCATGATTATCTTAAAACTGGGAGCTGTTGCAATCTGGACGCTAGTCCCTTTGGTAACAGAGTTAACTGAGGAGAAATATAACCAAGGTTATAACTCCAACAACTTTTTCAGAATCCTGCTTGCCATAAAGGTAAACTGTTTGTCTTTATTTTCCTTGTGGACTATTAAATCTATACAAAGTAAAGGGGAAAGTTTCAACAAAAGACCCCTGTCATCCAATTAGATTTTTCAGTGATTATTAAGAAAATAGAAAATACTCCCATGACTTAATTCTAAAGAGGCCTACAAGGGAGAATTTTACATAAAACAAAATATGGCTATGTTCTATTTAAGAATAAAATGAATACCAAAAAAAGTATTTTCTTTTAGTTTGTCAATAGAAACTATAAATTGTATTTAGTATAGCATATGTGTTAGTGTAGAATGTCTTGAGTACATGCATTAATCAGAGCGGGGATTTTTAATTTAAACATTTTTTTTAAATCTACTTCTTAAATACTTATTTATTTTTGAGACAGAGAGAGACAAAGCAAGAGCTGGGGAGGGGCAGAGAGAAAGAGGGAAACACAGAATCTCAAACAAGCCCTAGGTTCTAAGCTGTCAGCACAGAGCCCAACGTGGGGCTCAAACCCATGGACCATGAGATCATGACCTGAGCTGAAGTCGGACTCTTAACTGATTGAGCCACCCAGGTGGCCCCAGAGTGGGTTTTTTAAAAAAAATTATTGTTTGTTTTTTTCTAATTGAACAGAATATCTTAGGAAGTAGATACAGGATTTTCACTGAAATTGAAATTTTACCAGTGACTTGGATATATATGCATTTTAGATAAGTATTTGAAACAGTATTTGGAAAGGGCACAAAATTGTTATGAAGTACTGTAATTACTTAATAGTTACTAAAAATCCTTTTAAAGGATTACTTCTTATGTTCAAAATGGGTAACAGATGACTAGATTACCTTCTAAAGTGAAACAAAAACATAAACAAAAGATGGACAAATTATGTGAGACAATGATTTTCAATATATAAGGTACTAAGCAATTATGAATAATGATCACTGATAGAAGAGGGGAAATTATGTGAATACTGCATGTGTCCCAGCTAGTATAAAGAGTAGAACATTGCAGACAAAATGTAGGGAAAGAGAACACAGACAAAGCCCAGTGGAATCCTTGAGTCGAAAAGACAGAATTGAAAGTCTGGAGAGATTGAGATGGCTAGAATTTATACAACAGAACACTGGAGGAAATGAGTTGCACTGTAAACTCCTGAGGTGTGAAGATGGTCCCTTTTGAGTATTTAGGTGAGTACTGATAGATTCATATATATGAGGAAACGACCTGTGTTAAAGGCCAACTAACGGGATATAGGCAGCAATATCCAACTCTCACAAAGTGCTGTGGTTAGTGTGTATCTCCACCAGCAACACTGGAAAACTCATAATTTACAGACATTGGGTATTCATGGAGCATTCAGAAGAGTAGTGGTATTAAGAAGAAAATTTCCAAGTTTCAAAGTATTGCCTCAGTAACAGGGGAAAAAAAGAGCCACAGACTAATCCCTACTACATTCTTATTTCCAGAAAACTACAATAGCTTAGCTACAACCCAAATAAACCTCAAGAATATTTACAGGAATTCAAAATACTGAGCAAATGTAAGGTTAAACATACAATGTCTAGCATCCATCTTTGTATATGTTTAAAGAGCAAAATAGAGTTATGGTGATATATTTTAAAAAACAAACTTTTAGGATGGAATGTACAATAATTAAACAGAAAAATATACTGAATGAGATTAACAGAAGATTAGACAAAGAGAAGAAAGATTAATTAATGTGAAACTATAGCAACAAAAACTATCCAAAATAAAATACAAACTCAAAAAAGAATAATAAATTATGAAAATAGCATCAGTGGACAGTGGATCAATTCACACTGCTTAATATGCAAGTATTTTAGAGGATATAAAAGAGAAAAAATATTTCAAGAAATAGTGACTGAAATTTTTATCAAACTTGATGAAAACTATAAAACTCTAAACCCACATATCCAAGCAACACAAGTACAGGAATGTGAAGAAAAGGGCACATCACAATCACATAACTCAAATCAAGTGATAGAGATAAAATCTGTCAAGTAGCCAAGGAAAGAAGATGTGCTGTGTATAATAGAACAAAACCAAAAGCAACTGTACATTTCCCATCAGAAACAATAAAAATTGAAAATAAACAGGCAATGACACAAGATCTATAAAATACTGGAACTAGGGGGCGGGGAACCTGCCAATCTAGACTTCTATACTTAGCTGAAGTATTTTTAAAATACAACGATTAGACTAATGTGTTTTCTTCAGGTACATAAAAGCTGGAGTACTTAATCAGAAGCAGTTATGCACCACTCTAAGAAATGTTAAGAAAGCCCTTCTGATCAGAGGAAAGTGATACTGGATGTAAATATAGACCAACACAAATGAATAGGAGCACTGGAAATAGTAACTATATAAGTATATATTTAATATATGTTCATTATTTATATCGTATTTAAAGGTATTTGACTGCTTAAACAAAAAGTAATAATAATGCAATTATTATTGCATATGTGATTAAATGTTAACAACAAGAAGAGCGCCTGGATGGCTCAGCTGATTGAGCGTCCACTTTGGCTCAGGTAAAGGTCTCATAGTTTGTGAGTTAGAGCCCTGTGTTGGGCTCACTGCTGTCGGTTCAGGGTCCACTTCAGATCCTCTATCCTCCACCTTTCGGCCCCTCCCCAACTTGTGCGCACGCATGCGCTCTCTCTTTCAAAAAAAATTAATAACAATAGAATAACATCGGGAAGAGTAGAAATATAACTATATTCTTTAATATTCCTATATTAATGTAAACTGATTTATTATGACTTGAAGGAAGAGTGTGATAATTTAAAGATGTATAACATGAATCTTAAAGTAACAACTAAAAAAAGCAAAACAGAGAGTTTTAACTAAATGAAGAAAGACTCAGAATTTATACAAAAGTAAAACAAGAGGAAAAGGGGAACAAAGAAAACAAAATGAATAAGAAACAAAAAGGAAGATGACAGGCTTAAACCAAAGTCTATCATTATTCCAATTAAATGTGAATGTTTTAAACACAGCAATTAAAAGACAGAGATTACCAAATTGGATTTTTAAAAAAAGCCCCAAGTGCCATTGCCTATCATAAACACATTTTAAATATATTTTTAAAAATGGTTAAAAGTAAAAGATACATTATGTTAACACAAATCAATAGAATGCTGCAATGATGATATTAGTATCAGACAAAGTAAATTTGAGAATAAAGACTATTAGCAGTCATAAACAAGGTTATTACTAATGTTAAGTTAATTCATCAAGATTACATAATAATCTTTACCATTAATGTATCTAATAACAGTTTCAAGATAAATGTATCAAAAATTGAGAGAATGGAGAAGCACAACAAATTCACAATTCAAAAAATTGTAATCGATCTCTCTCAAATGTTAATTGAGCAATCAGACAAACTGTTTTTAAAAAAGCACATAAGACTTCAACAATACTGTCCACCAACTTGACCCATTTGACCTTTATAAATCACTCTACCCCCAAATCAGCAAATTACACTTTCTCTGCATGTGCAATGGAACATTTAACATAATACATGACATTCTGGTCTCTAAAACTAAATTCAATAAATTTAATGGAATAAATCTATAAAAGTCTGCTTTCTGATTGCAAATAAGTTAAAATTACATAACAATATTTTCTAGAAAAATCCCCAAATATTTGGAAATTAAACAACACATTCTCAAAAAATTATAGGTCAAAAAAATCAAAATTTAAATTAAAAGTTTTGAATTATAGAAAAATAAAATCACATCATATTTGATGGCAACAAAATAAAACATATAGGCAAATTTATAACATTACTGTACTCTATTAGAAAAGAAGAAAGTTCTCAAAATAATAACCTTAGTTCCCATCTTCAGAAATGAAAATTAAAAGCTAAATGCATTAAGCTGCAGAAAAAGGAAATAATAAGATCATACTGGAAATCAATGAAATACAAATCAGAAAAATAGAGAAGAAACATTAGAAAATAATCAAAATTGTCTTTATTCGAATATAACATTCTCTGCAAAGATAATCCATGGGAATATATATTTTAAAGCCATTTGAATGAATACGTAAATTTAGGAGATTATCAGAACCATACAAAAGTTAATTGGAGTTCTATATATCAGCAACAAATAATCACAAATAAAAATAAAAATAATGGTCTCATATAGCATCACATAAATGCTTAAAATATTTGGGAATAAATCTTATAAAAGATGGTCAAAGCCTGCATGTAGTCAAATACAATAAAAATTGCTTAAACTTTTAAGACTCTATATAACTGGGGAGCTAGATTAAATACTTGGGTAGGGAGACTCAACACTTGGAATCCCAGTTCTCACAATTTGATCTGTAGATTCACAGTAATATAAATAAATATCCTTAGCATGCTTTTTATTTAAATTGCAAAAATGACTTTAAATTTCATATAGAAAATAGAAAGTTTTAGATTGACCAATATATCTCAGAAGAAGAATATAACTGAAAAAATAACACTACTTGCTTTCAAGACTTATTTTTAATGCACCAGTTTACAGGTAGTATGGTTTTGATGTAAAGATGAATAAATGAATGAAAAGAACACAAAAATGAGTTCCAAAGTAGACCCAGGCATGTATGTTCAAATGATTTTCAATAAACAAAGATATTTCAGCAGGAAAAAGAAGGTTTTCTCAAGAAATGGTGTTAGAATAATTGTATATTCATAAATTTTTTTAATGTTTAATTTTAGAAGGAGATAAAGATATAGAGACAGAGAGAGAGAAGGGGCAGAGAGAGAGGAAGAGAGAGAATCCCAAGAGAATCCCTGACGCAGGGCTGGGTCTCACAAATTGTGAGATCCTGACCAGAGCCAAAATCGAGAGACACTTAACTGATTGATCCACCCAGACAACCCTGAATATTCCTAAGTTTAAAAAAAAAAAAAAAAAAAGGTCTTTGACCCATATCTTGAGCCACACACAGTATTGGTACTGAATGGATCATAGACATAAATATAAATGCTAAAACTATAACAATACTTTTAAATTTTCTAGTTACAATTGTAGGTTAAGTGAGGAATTCTTACAGAAAGCACCAAAGAATGATCTTTAATTGAAACAAAAATGATAAACTGATCTTCAAATTGTAAAATTCTGTTCTTCTAAAGACAGTAGAGGTTAAGAAAATGAACAGCTTAAGAGCAAACTGGATAAAACATTTACAAAATACAAATCTGATAAAGAACTTGTCTTCAGAATATATAAAAAAGCTTTCAAAACTTAATAAAGTAATAATCCAATAATAACATTGGTAAAGTATTTGCAGAAATATTTCAGCAAAGAAGATAGATGACAAGCATATGAAAGATGCTCAGCATTTTTAATTGCAAGGGGAATAGGAATTAAAGCAAAAATGGGGTAACACTAGAAGCCTATCAAAATGTTAAAAAAAAAAACAGTGGGCATATCAAGTTGGCAAGGATGTGGAGCAAGTGGCATTCTTATATGCTGCTGCTGTGTGTGGAAAATGATGCAACATTTTGCGCCACAATATGGCAGCTTCTTAAAAAGTTAAACATACATGTAAACAAATGATCCAGCCAATTCACTCCTAGGTTTGTAGCCCAAGAGATATTAAGGCAAATGTCCATACTAAGTCTTAACAAACACAAATGAGTCTAGCCAGCTTTATTTATAGCAGCCAAACCCTAGAAACAAGATAAATATCTATTAGCAGATGAATGGGTAAAGAAATTGTGGTGTGTCCTTATAGTAGAAGTCTAGTCAGCAATAAAATATGAAGATCTGTTGATATCTCCATCAACATGGATGTGTCTCAGAGTTTGCTTAGGGAAAGAAACTAAAAGAAGAGCACATACTTTTAAATTCCATTTTTAAACTTTTTGAAAATGTTTTGTTTATTTTGATAGAGACAGCACAAATGGGAAGAGGCAGAGAGAGAGGGGAAGAAAGAGAATCGCAAGCAGACTCCATACTGCTTGCACAAAACCAAACGCGGGATTTGAACTCATGAAACTGTGAGTTCATGACCTGAGCTAAAACTAAGTGTTTAACACTTAACCAACTGATCCACCCCAGGCGCCTCTTTTAAATTCCATTTATATAATATTCTCAAAAAACTCAAACCTCTCTCTAGTGACAGAAAGCAGATCAGTGATTTTCTGGGGATCGATGGGGGTGGGGACATACAGAATTGAGGGACTGCAGAAGAGGACAAGGAAATTTCTCCAAGGTTATTTATGATTAGTTTCTTGACGGTGACAGTGGTTTGATGTGTCTACACACATGTCCAAAGTTCTAAGTTATCAGATTCTATATTTTAGGTAATTCTATATTTTAGGTAAGTACACCTTATTATATATTATTTCTACATTAAGCTGTTCTAAAAAATCAAGATGCATATATATAAAACATATTTATGTATGCATGCAACATATACATTTACATTATCTGTATATATGTATACCTATACATATATATAAAACATATAAAACAACATATTAAAAAGCTCTCTAGTTCCATCTGGAAAGTCTCACACTTAGGATGGGCTCTGCTGTCAGAAAACAGGATATGCATGAGAAAAACGTCCTACAACTGGTATCATCTGTAAGATTTTTGTCTTTTATTTTTTTTTTTAATATTTTTATTTATTTCTAGGAGAGAGAGAGAGAGAGAGAGACAGCATGAGCAGGGGAGGGTCAGAGAGAGAGGGAATCACAGACTCTGAAACAGGCTCCAGGCTCTGAGCTGGCAGTCAGCACAGAGCCCGACACGGGGCTCGAACCCACGAACGCGAGATCATGACCCAAGCAAAAGTCGGACGCTTAACCGACTAAGCCACCCAGACGCCCCAAGATTTTGTCTTTTAACTAACATTCTCTTAACACAACATAGCTCTGACAGTTGTGTTGATATTTATTATTAAATAAGTTGTATAAATGTTTTTCATTTGATACCCTGTAAACTGACAGATGTTTTGATAAAAGGCATTGTATCAGCCTTAGTAATTTTTAAAGTTCGTTATGGAAATATTTTTTTTATCATTCTCTTTAGAATACAGTGTCTTTCTAGGCTTAATATGTCCAGAAGAATTTAGATTCCTTTTAGTATATTCCCTATATTTATCCACTATAAAAACAATGACTGAATAAGTATAAATCTAAATCTATATGTCAATTTCATTAAAAGATAAGAATTTTGAAACTTAAAAAATTAATTTCAAAAAGAGAAGATATATAGACTAAAAATCAAAGCATGCATAGCAAGGAAAAAGGAATGTTTTGAGTTTCTTTCTTAAAATTAGAAGTAGAAATAATTTCTGAAGATTTATTTTGTAACTTCAGGCTTAGCTACTATTTTCTTTATAAAATGGATATTATAAAAGTGACCAAAGTCAGCTGACTTGATTAGTTTTATTGGAAGAAAGAGAAAGGTCATATTTATAAAATAACAATTAAAGTGAATATCCTTATTTCAAGGAAATTTCATTCTAATGCTAAATTGAAAGAATAGTATTTACTTTCTGCTAGGTTAGCTGCTGTTGAGTTTTTATTTTTAAAAGTCATTAAGTTCTATAAGGTATATTTTTCATTATATGAATACAGTAATGAATTATCTTGTAATGAAGATCTTCAGCCTGTGGAACATTGACAGTATACTGGAACTTCAAACTACGTGTTTATTGAAAAAATATAACAGCCTCCTTATAACATGTGACCTTTTGAAAGAATTTCCTAGCTTTTCTCTCTTCTGTGATTTTCCTTCCTCTTAAGATAGCTTTTTTCTTTCTGTCAACATGATCCTTCTAAAAACAAAATTTGTTCATGTTTATGACATTAAAAATATTTGGTCTGACAGAACGAAATACACTTTCCTTAGCATAGGGAAAAAGCCCTTTGAGTTATAAGTCATATCTGTCTTTAAACCTCATTGCTTACCCTAAAAGCATATAATAAAATTAATATAAGTATGACCTATGAATCAGAATACCTCAAGGAGAATGGGATGGTAAGGAGAAAGAAGAGCAGCTAAAGAGGCCTGTTCAGTAGTCAAGGAGAGCAATGGTGACCTAAGCCATGACAATGAGAACACGGATTACAAGTTTACATGCAATTTGGAAGTTATACTTGGCTAGAGTTGTGGAGAGTGGGAAAGAAAGAAAAGTTTACTATGACCACAAAACTTTATCTGAGGGACCGTACGTGCACATTAGGAGGATAAATTAAATTCCAATTATTTAAAGTTATAGCCATGAAATATTTTGTATTATAGTTCATATTATATTCTTGGTTAACATGAATGAATATCACTTGAGAATGTAGGCTGCATATATGTTGGTAGAAAATTATACTGAGGAAGCTATACTGTGATGTGTTTTTTAATTTTTTTTATTTTTTTAGTGTTTTATTTATTTCTGAGAGAGAAAGAGAGACAGCGTNTTATAAGTCATATCTGTCTTTAAACCTCATTGCTTACCCTAAAAGCATATAATAAAATTAATATAAGTATGACCTATGAATCAGAATACCTCAAGGAGAATGGGATGGTAAGGAGAAAGAAGAGCAGCTAAAGAGGCCTGTTCAGTAGTCAAGGAGAGCAATGGTGACCTAAGCCAAGACAATGAGAACACGGATTACAAGTTTACATGCAATTTGGAAGTTATACTTGGCTAGAGTTGTGGAGAGTGGGAAAGAAAGAAAAGTTTACTATGACCACAAAACTTTATCTGAGGGACCGTACGTGCACATTAGGAGGAGAAAGTTTGGGATGGGAGAAGGTAATTTCAGTCTTAAATATGTTGAATTTGTTGAGCTATGAGTGGTATTTTCAGGTCTTGATGTGGTAAGCCCTAGGAATATGTAAATACCTTAGAAAAATGGCAGAAGCCAGGGATACATAATTGGGATTCAAGTAAGATCTGATAAAGGAATTGAGTCACTCAACCGATAATTTCAATCTGAAAGAAGACAAATAAAAATGGATTCCAGGTGTGAAGGATCAGGAGATCCTGATAAGTGTGCAAGGTTGAAAATAAAGTGTGGCAGAGAGACCACTGGTGTCCTCCAGTTATGTCACCACACAAATCCTTGCTGTGGAATTGGGATATATGAATAATTATGGCCAAAACACTCTGAGCTGAAATGAGGAAGTGAAGAGGCACTATATCTTCTCCTTTGTTCTCTCCCTTGTCACCACAACTTGTAAGAACAACCACTGCATCTAGATGTGTGGAGTCGAGATGAGAAAACTCCAAACAATACATATTAAAATTGGAATGGGTTGCCTGGGTGGCTCAGTCAATCATCTGACTTTGGCTCAGGTCATAATCTCATGGTCTCTGGGTTCGAGCCTCTCGTTGGTCTCTATGCTGACAGCTCAGAGCCTGAAGCCTGCTTCAAATTCTGTCTCCCTCTTTCTCTGCCTCTCCACCTCTCAAAAAAAAAATAAATTTTGAAAAAAACTGGCACAAGCCAAAATATATCTGCTTATGTTAACCCACTAAAATTACAGGGTTTATTTGTCATTGAAACAGGACCTCTCCTGTTCTTCCTAAAATGATAGGAGCTAGTAATTCCATACAACCTAGGAAAAAGTGGAATTACCATATGTAATTACAAGAATAGAAGGAATTATCACATATAAGCTAAGCAAAATAAAATCCAATATGAAGCTACTGTGGTCAGTAGTCATGTGGGAAATGATAGGTTAATGTTAATTTTTCCTGTGACTATCAGGGCCTGAAGCTAGGTAGGTATCAGTTGTGGATAGAGGGGAATGAGTAATCATAAACTGTTATTTCAAATGTTTGATGATAAACTGAAGAAAAAACAATGGTTGGAGATGAGGCAAAATAAGTGTGAAGGACTCAAATTTTTGTTAAATTTGAGTTTGAGGGACTAAAAAAATACTCTGCGATGGTGATGATATTGAATATGTCATTATTGTAGTCACTACATGACTCATATTCATTAATATTCTGTGATGACAATATGGAAAATGTATTCCAAAATTTTGATATGGAAAAGTTACAGGTATTTCATTAACAAAAGGAAAGTAATAACCAATTATTTTAATATGGATATAGAATTTATGGCAGTTGGAAGTTATTGTTGCTGATTTAATTTTANATTAGTTTTTCAAAGTACTTTACTTTTAACAATCACTAGAACTTAGGAAGGCAGAATGCAATTAACTAAGTTGGCATTTTTCCAAAATACTTAAACACTTTTATTTATATGAAAGCAGCTTCAGAATTTTTATATTACCATGAAGTCAAAGTCCTCAGTTTTATGTTCTGTTTTGATCATGAAATATGAGAGCCCTAAATTTTACATTATATCCATTAGGCTAATATTTCATAAAAATTTTCCAAAGAAGAAATTTGCTACTTTTAGAATCTGTTGAATACCCATTACTTTTTTTAAAAACTACCTAAATTTACTGAGTAAACTACACTGTACTTATTTTCACTGTGTTAGAAGAAACAATCTACCAGAAGTTAATTTTTGTCAGAAGAAAATTCTATAATTGTTAGAACTTCACACAGGGGTTCTAATTGAATTCAGCTGGAGCAAGACTAATGCACTCCTTTAGCAGAGGCAAGTAAGTTTCTTGACTCTAAGGAACATTCCTTCACTATTCTGCTCTTGCCTTAGATTATAAAAGAATGAGAATGGGCATAGATTAAAAAAACAGTTTTTGCCTTTCTCCTGGTGGTATCAGTTTCCGGTAGGGAGAAAGGATGATTACTGAAGCAGTAATAGAAGGGACTGTACATG
>NW_027532634.1:317310-400798 GCF_008692635.1 Crocuta crocuta | reverse complement strand
AGAACATCACTGAGGCCAAGCTTTTTTAACCAAACTAGGACAGGTACCATTAATAATCTGTGTTCCATATTTGCACACTGGGGCATTCTATTATATCCCAGTGATTGTGCTCTAGACATATACATCACACATACATTTATTCATTGTTCATACATCAGCCTAGAATCTGTTGCCCACCAATACATGTTTGGAACAGTGCTACAAACACAAAATGTAATAAGATAGAGTTCCAACCCTCATTTGTTCACAGTAAAATTGATAGAGACAGATGCAGGAAAAAAGATGAATTCAATAAAATGTAATAGGAATGATGATCATACTCTTATGTGGGGCATGAGAGAGAAAGGCATCAACTCAATCTTGAAGGTCAATAAATACTTTACAGAAGTGGTTATGAAGAAAACTTAAGAAGCCATGCTTTCCAGGAAGGCCGTAGCAGAGGCTGAAGGTAAGGATAAAGGTAACATGCCATGTTAGATTTGACTAAAGGAGATATTCAAACAGCAGCAAGTTGATGGGTGAAATTAAAGAGGCAGAGAAGAGCCAAGACTGAGACTCTGGTCATCCATGTAAAAGAAATGGAAATTATTTTGCAGTCATATGAGATTTAATGACTACACAAATGCATCACATCAAGCTCAAAATATTATAATGTACTGTTAATTCTGCCAGTTTATTGAAAAGTTTTTCTGTATTTAAGATAGTATCAACAAAACAACAGAAGCATTATAGCATGTTTAAAAAGAATATGGGCTCCGGGTCCAGGTTGCATGGGGTTCAAATCTAACTCTGACACCAATGGATAATAGTATCTGTGCCTTTATTTTTTCATGAGTAGGAAATGGAGATTAAAAATACCACCTAACTCATGGGGTTATGGTGAGGATTACTTGATTTAATATAGTTAAAGAAATTAAAAGTGTAAATAAAACTTAATCAAGTACTGTGTATGTTGGGGCACCTAGGTGGCTCAGTCGGTTAGGCGTCTGACTTCAGTTCAGGTCATGATCTTACGGTTCATGGGTTCGAGCCCCACATCGGGCTCTGTGCTGACAGCTCAGAGCCTGGAGCCAGTCTTCACACTGTCCCTCCCTTTCTCTCTGATCCTCCCCTGTTCATGCTGTCTCTCTCTCTCTCTCTCTCTCTAAAATAAATAAAATATTTTTAAAAAATCAAGTACTATGTATGTGTTAAGTTCTATAGCTAATAAAAAAGTATTGAACCATATTTCTGTGAGGTTGATTCTTTATGAGAAACAGATGAACAGTTAACAAAAACTCTGACTCAGTCCCTAAAAAAATATTCATTTATTATGCAAGAAAGTACATATTCCTCAACAGAGGAGAAAAAACTTCAGAACCTAAACCACTTGTACTTTGACAATCTCCTCTTCTCGTCCTTCAATACAACTTATGAAAAAGTAATACAAGTATGAAATGTATATCTCATTTGTAACTGGCTATTTTCCATCCAAAGAATAGTATAATAATTCTCAAGAGTTCAACTCAGCAACTTCGAGAATTGATCATCATTAAGACATGTATACAGTTACTGAATTCCTTCCTAGGATTGCAGATTGGAATAGGACTGTCATATTGATGAATAAATTGTATAAAATATACAATATATTATTGTGGTACTCCCATCAAGAGAGCCCAAAGTGAACTTGTCTCTAGGATAATTGGTAATATAACTGATCTTCAGGCATGTTTTCCCAAAATATATTCCAATTATTTAAAGTTATAGCCATGAAATATTTTGTATTATAGTTCATATTATATTCTTGGTTAACATGAATGAATATCACTTGAGAATGTAGGCTGCATATATGTTGGTAGAAAATTATACTGAGGAAGCTATACTGTGATGTGTTTTTTAATTTTTTTTAATTTTTTTAATGTTTTATTTATTTCTGAGAGAGAAAGAGAGACAGCGTGAGCAGGGGAGGGGCAGAGAGAGAGGGAGACACAGAATCTGAAGCAGGCTCCAGGCTCTGAGCTGTCTGAGCTGCACAGAACCCGACGCGGGGCTCAAACCCACGAACCGTGAGATCATGACCTGAGCTGAAGTCGGACGCTTAACCGACTGAGCCACCCAGGCACCCCATGTGATGTGCTTTTTTAAATCTGGTATACAACGTTTTTCAAATTATCTTATGCAAAAATAGTTCATTCAATAGATATTTACTGAGTTGTTCATTCTCACTAGATATTTTTCTAGGTTTTAGGTATTCAGTGACGAACAAGATTAATTTGGGGGTTTTGTCAGGCACAATTTCAGGTTCTAAGATCTAAAGAGTTGAAAAAGCATGGCTGAGGAACTGAAGGAGGCAGTCTGAGAGTGCAGCATAAGGGTAAGTCAGGCGATGAAGCACTTTGTAAGCCCTACTTATGATTTGAGTCCTAAAAGCAATGAGAGAGTTTTGAGCTCACATATTTACTCTCTTCTCCCCAAATCCCATTGAAATGAGTAAAGAAATGTGAAAATAAGACCAAAATAAATGTGTAGTCCTAAAAAAAAAAAAAAAAGGAAATTGCAAAGTGTCTGCCTGTTGAAGAAGCTTTTACATGTAGAGTAGAAGGAATTGTATTACAGGAAGGAGAAAGATGAACTAGCCAAAGTTTCATCTCTGAGCTACATGGATGAGAGAACCTCATGAGATTTAAGTGCAAGTATTTTCCAAAAGTAACTCCAGGCTCAAAAAATAAGAAGACATAAATATGAGCACATCACAGAGCAGTTGGTGATATGTGGTTGGGGGCAAACTAACACCTTCAACCAAACCAGGATGGTTGACACAGAGCAGGGGCCACCTCCAGACACCACCCCTTCATACATCAACAGGGACCCCTGGCAGAGATTGAGTAATGAGTAAAATGGAGGGGAATGGAGGAAGAAGGAAGGGAGCAGGAGCAAAGTAAAGAATGCATTTTTGAAATAGGTTCCTAATGATCAATACCACCAGATAGAGAATTGTGCAGTGTGTGAATCAACTTTGTGTCGACAGTTATGCTTTGTGCCATATGCTATGATAATAGCAAATACAGAAAGAAAAAAAGGAGAGGAAGTCTCAGCATAGGAAATAATTCCTATTATTTCTTATTCTCTCCAGTTACAAACATGCCCTCTTGAAAATGTAGCTCAGAAATGACACCCATAAAATTCCTAAGCACTTAAGCCACAAAGAAAAAAAAAAACTCCTGTCAACCTGCCCCCACACCCTCCCTGCACCTAGATATCTTGTATCTTTTATATCTCTTAATGCTTTATCTCACTGTAAAGATGATTTTCCCTGACTACTGGCTATTAACCTTCAACATTTTAACCAATGAGTATACTTCTGACCTTAGAGGATCCTTCATTTCACCTTTCTTATTTAGGAGTCAGATTAAAGAAACCTTTACTCCCTTCTGACACAGTATCCACTAATGTCTTTTCTGTTTTAATTTTATGCCTGAGTCCCTATGTATTACAATTTATCAATTCCTTAATGAATGATAAGTTGACAGAATGTGTCACCATTTCAATAATTATGCCTTCTTTTCCTAGAGGAACTGGGAGCACAGAAGTTAAGTCAGGAAAGCCTGAAACTTCAAACAATTACCCCCTAGGTATTCCTGTTTTCACCAGCATAGGAATCATTTTACACTTAATGAATGATTAATAGAAATACAGATGTGTTCTGCTTTGAGAAACTCAGAGTATATAAAATTCAAATGTTCAGAAAAGATGGCGAGTTTCATTATATTTATGGTATGCTTGCTTTAGTGAACACCTTTAATGCATTTAAATTATAATTCAATTTACCAGTAAAATGAGTTTTTCCTAACTTTGAGAATACTTTTATTGTGAAAAGAAAGTAGAGAATATATAATTTGCCTTTGTCTTTCACATAGGATATGTTCAGAATGACAATAAGAAGCAAATGCCACAAAATTCTGTTATTTTGTTTCCCCCCCTCCCAATCTATTGAGACATAACTGGCACTGTGTAAGCTTAAGATGTACCAAGTGTTGATTTGACATACATATTTTGAAATATGATTACTAGCATAGCTTTAGTTAACACTTCGATCAAACCACATAATTCCATTCCTTTTTGTTGTTGTGAGAACATTTGAATATAGCAACTTTCAGCAATACAGAGAAGAGTATTATTAACTATATTTCCAATGTAGTGTAATAGATCCCCAGAACCTACTCATCTTCTAATGGGAGTTTTGTACCCTTTGATCAATATCGCTACATTTGCCCTACGTCCTAGTCCCTGGTAACCACCATTCTACTCTATTTCTACGAGTTCAGCTTTTTTGGTTTCCATAATATGTGACATCATATACTATTCGTCTTTCTCTGGCTTATTTTTCTTATTGTAATTCCATCAAGAATGACACAAGTATCCTCAGAAATGGCAGGATTCCCTTCTTTCTCAGAGCTGAATACTACAATAATAAAATAATATTACACACACACAAACACACACAGAGTCTTTGTTCATTCCTGTGTTCACAGACACTGAGGTTATTTTCTTATTTTTGCTACTGTAAACAATACTACAATACTACAGATATCTTTGAGATCCCATTGTCATTTCAACTGGATAAAAACCTAGAAGTGGGACTGCTGTGTAATATGGTAGTTGAATTTTTAATTATTTGATGTATCTACATGTTATATTTCATAGTGGCTATACCAGTTTACATTCCCACAAATGGTGCACAAGGGTTTCCTTTTTTCCACATCTTCACCAATGATTATATCTTGCTTTATGTTGATAGCCATTCTAACAGGTATGAGATGATGTGTCATTTGTGGTTTTGATTTCCATCTCTATGAGAATTAGTGCATCTTCATGATGTTAAGCATCTTTTCATACACCTGCTGATCATTTTCATGTCTTTTCAGAAGTATATATTCAGTTCCTCTGCCAGTTTTTAATTCAGATTCTTAATTTTTGTTATAGAGTTCTAAGAGTTCTTTATACATTTTGGATATTAACCCCTTATCAAGTATGTGGTAAGCAAATATTTTCTCCCATTCTGTAGTTTGCCTTTTCATTTGGTTGTTTCCATTGCTGTGCAGAAGATTTTAAATTTCATTTAGTTCCTCTTATTAATATTTTTGCTTTTTGTTGCTTATGTTTTTGCTGTCATGTTAATAAATTATTTCCAAAATTTTAAAAAATAAAAATTATTGCCAAGACCAATACCAAAGAGCTATTTCTCTCTGTGTTCTTCTAATTTTTGTGAGTGGTATAAGATAGAAGTCAAATGGTATTTTTCTGCATATAGTTGTTCAGTCTTCCCAGTATTATTTATTAAAGAAATGATTCTTTCCCCAATTCTGTATTTGTGGCTACCTTGTCAAATTTTAGTGCATCATATATGGGCTCTCAGTTTTGTTCCATTGGTCTGTGTATCTGTATTTATGCCAGTACTACACTTTTTCAGTTATTTATAGCTTACACTATAGTTTGAAATCAGGAAGTGTAATGATTCTGGCTTTGTTCTTCTTTCTTAGTATTGTTTTAGCCTTTTGAAGTTCCATGCAAATTTTAGAACTGCATGGAATCTGTACATCACTTTGGGTAACCACGTTAATTCTTCCAACCCATGAACATGGGATATTTTTCCATCTCTTTCTTATTTTATTTTATCAAAGTCTTATAGTACTGTACAGATATTTTACTTCTCTGGTTACATTTACTTCAAATATTTAATTGTTTTTTTGGTGCTGTTGTAAATAGGATTGCATTCTTTTTTTTTTTTTCCAGATAACTTGCTATTGGTGTGTAGAAACACAACTGATTTCTGTATGCTGATTTTGTATCTTGTAACCTTACCAAATTTATTTATTCATTCTAACAATTTTTTGGCAATCTTTAGGATTTTCTGTATATAAGATAACCTCATCTCCAAATAAAAATAATTTACTTTCTTCCTTTCTTATTTGGATATCTTTTATTACTTTAGTTTGACTGATAAATCTGGCCCAATCATCCAGTACTATGATGAATAGAAGTGGTAAGATTGGATACTCTGGTCTTATTCCTGATCTTAGATAACAAATTTTAAACTTTTCATTACTGAGTATAATGTTAGCTGTGGGCCTTTGTATGGACTTTTTTATGTTGAGGTATGATCCTACTATATTGAATTTGCTGAGGGTTTCCATCATGAATAGTTGTTATACTTTGTCAAAAGATTTGTCTGCATCTGCTGAGATGATCTTATGATTTTTATCTTTCATTCTATTAATGGGAAGTATCACATTTCTTGAATTGCATATACTGAAACATCCTCGTATCCCAGGAATAAATCCTGTTTGATGATGATCTATGGTCCATTTACTATGAGCTGTTGAATTCAGTTTGTTAATATTTTGTTGACAATATTTACATTTATATTCATCAGGGAAATTGAGCCATTTTTCTTTTCTTAATTTCATACCACTGTGGTTGAAAAATACACCTGGTATGATTTCACAGTTCTTAAGTGTACTGACTTGTTTTGTGGCCTATGAGATGATCTCTTCCAGAGAATGTGCCATGCATATTTGAAAAATGTACATTTTACTGCTGTTGGATGAAATGCCCTGTATATCTGTTAGGTCCATTTGGTATATAGTACGGTACAAGTTTAAAGATTCTTTGTTAATTTTCTGTCTGGACCATCACTTCATTGTTGAAGATAGGGTTCTGAGGTCCTCTCCTATTATCAATGTTGTCTATTTGTTCTTTCAGATCTCTTAATATTTGCTTAATATATTTATGTGCTCTGATACTTGGTGCATATATATATATTTACAATTGTTACATCTTCTTGATGAACTATTCCCTTTGTATACATAAATATCTTCTTTGTCTCTTTTCCCATTTGGGGCATAAAGTTTATTTTCTCTGATGTAAGTATAGCTACCCTTGCTCTCCCATGGAAAATCCTAAGCAGGCTGCATTATCAGCACAGAGCCTGATACAAAGCTCCCACCTCACGAACCATGAGATCTTGACATGAGTGGAAATCAAGAGTTAGACACTTAACCAAGTGAACCACCCAGGCACCTCCATATGATCTCATTTTAACTTCATTTCCTCTTTAAAAATCTCCAAATATTATCTCCATTAAAGTCACGTTCTGCGGTACTAGGGATAAGGATTTCAATATATGACTTGGGGAGGGGGTATTCTGTCCATAACACACTACTCCAGTTTATATATTGTAATAAAAAATAAAATACTTAAAATTTAGCTCACTTTACTAGACATTTTTCAAGTGAATATATTCTTTGCTAAACAAAACCATTCTTTATTATTAAAAAAATTATTTATTTATTTTGAGAGAGACACAAAGAGAGAGAGAGCATGAGCATGGTAGGGAGACACAGGGAGTGAGAGAGAATCCCAAGCCGTCTCAGTGCTCTCAGTGGAGAGCCCGATGTGGAGGCTTGAACTCATGAACAGTGAGATCATGACCTGAGTCAAGATCAAGAGTCAGATGTTTAATTGACTGAACCACCCGGGTGCCCCTGAACAAAAGCATTCTACATATAAATACAGATTTTTAAACCACTGCCAAATTGGGAACACATGCACACAGGTACACATACATCCATATGTTCTCTTCCCATCAGAGGATATTTGTGCACATATCATCGCTTTATAAAAAATCCTTCATGTTACTTCAAATTGGTGTCTAAATCACAGTCATTCATTTTGAAGAGTCAGTAACTACTGTTTGTGAGTTGAATGCTTTCTTTTATAATTCTGCTAGTAGGAAACCTATTCACTATTTTCATTTTCAATGCTTTGTGTGACTGTTTTCCAATGTTCTTGTATTACATAAATTGAAATTAAAAAATCATACTTTCTTCTAGTAGCTTACATGTATTTCTATGTTATATTTATACTTGAAAGCAGCTATAAGACATGTTTATTAATTTCTGTATATTTTATTATGTTTTTTCCTATTTCTATTCAATGTTAAAAGATTCTTTAAATTTAACAGATGTAAAATTACTTTTCTTCGTACGCTATATTGAAAACACACTATGCCTTTGTGCACTGGGGACAGTAGTGTAAAATACAGAAGGAAGTGTAGAAGAATGTTCTACCCCAAAATATGGCCATTGAGCGGTCAGGACATGCTACCCCAAAATGTGTTGCTTTCATATATATTATTTTGAGCTGTTAAAGTACTTGAAGAACACCAAATACAGGCAGAAGCTTTCTCTGCCTAAAGATAAATCCTCCAAAAGGACTCAACTGTCCATAATCCTCTCCCCAGAAATGTCATCAACCAGAGAAGATTGACTCTCCCCACAGCAGAAAACCTAGAAATTGACACCACAGGTATACAAACTTTGCCACAAACTATCCTACTCCTTCACCTATTCTTCTAAGGGTCCATTCATCTTTCCTAAAAGTCATTTACTCTTCCTTACGATGCCATATATATATGAGGTATACAAGTTAGTAAACTTCTGTTTTTCCCTTACACATCTATCTTTTTATCATAGGGGTCTCAGCAAAGAATTCTGAAAGATAGGGGGGAATCATTTTTTTTTATCCTCTGTGCTACCTTATTTCGACAGTGTTCCCCTGGTTTAAATTATGCATATTAAATAATCATGAGAAGCTGTATTATTTACCTCTGGTCTAATCTAGAAATTTTTCCATGCAATGAATACAAGAGGTAAGCATTTTCAACTCAATTACTTCCACTTCTTATTTTTTACTTCTGTTCCTTTTCATTTGGCTACATGGTAATCAAAATTTGGCTACTGAATGGGCCTTAATGTTTAAGATCTATTATTATAAATTGACATTAGGACTCTATCCAACATCACCTCTCTATCTTTCACATAAATGTAAAAGTGGGGCTGCCCACATCAGTGAGCAAAATAGGTGACCTACTTCACCCTTGAATGAGCTAGCTGTGGTGGAGCCATCCAGCTACGCTAAAACATCTTCAAATGTTTCTTATGATCTTGTTATCTACACCATTAGCAAATCAGCCTTGTAAGCATTAAGGCATTTCAGAAAACACAGAGAGCAATGGATAAATGGACACATAACACCTTATTTATTGTGTGCTAATAACGATCTGAGAATGTGAAGAATAGAAATTCATACAGACACCAGGAAATATGTGAATGCTAGTTCTCCTCCTGCATAAAAGCTCAATGACTGTTTCTGCAGAACTTGGGGAAAGAAATTATATTTTTAGCAAGTCATAAAATGCCCTCCTCATTCTTGTGCTTGTTCATTATCTGTGTTTCAAATAATAATTTACACATAGCTGCCTAAACTCCTATGCATTTGCAGACAGAACCCTTCTCTAGCCATGTTTCTTAGCTTATTCATTCCTTCTTCATCTTTCTAATGCCAAATAATTATGATTTATGATTCAGCTCTTGGCATCTTCCTTGATATACCCATTCGGGGATCTGGAGTCCGAGTAGAGCTTTGGGTTTTCCCCTGTGATAATGATAATGTATGTTTATTTCCTCCTTTCTCTCTGCTTTCCAGGCCACCTGGCCATGTAACCTTTGAGAGAAAGATCTATATTTTTTGTGTGTGCTCAGAAAAATGTCTGTAAAAACTGGATATGGTATGAACACAAAATGTGAGATAGGCAATGTTTATTGCAGGGTGGAAAAAATAATGTGAAAAGATATCAGAGTGAAGGACAGGGTTTTCTTACTTCTTAACTCTTCAATTGTATAGCTTTTCCCTGACTTTTCATTGGCCATACAGGATGACCGGCAATCCTATGACTATTTCAATCTGTAACTCAACAAAGGACATTTTTAGCATGACTGACATAAAGGCTGGAGTACAGATTTGCTTTAAAATTTTAGAGACCTGATAGACTTTTCAAATAAAAATCATACAAGACCATACAAAATGTTTCTGGGACACCTGGATGGTTCAGTCGATTAAGCATCTAACTTTGACTCCAGTCATGTTCTCACAGTTTGTGAGTTCAAGCCTCATATTGGGCTCTGTGCTAAGTTTGGAGCCTGGAGCCTGCTTCCAATTTTCTGTCTTCCTCTCTCTCTGCCCCTCTGCCATTCATGCTCTCTCACTCTCAAAGATAAACACTAAAAATTTTGTAACCAAATATTTCTTAGACTGTTATAAGAATATCATCATTTTGGGGAATAATTATCCTAATTCCAGGATCCTTCTGAGAACTAAGACAGTTTTTCAGGAAGCTAATATATATGTTTTTAAATGTAGCCTCCAAGTAGAGTATTATGCTAAGCAAAATAAGGTCAGAGAAAGACAAATACCATATAATTTCACTCATATGTGGAATTTAAGAAACAAAACATATTAGCAAAAGGAAAAAAACAAGAGAGTAAAATAAAAAAAAACAGACTCTTAACTATAGAGAACTGATGGTTACCAGAGGAAAGGGGGATGGGGGGAATGGGTTAAATAGGTGATGGGAATTAAGGTGTTCACATGTGATGAGCACCAGGTGTTGTATCAAAGTGCTGAATCACTATGCTGTACACCTGAAGCTAACACTATACCGTATGTTAACTAAACAGATATTAACTAAATACTTTTTTAAAAAGATACATATAAGTCCAATAACACTGGGCTGGCTAACAGTTTGGTCCAAATATTTTGTTTAGTAAGACTGATTGCAATGATGTGAACTCAATACCTTGGTGAGGGTCACCTGAGTAGCTCAGTTGGTTAAGCATCGACTTCAGCTCAGGCAATGATCTCGCAGTTTGTGGGTACAAGCCCCGCGTGGGGCTCTGAGCTGAGACACCAGAGCCTGGAATCAGCTTCAGATTCTGTGTTTTCCTCTTTCTCTGCCACTCCCTGACTCATACTCTGTCTCTGCCTGCCTCTCAAAAATGAATAAATGTTAAATTAAAACAACAATAACAACAACAAACCTTGGTGAAATGCTTTGTAGTGGAGACTACATTTGAGTGGTAAGACAGTATATTTTAGAATAAAAAAAAATTGTTTTCAGAATTTGCAATGAACAGATAGCCAAAAGTAGAAACAAACCATTCCTTATTCAAAATAAAATTAGAAGACAGGTACTTTGCTAAACTCATGCTATTTAACTTACAAAAAATACAGAATATTTAATTTTAGTAATAATTAGGGAGAGGTTACAACTTCCAACACCCATTAGCCATAATCTTTTGAATAGAAATCCAAACAATATATTGCTTCATTTTGTCCTTGTGAATATTCATGGCACAAGGCCCAAATTATTTTTCCCTGAGTTATTTGAAAATACCAACATCCTCAACATTTTGAACAGACTTTGACATACCCCTCACTATATTCTCATTTTAGAGGTGCAAAAAATGCCATGACTGGAAAACATCTTTGTTGTGGAGCATAAATTTAGTCGAGTCAAATTAATTATTTTAATTAAACTTGAATGTATAGTTGTCTGAGGTCATGTATAAGTGGTATAGCTATCCAACATAAAATCCTATCAGAACTACTGATTAACAATGATGAGGACAGCAAACCTAATACATTCCTGATAATCCCTAAAAATTGTATGACTAGTAATTAGTACTCAATAAATAATTGTTGAAAAACTGTTAAAGTACAAATTTAAAGAAACTTAGCTTGTGAACACCACACCATCCACATAACAATTAGTTTCCTAACTTGATAATCCAATTTGGAAAGAATTATGAGAAAATTCAACTTTAGTTCAAGGTTGGTTAACCTCCAATAATATAAATTTTAGGGCAGAAAAACATCTTGGTAGACAGTGTATTTGATAATAACACTGGTGATTAAGTGTGAGAAGATATGAAGGACCCACAAATGTTGATTTCATAAGAGCCCTGGTATCTTTTAAGTTGAACTGTACAGTGCTATAGAAATGCACTTTCACTCCAAAGATGGAGACTAGGACTACATATGTCTTTGGACGAGCAGATAACTGTGTCCTTATACCCACTGTTTCATTTATCATAGAAGAAAAAGCATAGATTTTATAGTTACACAGACATTGGTTCAAATTCTTGCTCCTCCTTCATTTGTTTTAGAACTTGGCAAACTTATTTTCTGAACCAGTTGCAAGAAATTGGTTCACATATTTCTATAATGGTATTTTTAGGATTAGTGCAGTGCCTAGTGTATGTCAAAATTATGTAAATGATGTCATTAGGTTTTTAAAATTAATATATTGGCATCAGCATCAACATAAAAAGCATTCTTTTTGGTTTTTAACTAGACACTGAAAATTTTCAGGATGTTCAAGCTTTTTCCTGTTATTTTTTAAAAAAATAGTTTATTGTCAGGTTGGTTTCCATAGAACACCCAGTGCTCATCCCAACAAGTGCCCTCCTCCAGGCCCATCTCTCCCCTTCCTCTCCCCCCACCCCCATTAGCCCTCAGTTTGTTCTTGGCATTCAAGAGTCTCTCATGGTTTGCCTCCCTCCATCTCCTCCACTATTTCTCCCCTTCTTCTCCCCCATGGTCCTCCATTAAGTTCCTCCTAATCCTCCTATATGTGCAAACATATGGTGCTTTTCCTGTAATTTAATCCCTCTAAGCATCTATCTTGGAAGGCAGCTTTAGGCTCCTAGAGATGCTATGAAAACTCTAGGAGAAGAGTACTTCATTTTTTATTTCTCTCTCTCTCTCCCTGTCTCTATCTGTATGTCTGTGTCTCATCTATTTATTATGAAGAGTATTTTAATTATTTTATTTTAAATGCTTTTTTAAATTAATATTTAGGCATAACATCCACTTGGATGTTTTTATCTTTGGATTACTTCCTTCCATGTAGCTGATGTGTTGCTAAGCTTGGCAGCTTGCTCTAGGGAGTATCTCTTTCTTGGCGTGCAGTAATAGGCCTGAGGTAGACTGCTTTGACTACCTGTATTCTCAGATTTAGGTCATCAGTGACCAAATTATGGACAAAAGTATAAGTAACCAAGAAAGCACTTTGGACTATTGTTATGCAAGCCCTTTGGCCAGAGGAATACAAATTTCTTTTTATTTGCATGTGGTTAACCATGCTTCCCTAGGATACGTGTTCTATAAGGGAGTCTGAGGCCAAGTCTCCACAATTTGCATTTGATAACTGAGTCTCCTTTAGAAAGATACTAGGATCTAGATTTTGGGGACCTAAGCAAAATGTCTTTGAATCTCATAATGGTAAAAAATGTAATATTATTGTTGTTAATAGCAAAACAGAAGGTCTGGAAGCATGTGTGGCTAGAAAGGTGAGTAGAAGAGTGTCAGATCATCAGGCTCTCACAGGAGAGATATGATTAGCTAAATGCAACATGGACACTTGGTACCTGGCCTAGGATGGGGCTGAAGGAAGGGACAGGAGGCTGAGGTGCTTAATTCTACACTCTTCATGTGGCCCCTACATAAGATCACTCTTTGACACAGTCACATTAAAATCCCAGTTCTAGAGTGTTGTACACACAAGATTATATCAAGAGTAAAATAAAACACATTTCATTAATTAAATAATAAATTTCATTTCCTTATGACTTTAATAAAATAAATAACATAGGTAAAAATAATATATAACCTTTTGAAATATGTTACTATTTTTAAATTATCTGGAAAATGATATGGTTTATCATTTTATTAATATATTTTTGTCTTTTCTCTATGTAGTGTATATGCCTTTTTAAAAGCCATTTAGGAATATTAGGGAAGAACAAAATATTTTACCTTATCTTTACAAAAACTAACTCCTTTCCTCTAAAGAAAACACTAGTTAATAGGCTAACATATACTGTATTTTAAGGCTTCAATTTTATTTTTTTTAAAACATTTTTTAAAATATTTTTTTATTTATTTCTAGGAGAGAGAGAGACAGCATGAGCAGGGGAGGGTCAGAGAGAGAGGGAGACACAGACTCTGAAACAGGCTCCAGGCTCTGAGCTGGCAGTCAGCACAGAGCCCGATGCGGGGCTCGAGCCCTCAAACCGCGAGATCATGACCTAAGCGAAAGTCGGACGCTTAACCGACTAAGCCACCCAGGCGCCCCTTAAGGCTTCAATTTTAAATGTACACTCAACTGGGAGAGAATTATTTGGGGGATGAAAAGTACAGTTTCTGACCCAGAGGTAGTGTAAATTTCTCATTATAAAAGAAATAAAAAGTACTTTATAAAGTATATATGACTGTCATGCATTAAATATATGGTCTTTTGAAAACTTGCTCTTTTCTTAAAATTCGCAGTAATGCTACAATGGTTTTAACATAAGTTCCTTTTCTTTTCATTTATATTTTTGTTATAATTCATGATCTTTGAAATAAACTGTAAGTAGCTTTCTCTGAACACTGATTTTTTTCCCATATGTAATAGATGCATTTGCTTCTGGGTATAATTCACATTTAAAAATGAAATCATTGATATATCAGTAGAACTTTACTTCTTTATAACTCAGAACCATCTTGTTTCTGTCTTTAACCTGATGAATATTTCTTCTCAGAATATGGGGGAAAAAACAAAGCCTTCCAGTTAATTAGGGTATGTGCCATTTCTTTTTCTTTAATTTTTAATCTTGTTTCTGTCTTTAACCTGATGAATATTTCTTCTCAGAATATGGGGGGAAAAAACAAAGCCTTCCAGTTAATTAGGGTATGTGCCATTTCTTTTTCTTTAATTTTTAATTTTTTTTTTTAATTTTTCAGAGAGAGAGAGAATATGAGAGGGGGAGGAGCAGAGAGAGGGAAACACACAATTCAAAGAAGGCTCCAGGCTCTGAGTTGTCAGGACAGAGTCCCAAGTGGGGCTTGAATGTGTGAACCATGAGATCATGACCTGAGCCGAACTTGGATGCTTAACTGACTGAGCCACCCAGGCACCCATGACCATTTCTAAGAACAGATAACAAGTGGAATAAGTGGTTGACAATACAAAGCAATCTGAGAAGTGTCAGTGTTGGCCCAATATTGACCACTTTGATTTTGAAATTCAGCCAAAAGCAATCTGCCAAATTTTCCAATTCTATTAGTTCAGTTTTTAAATTCAAGTAACAGGCACTTCAAATAACTTTAAAATTAAAAAAAAAAATCACATTTAATTGTGCATGTGTAAAAAAGGACACCTGAAGGCTAAAAGTATTTCCCTATGGAAAGTTGTGAGCTTGAAAGTTCTCTAAATAAATCAGTTTTTAAAAAATAGCGCAAAGAAAAAGATCATTGGTAGGTAAAAAACACTGCAATGCTTGATATTTTGACGGGTGTGTCAGAGAAGAAATTTAATTTCTTTTTAAAACTTTTGAGAAAAAAGCTTTAATCAAAGGTCAATGTTTTAAAGAATTTAAACCAGGGGCGCCTGGGTGGCTTAGTCGGTTAAGCGTCCGACTTTCGCTTAGGTCATGATCTCGCGGTTCGTGGGTTCGAGCCCCGCGTCGGGCTCTGTGCTGACTGCCAGCTCAGAGCCTGGAGCCTGTTTCAGAGTCTGTGACTCCCTCTTTCTCTGACCCTCCCCTGCTCACGCTGTCTCTCTCTCTCTCCTAGAAATAAATAAAAACATTAAAAAAAATTTATAAAGAATTTAAACCAAATAGATCTGCACTTTGCATTTTATTTCTCTAAGGACATAATTGCTAATCATTATTTTCTTTCAACATGTCATTCTTTTGGAAACAATGATTTATATTTTGTTGTGCAAATATATTATCTTCCCCCATTACTTTTGTGGTTGAATTTTCTTTTTTCTTTGTTCATTTTAGAGAAAGAAAGAGAGAGAGAGAGCACAAGCTGGGGAGAGGGGAAGAGGAAAATGAGAGCGAATCTTAAGCAGGCTCCACACTCAGCACGGAGCCTGATGCAGAGCTCAATCTCATGACCCTGAGATCATGACCTGAATCAAGGCACTCAATCGACTGAGGTATTCAGACGCTGTGAACATTCTTTTACATACTAGAATTCACATCAGAATCTCAAAAAAGGTAATAAAATATTGTGCAGCTCTCCAGATGGGTTATAGATGAACTGGGTAAAGTTGAGAACACAATGAAAACAAATCGTTCATCAAGGAATGGCATTAAGGGAATCATAAGGAATAATAACTTTTGGTCAGTGATAACAAGAATCCACACATATTTTGATTCCAGTTTGCTAAATGTGTGAATGAGAAAAAATTATATAAAAAGTTCAGGACAATTCTCAGAGAATTGATATGCAATATTGATTTCATATTGAAATGCCATACTTGGATACTCAAGGCAAGTCTAGTAAGTATTACCTACTGGAAATAGCACCAGCTAGAAACTATTTTAGTCATACAGTTCTAAGGAGTGATGAAGTATATGGGCGATTTTATTAATTAAAATATAAGGAAGTTAAAGGCTTTTTAAATATTCATTAAAACTCATAAGGTTATTAAAATACTCTATAGACATTTCTAGAATAAAAACCATAGAAAATTAATTATTAGGTAGGTCTAAATTGACCCATTGAGAAAGCAGACTACTGAGGAAAATATTAGGAAAAAAAAGACTAGTTTATCAATATATCTCTTTAACATGCATTGAATGTGTATAAGTGTTATTGCTCTTTTATAATGTTTAACAATTTGGTAACATTACACATTTAGAAATGTACTTTNAAATTAATTATTAGGTAGGTCTAAATTGACCCATTGAGAAAGCAGACTACTGAGGAAAATATTAGGAAAAAAAAGACTAGTTTATCAATATATCTCTTTAACATGCATTGAATGTGTATAAGTGTTATTGCTCTTTTATAATGTTTAACATAACAATTTGGTAACATTACACATTTAGAAATGTAATTTTGTTCTCTTTTGTTATTAGAAATCCAAATATAACTGCTCTTGAAAATTTCCTTGGTCCTTAAGATTCCTTGATGGAGAATTAAATTTATTTATATATTATTGGTAATATTATACTACCATAGTGATATCACGAAATGTTTAGGATGCTTTTTCTGGATTTTGACAATTCTGCATGAAGCCTCAACTTTCCCAAGCACTAGTTAAATGATAATGAACAAGTTACTTAACATGTTCAAACTGTAATATTTTATAGGTCACTGTGAAACTGGAAAATGAATCTTAATTTTTAGCATGGCACGTGGAACAATATGAACATTCCATAACTTTAAGCTTTCAAAATACAATTATCATCTTCTTCATAAGTATTACAATAGCCAGTTATGGCCCTCAATGTAATTGCATTTGGTAAAATACTTTCGAAGTGTTTTCTTTTTCTACAATGATGCTTATATTGTACTGTTGAAATGGGGCAGATGTTTTGGGAGTGGTTCTCTAGGACACCGGAAGATTAGTGAAGAAGAATTATAAAAATGAAAAAGAAATTCACATTTTTAAATGTTTATTTATCTTGAGAGAGGGAGAGAGAGATAGGGAGAGAGAGAGAGCAAGCAAGCAGGAGAGGGGCAGACAGAGAAAGAGAGACAGAGAGAAAATCTCAAGCAGAATCCACACTGTCAGCAAAGAGCCCCATGTGGGCTCAAACTCACAAACTGTGACATCATGACCTGAGACTAAATTGAGTCGGACACTTAACCGACTAAGCCACCCAGGTACTCTCACAACATATTTGAAATAAACTCCCCTCTAGAAATATTTATTAGTATGAAATTCTTGATTTGATTAATTTTGATGGATGACAATTCGCTATATTAAACAAAAGATATCTAAAGTGGCCTAGTTTAAAATTATATTGGATAAAATTTTCTAAAGGGAAAGAACTTTAGACAGTCTACTGTGTCTAGGTTTTATGAGTTTTAGAAATAATATAAATTTAATATTTCATTTCTTGGTGACAATTTTTATTATTTTCTGCAGAGATGAAATGTATTACATTGTCTCCCATCTTTCATTTACCATTGCTGAATTTTCTTTTTAGATACTAAAATTTCACACTACATTTATATGACCTACAATAATTTGATTGAACCAGAATTCATGTTTTGGTATCTATGTTTGACTTAGAGAATGTTCAGATGTCTTGAATCTTATTTTTAAATGTTTAGAATTTATCCACAAAATTTTTAAAATATTTTGACATCTATGGAGAAGTTTTTGTTATGATGGTTTTCCTATACCATTTCCCCCTCCTTAATCTATACTTTATTGTAAGAAGACAGTTTTATTTTTATCTATGTATATTTCTTCATCTTCCTTTAAAATTATTTCCTTTGAAAAACTAAGTAAATTAGTGGACACTGAATATATTGAGTTTCATGTAAAAGAGATGCTTTGTTATACATAGCTAAGTATATATACATAATTTGTTAATCATAACATATAAAATAAAATGGTGCAATTAATTTGTATCTGCTTAGATGCTTTCTTTTTGTGTTAGGATTATTACTGCTCAGCCTCTTTGTCTTTAACCTAAGCAATCTATACCTACATTCAATCCTGCTTTCTTTATACTATAGTCAACTTGTGGCTCAAATTGGCATGTGGATGGGTAGAATGAATGTTTTAATGCAATTATGTTCATAAGAGTAACCATTAAGCAACAAAGTTTTCTTAAGCTGAATATAAGTCTTCTGGTAGCTATTATTAGAAGTATAAGTCAGTAAACTGAGTATTTAATGTCCTCACCACATACCACACACACACACATACACACACACACACCTATGTGAGGTGTTGGATGTGTTAACTACTGAGGTAATCATTTTACAATATGTGTATAAAATCAATAACTTGTACATTGTAAACTTACATATGTTTTACATCAATTACATCTCAAAAAGCTGGAAAAACGAAACTCTTATTAATGTGTAAAATAAAAGTACTCACAAGATTAGAATTTAAATAAAAACTTATTATCATAAATAATCAAATGAACATATAAAATAATATCACAAAAATGAATTCAAGAGATGATCTTTTTTATAGATTTTTTTTAACTGTTTACTTTAGAGAGGGAGAGAGACAATGCATGAGTAGAGGAAGGGCAGAGAGAGAGAGAGAGAGACAAAGAATCAGATGCACTCTTCAGGCTCTGAGCTGTTAGCACAGAGCCACAGAGCCTGATGTAGGGCTTGAACCCACAAACCGTGACATCATGACTTGAGCCGAAGTCAGCAAGTTAACCAACTAAGCCACCCAGGTGCCACAAGAGAATGTCTTAAAAGCCCTTCAGATATAGCAGAAAATATTTAAATAAGAAGAAATGATTTTTGAAAATACGCAATTATAAAATATGTAAATATATAGGAAAAATAATATGAAAGAATAGAAGAGATATATGAAAAAAAGCCTTTAGTCCTAGGAAAAGGGGAGAAAAATAGTGCAAGGACAATAATAAAAAACATGCAGGCTAAAGACATTTACAAATTAATAAAAGGGAAGAAAAAGCTTATCAGAATTATCAAAAAGAAAATCACATATAAAAGTATCATTTAAAAATGCTTGAAAACCAGATATAAAAAGCTTAAAAAATATATCTTAAAAATGTCTTCTAATATGCAACATTATCATATATATGCTATCTGCTAATATACAGTAAGAAGAGGACAGCTTCATTTTTAACAGGGATGAGGAAACATTAAATTCAATGATTAAATATTTCAAGTTATGTAAAGGAAATTATAGAAATACAGAAAATATAGAAAAGATTCTTCAAAAGTCAAAGTGAAGATATCCTCAGACAAACAAAGCCTAAGAGAATTTATCATCATCTTAACAAAATTTTAAAAATATGCCAAAGGAAATTCTCAAAGTAGCAAGAAAATTATTCCAAAGGGAAGCATGATATTTCAAGGAGAGATCATTTAGTGTTAAAATACATGACAATGATAGCATAATTAAGCATATGAGTTAAATACTGTCAGGTGTAAATACGTTTCTGAAAAGGTAAAGGTATAAATATTATAAGAAACAAGGCTTTGCACAAAATGAATAAATCCAATCATAAAATAAAGTCGTATTCATCAGTTACATAGCCTCAGGTCATATAAAGCTAAAATTGATAGAACTAAAAAGCCAACATAACATTATATTTGAAGATTTTAGCCTAGCTTTCTTAGTAAGTGATATAAAAAGAGATAGAAATTCAGCAAAAACAATATATGTAAAGCACACCTAACACATCTGATTTAGGACCTGATACCCCAAACTGTATGTGGTAAACAGAAAGACGGCGCCAAGATATCCATGCCAATGTCCCCAGGAGTTGTGAATGTGCTACTTATATGGGAAAAAGGGACTTTGCATATGTGATTAAATTAAGATTTTGGGGACAGAAGTTTATCTCAGATTATCAGAGTGAACTCAATATAATCACAAAGGTCCTGAGAAGAGAGAGATTGGAGGGTCAGGCATTAAAGGGCAATATGATAGCAGAAGGAGAAAGAAGAGTTTGGAAGAATCTACATGGATGATTTGGAGCTAAAGGACTGAGCCAGGAGCTAAGGAAGGCAGGCAACCACTAGACTCTAAAATTACAAGGAAAGAGATTCTCCTGACAGCACCTAGGAGAAAAAAAAGCATTCCCATTGACTCATTTTATATTCCTGATATTGAGAATTATAAGATAATAAATTCATGTTGTCCTAAGCCACTAAATCTCTGGTAATATGTTATAGTGGCAATGGGAAATTAATACTGTATAGGATACATACATTTTTTCCATCTGCTCATAGAATGTTTTTCAGAGCAAAATATGACACTGTAAACTAAATCTCGACAAACTAAACACTTTTAAATATTTTAAGTTATTCAGTGTGTTCTCTGATCAGGATGAAATAAACTAAATTAAGCTCTAACAATAAAATAAATAATAGCCACAATATACTAAAATCTTAGGAAAATACTCTATATAATTACTGTGTCAAAGAATGTATCAACATGGAGATTAGAAATATTAGAAAATCCCTTAAAGTAATAATAGGAGAATATATGATAAGGCAAACCTGTTGAAAAAACAGGCCGTGTAAAGAAGCAAACGGACACATTTTAATTCAGAAAGATAAAAATTAGAAGTCATCTAGTGATGTTGAACATCTTTTCATGTGTCTATTAGACTTCTCCCTTATATTTCTTTTACACTTTATAATTTTTTTAAGTTCCTTTATTTATTTTGAGAGACAGAGACAGTGTAAGTGGGGAGGGGAAGAGAAAGAGGAAGATAGAGAATTCCAAGCAGGCTCCCCATTGCCAGCACAGAGCCCAGTGTGGGGCTTGAATGCACGAAACTGTGAGATCATGACCTGAGCCGAAACCAACAGTCACTTAACAAAATAAACCACTAGACTCCCCTCTTTTATACTTTAAAATCTATCTTAAATTATATTCCATATATCTATATAAATGATCATATACATGCCTCTATGTATATCCATTAATTAGCTAAATTAGTCATCTTATACCATGCAGTATGTTTACTTTGTTTTCTCTATCCTTCCTCATCCTTACTGCCACCTAACTAGTAGTGACTATAAGATGACATCAGCTATAAGACACATCAGTTTCAAGACTACTAAGCATACCCACATTAGTAGTCATGTAATGTAGGTATTTTACTGTTGGAATTCAGGTAGTCTGGTTTAACAACATGTCCCTCAAGAGAAGTTTTGATCCTGGGGCTTCTGGGTGGCTCAGTCGGTTGAACATCCAACTTCAGCTCAGGTAATGATCTCCCAGCTCATAAGTTCGAACTCTGCGTTGGACTCTGTGCAGACATCTCAGATCCTGGAGCCTGCTTCAGATTCTGTCTCCCTGTCTCTTTGTGCCCCTCTCCCACTTACTCTTTCTCTCTCTCAAAAATAAATAATTAAAAAGAAAAGTTTTGATCCTGGTATGTACTTTTTGCATAAAAAATCAAAATGGTGAAGAAAAGTATTGACATTAGGAGGACTGTTCCTTTCTAAACTTATATTTTGAATTAAGGTAATTTTGTCTAAAGTTTAGGAACATAATGCTCCTTTTAATAATTAATGTTGACTAAATTTGCAGTGATATATATCGGATATATACACCAAAGATATTTCTGTATAAAAATGTCGTAAGTGGAAAAACATGTATGGCCTTCTGACTACAGAATTAAATGAAGATAGTAAAGACTGTTAACTGATTGGGGCACCTGGGTTGCTCAGTTGGTTGACTGTCCGACTTCTACTTAGGTCATGATCTCACCGTCTGTGGGATTGAGCCCCACGTTGGGCTCTGTGCTGACAGCTCAGAGCCTGGATCCTGCTTCAGATTCTGTGTCTCCCTCTCTCCCTTCCCTTCCCTTTCTTGTGCTCTCTCACTGCTTCTCAAAAAATAAATAAACATTAAAAAAAAAAGACTGTTAACTGATCAAGTAGGCTTTCTGATAACACTATTTTATGTAATACTGTGGATTTCTCCTCTGATTTCAATAACAATTTCTATATTAATTCTAAGTAAAGAAAATATTCTATCATAGATTTTAAGAAATTCTTAATGTGTACCTTATAGATATAGCAATATTCTTAGAATATTAAAGTGATAAGGAATACACAGTTTATGGTTATATATTCCTCAAATTTTTTCCTGTGTGAAGGCACAAATATGTGAGTGTATTCAGTGTGACCCAAAATCACAAAATCATTAGTTTTACTGATTACATTACATGAAAATAGTCAATCTTCTCTTCTTTCAGAAAATAAAATTTTATTAAGCCAATTTTTAAAACTAACTTTAATGATGTATGTTTTACATATAACAAATGTACTTATCTGAAGTGCAGAGCTTTTCCCTGGATTTCAGCAAATGTATACAAATGCATAGCCTGAGCAAAGGCAGATATAAAACATGTTCATGAAGCTCAAAATGTTCTCCATTGCCTTTTGCAGTAAATCTCCCCAAGATCACTGGCCCCAGACAACCATGGATCTGCTTTTTCTGTCACTATTGATTAGTTTTTCCTATTTTGGGATTTGAAATTAATGGAATCATGAAATCTATATTCTTTTGCTTCTGACAACTTATGCTCAGTATGATGGTTTTGAGAATCATCATGTCACGTATGGATCCATTTTCTTGCTTATTACAATACTCCATTCTTTCTTTATTGTTCAGCTATATTCCACTGTGTTTATTTTCCTCTTGATGGCTATTTGAGCTTTTCAAGTATTGGGATACTACAAATAAAACTATGAAAATTCATGTTCAAGTATTTCTATAGATATAGGTTTTCCTTTCTCTAGGCAAAACCAAAAGTTGAATTGCTAGGCCATGTCATAAGTATATGTTTAACCTTATAAGAAACTGCCAAACTGTTTTTCCATTTTATATTTCCTACAGCATTGAACTAAAGCCCCAGGTACTCTGGTTATTATACATCTTCTCCAACAATGAAGAAAATTTCACAACCCTGGGTATTCAACTAAGCATTCAGTAACCATAAGTTACCACTACTATTATCATAAGTGTCTTCTGAGCTAGTCAGATGAATATTACAGCAACAGTCTGTGGACAATTGTAGTTGGAGAGTGACGGTATTATAAAAAGTGAAGTTTTCTAAATACAGTGGGGATAAATCAATTTAAGCAATGCTGACAGAATTGCTTAATTTAGTAGTAAATACAGACTAAGACATGATGCTAGTTAAAATTACTTATCATAGCTCAGAGGTGTGTGTATACTCAAAAACAGAGTACCAACCCTTGTAAAAACTTTTCTTTTTTTCAATTATTTATTTAAGTTAGGCAGTCTTTATTGACTCTATGGAGAATTGAGGAATTCTTTTAGGGCTCTTTGTTGTTCTTCTTAGTTATAAACATAAACTTCAAATTATGGTTTTAAAAAGCATCATTTAATCCATGAATCTAAGACAAAAGTATCCATCTCCATTTGCTCCATTCTCCAGTGCTGTCTAGAAACTGAGAAGAAAGGTAAGTCTTCTCACTTCTTTCTTTTTTATTTCCCTTCTTTGCTTGAGGTTATATCGTCTGCCTCCATGTAATCAATGTATGCCTTCATCAAGGAACACGTAAGCAATTTATCCAATTCTGTATAATCTTTCAATTATATATGACTTAGAAAAAATATTTTATTTCTGAAGCTTAGAGTGAGACCTATGTACAGGGAACACATATATAAAAGGAACGGGGCGCCTGGGTGGCTTAGTCGGTTAAGCGTCCGATTTTCGCTTAGGTCTTGATCTCGCGGTTCGTGGGTTCGAGCCCCGCGTCGGGCTCTGTGCCGACTGCCAGCTCGGAGCCTGGAGCCTATTTCAGAGTCTGTGTCTCTCTCTCTCTCTGACCCTCCCCTGCTCACGGTGTCTCTCTCTCTCCTAGAAATAAATTAAAAAATATTAAAAAAAAAAGAACTATTGTATAATGAAATCATATTTAAGTTGTAAAATCCTTAGTATTTCTTTCCAATTTTGGATTTTATTTTAATATATTTAATGTTTATTTTTGAAAGTGACAGAGAGACAGATTGGGGGGGTGGGGCAGGGAGAGGAGGAGACACAGATTCTGAAGGAGGATCCAGGCTCCGAGCTGTCAGCACAGCGTCCTACGCAGGGCTCTAACCCCCAAGCTGTGAGATTATGACTTGAGCTGAAGTTGGATGCTTAAACAACTGAGCCACCCAGGGGTCCCTCTAATTTTGGATTTTAAATGGAGAGATTAAATTCAGGTTAATAAGAGTTTTTCGCTAATTTCTGTTTTTTGTTTTAGTCTTGACATAATACAAAAAACTGCATCCTTGTACCTTTTAGTTTATAACAGCTGAGTTTCTACATCTTTACAATCACAAATAACAATATGCACAAATTTTTAAGGCCATATTAGGGAGACCTTAGTTTTTTGGGTTTTACTGTTTTTGCTGTTTTGGGTGGTTATGTGTTTTAGTGGACCTAACTGTCCAGCTGTATAAAGGACAAATATATAATAAACAGGGTAGAGACGACTTTGCTTATAAAGTGGTCGATAACTCCTTAGTGACTTTACCAAATCATCATTTTCCATTGTTTACACATCTCAGGGTTCCTCAGTGTTTATACTGAAATTAATAAAATAAGAGCTGGGTGACACAGTTGATCCTGGATACTTTGTTACATTTTTCCCAACTTTCTGATTCTCATTTTGCTTTGTCCTTATTTACTTTAGGTTTTGAAAATAATGTATAATGTGCAGTTTTTGGGCAACTTTTAAAAGTACACTGTGCTTTACCTATTATCTTTTGACCTTTGTTTTTCTAAATCTGTGAAAAAGTATCATCATTTCTTCTTTATTTTAACTTTTTTTTTTTTTTTTTTTGAGAGAGAGAGACAGCGTGAGCAGGGGAAGGTCAGAGAGAGAGGTAGACACAGAATCTGAAACAGGCTTCAGGCTCTGAGCTAGCTGTCAGCACAGAGTCCGATGCAGGGCTCGAACCCACGGACCGTAAGATCATGACCTGAGCTGAAGGTGGTTGCCCAACTGACTGAGCCACCCAGGTGCTCCTCTTCTTTAGACTTATTTAGATAAAATTTAGTTGGTCTCATTGTGTGTTTGAAAATGAAAATCACAAGATGTCATAATTGTTGATTTTATGTGGAGCCTTATAAAATGCTAATAAGCATTTGTAAAATTTGTTTGTATTGTTTTTGAATCTTATTTGTTAAGAGACTTAAAAGTTTAATATCCCAGGGTGTTACTAAGCCAAATTTCATTTATTTCAGTGTTTACACTGTTGAAATAAAGAAACTGAGAATTTGACAATAACTTGACAAACTTATTTATGTATTAACAAGCAAGTTAAATAAAAGAGAATAGTTTTTATTGTCATTTAAACTCTTGAAATACCATTAACAATTAACTTTATACATGGTATAGTCTAGGTTTTTTTTTTTTTCCTAAAAATAAGCACTGAGGTAGATCTACTAGGGATAGTGTTAATAAGCAGTTGACTGGAAGGAACAGATCTCAGAATAGTAGCTACAAATTGTCAGATATGATTGAAAGTGATCCCCTTTGGCCACAATCTTTTTTAAGCTGTTTTCTTTTTTTTAGTGATTTTTTAGTTTTTTTTTTTTTTTTTTTTTTGAGAATTTGAAACACTGAGAAGTAACATGGTAAAATCCCAAGAGACAATGTCTTTGTGAATATCTATTTTCCCTGTGAGAAAATCTTACACGTAAGATTTAAATAGTCAGGACCTGACAGGCTCACAGAAGGAGCTTTCTTTTACTGATACTAGCCTCTCCATAAATCGAGAAATATTAGTAGTCTCTTCTAAAAGCTAAATTAATAGGAGTATATTCATGAATTTGCTACAGCAAATGAATAATGATATAGAAGAACCACAGAATCTTTGTGTTTAAAGGAACCTTAGAGACCATCTAATTCCAAATCTATTTTTAGGATAAGGAAGTAAAACCGAAAAACTAGATATTAACAAGACTCAGGCAATTACCCAACTGCCCACTTTCCTAATTCATTGCTGTCTATATAACAGTTTATTATAGTATTAATGGATTCCATACATATATTCTTCCTCTTGTTTCTACAGCAGTGTATTAATTTCAACCTTCCTTGTTATACATTAACATTACCTTAATTCTTGTCCAAACTTACATCAGAAGAATTAACTTTTCATACGAAATCAATAACCTGAATTTTTGGCAATGCTAATCATTGATCCAGTGGACAGTAGATAAAGGTAAGAAAGAAAAATTCAACAATAGTAAAAAGTAATACAGTAATTTAATATTTGAACTAATATAATTTTTCCTAACTTTTTAAATGTTTATTATTTTTGAGAGAGACAGAGAGACAGAGCATGAGTAGGGTAGGAGCAGAGAGAGTAGGAAACACAAAATCCAAAGCAGATCAAGGCTCTGAGCTGTCAGCACAGAGCCCGACATGGGGCTCAAATTCACAAACCGTGAGATCACGACCTGAGCCGAAATTGGATGCTTAACTGAGCCACCCAGGTGCCCCTCCTTGCTCTCTAAACTTCCATTAATTTTCCTCTTAGTTATTTAGAGATGATACACATTATATTTGATCTTTGAAAGAACTGGCAATTTCTTGCATTTTTTTTATTTCAATGTAATAATCCAAAAGTCAAGTAGTTGGTTCCTAGAATCAATGTCACTTACTTATAGCTTGATCTTCTTAATATTTATATTTCTACCATTGTTGATGTAATTCAAATGCATAAAATCATTGCTTGGCAGTCATTTGGATTTGATCAAAATGTGAAATGTGCAGATTGGGAAAAGGTTGAATTAGGAAATACATTTATCACATTTTCACTTCAGCATGACAATAAATCTCTCCATTCGGTGAAACAAGCCATGTAACTATCTGCTTCCTTTAAGTGGAAAGATATCATAAAATCTAATCTATTTTCTGAAACAGTCTTGCAGGAGACTAAAATAAGCCACAAACCAAAACTGACAAAATACCTGAGCATCACCCATTCAAGCTCAGTCACAAAGAAAACACTGTAGACAATTAAAACTTATACTTACATAAAATATTTCTGTAGCAATCCATTTCTTAGGGTTCTAATTTTTCCGTTTCTCTTTACTGTGGTCATGCACAATTGGTAGCTATATATTCTTAGCCACTTACTTTGACAAGGGAGAAGCTAATGAATAAAAAGGTTGACTAGCTTAGTGAAGGTCACTTTAGCAGAAGCTCGGCTAAGAAGAGAGCTGGACTCTCTTGTACTACCTTCAGTGACAGCTTGAGATCTAATTACTGGCACTTAGGTCTCCTACAAGATCATCACATTTCAGCTTAAAGCACTACAAGTAAGGTTTCAGTGTACTAGTTCCCTGTTGAGGGAAATCAGATGGAGAAGAGAAGGAACAGTCTGAGGAACCAGACTGAAGACACAGTAGTTGACGCATTGGCCAAATCGTGAATCATATTTTATAAACCAAGGTTTACAGATGCATTGTGTCCCAACAACATTCCTATGATAACTATTTCTTTTTTTATGCTTATTTATTTTTGAGAAAGAGAGACAGAGTTTGAGGGAGGGAGGGAGGGTCAGAGAGAGGAAGCACAGAATCTGAAGCAGGCTCCAGGCTCTGAGCTGTCAGCAAAGAACCTGACATAGGGCTCAAACCCAAGAAGCATGAGATCATGACCTCAGACAAAGTCTGACACTTAACTGACTGAGCCATCCGGGCACTCCATGATAACTATTTCTATTAATATAAATGACAATCAAAATTCACCTCAAACAAGTATTAGAAACAAAATTGAAACTCTGTTTTATCTAATTCCCAAAGCTGTTATTGAGAAGTTTGAGTCAATTCCCATGGGCACTTTGGGAGACTGCCTAAAACATGACTTAAGGGGCACCTGGGTGGCTCAGTCTGACTTGATCTCAGGTCATGGTCTCATGGTCATGGGTTCCAGCCCCGCGTCAGGCTCTGTGCTGACAGCCAGCTCAGAGCCTGGAGCCTGTTTCCAATTATGTGTCTCCCTCTCTCTCTGACCCTCCCCTGCTCACGCTGTCTCTCTCTCTCAGAAATTAAAAAACAAACAAACAAACAGACGTTAAACCATGCCTTAGAGTAGGCCCCTGTGAAGAATCACCTCATGTCCTTTGCCTACATGACAGTGTCCTATCCCAAGGACCTGCAGTTCTTTGCCAGAATGTTATGCCTTACTAGAGAAGTATGCTCAGATTGAGGAAGGTATGAAGTGCCAGGGTGTTAATATACCTGGACTCAGTCCAACACCAGTTGGTGGACAAATACCACAGTCTTGTTCTTCCTGTTTCAGAGGGGCTGGGCACTCAGTTGCTGTGTCATGAAACTGAATACTGCATTTGGAGCTTCTAAAAACAGCTGCTACTGCAGTCAGAGTGAAGAAGTTGCAATGCCTAGCCAGAAGTCAGACGTAAATCAATGGTCTGATAATCATTTTTTGTGTGTGACACTTTAAGAACTTAGGCTGTGGGAAGCATTGAAAAGGTAATTCTTCAAGGAAGGGTGAAATGTGCAATGTTGGAGGTTAAGATTGAAAGCCATTTTAAATAAGAGGAAAAGAATAAGGATAAAATTCATTAAGACTAAACTAATTTCTTTCTAGAAGAATCACCTGATTGGAGAAATGGACCAATTTTGGAAATAAGTGAGAGATCAGATTGAATAGATAAGAAAAAGTCAGGGATTAAAATGATACAATAAAATTTTGGATTTGAACTAATAAACCTTACACAATGGATAGAGGCTCTTCATTCAGAAAGCTCTACTCAGAAACACCCATTTTTGACAGCAAGGAATTTTTAATCCAATCATATCTAACATATATTTTCAAGTATTTGCTGTGGTATTTTTAATGAATAAAATCTTAATATAAGAAATATGGCAAAATTTGAAAATATGCGTTTATAGTGACTTATTCTTTGTAAATAATACTATTCTAAGAAATAAGAACATTTATCTTACTGTTACATGATGAAGATATAAGGTAGCCATGGAAACTGCACTTATTCTTAAACAATAATGTCCCACCATTTTGATGAATAGATATACCCTGTTGAATAAATGAATGTCTCACAAGAAAGATCATGATATAAAAGAAAGATCATGGTTCAAAAGAACCAAAAAAAGTAAAGTAGTTGTTCTTTTGTAGATAGTGTCATCAGTGACCGAATTAATCAGATTCTGGAAATCACTAGAAATAAAGATCCTTTTGAGGAAGAGACAAAATCATGGGGTTGTGAAGCTTTATTTAAAACAAATGAGATAGATATATTGATGTTTATAGGACAGTTTAAAAAATGACTGGCAATATGAAAATTTTTCAGTATATCTGTAATTTGTTACAACAATTTTATTTTGTCAGCCTTTTCCTCCTGTTGACTAAATGATTCCTGAAAATATATATGAACAGTTCATTAAGAAACTCTTCATTTTCATCTGAGATGTTAAAGTGATACATTGAAGAGTCCTCCTATTAAAACTAAAATGCATCTTCCTTTGATTGCTACATGACATCTAACATTTACCATTTTAAGTCAAATTTGTAAGTATTGGGAAAAGAATTACAGTGGGATTATAAAGATATTTTTTAATGAACAGATGAGTGTAGTCCTAGATATAATTCAGAACATGCAATCTACCTCATGTTGTTTTTATTTGGGGCACAAATCCTTTGCATCAGGCCATTCCAGTGGGGTGGTGCTAGTAATTAATCTGATACTATAGTTTTATTCTGTTTTTGATGAAGCTCACTACATGAAGGAATGTGTAACTGTCATAAAAATATAATGAATTACATATGCCCAGCTGAATATAATGGGCTAAATATTGAAAACATCACAGGCAAAACACTATGCTTAACAGTATTTGACAATTACATGAGACCAACAATTTCTATGACTTTAAAGGTATCAGAACAGAAAGAATAAAGAAATTTTGAAAAGAAACTCAGTCACAATGAAGTATATTGTTACACGTTAGACATTACAGATTTTTTATATTCTTAAAATTTCTTTTTAAGTTTCTTTTAATGCGTATTTATTTTGAGAGAGAGAGAGATAGAGTGCAAGCAGGGGAGGGGCAGAGAGAGGGAGACATAGAATCTGAAGCAGGTTCCAGGCTCTGAGCTTTCGGCACAGAGCCTGAAATGGGGCTTGAACTCACAAACTGTGAGATCATGACCTGAACCGAAGTCGAACACTTAACCAACTGAGCCACCCAGCCACCCCTATTCTTGAAGTTTCTTAAATTTCATCCAGAGATAATTATTAAAATTTAAGATCACTGATACAGGGGCACCTGGGTAGCTCAGGTCATGATGTAGTGCTGCATGAGTTTGAGCCCCACATAAGGCTCTGAGAGAGCCTGGAGATTGCTTCAGATTCTGTGTCTCCCTTTCTCTCTACCCTTCCCCCATTCACACTCTGTCTTTCTATCTCTCAAAAATAAACATTAAAGTTAAAAAAAATGCAATTATGTTAATTGTTTTATATAATTATTATGTTATATAACATAATATAGTTAATAACATAATGACATAACTATTATGTTATATAACAATACCATCATGATCAAAATAGTTGATAGACTAGTGACAGTGATCAAACGTGACTGATTATCATTTATGTCATTATTACATGAGTCAGAAATCTGAGCCCACTATTTTAAAAATTTTGGACCCAATTGGTACCTCCTGGTTGGAAGCACTAGCATATTCTTTACCAGAATGGCTATTCAGACTATTTCCTAAAATATTTCATCATAAAACACCTATAACCTTTATTCTGTACTATTATAAAAGGGAATAATATCACTTCACCTTGAGTTGTTCATAATTAAACAATAGCACATACCATGACTTTCAGAGTCCAAAAGAATAAAACTGTAAGACAGACAATAATTCAGAGATATGGGTCTGGCTTGATTGGTGTTCTCATCATTACTGTTTGATGCATTCTCGATTTAGATCCAGTTTATTTCTTCCATACTCCTTTCATACATAAATGAAGAAACTTTATGTATTTTTTTACTTACTTCTAAAGTTCATGGTATAGAAATTGTTTTGATACATTAATCAATGTAACATAAAATGAATGGGCAACTATGTATGTCAAATAGTATAAATGTTTTTTCAGAAAATGGCACAGAATAATTAATAAAAGACCTACATGTTACTACTGGTCCTACAACATGCTAGGTGTGTTATACTGGGCAATTCAATTTAAATTTTAACTAGTAAAATGACATTCATATTTATATTCCTCACATATTGAAAGAGATAGTTATATTAATGGAAGGCATTTAAAATATCCTGATCATTCTCTGTCTCCTGTTTCTCAGACCATCAAATTTCACAATTCTGTTTTCACTTTGGGTATCATTAAAAGAAGTCATTTAGGGATCTGTGATTGCTAATGTACCAGCAAAATGGTTTTCCCTCATGGTCAGGGGGATATTCCTATGAGGAAGTTGAATAATCCTTTAGAGCATAATAATAATAATCCTTATATGCATGTTCCTGGTATTAAAGCAAGATGTAGACTCCCAGTCATATTAGACAATTTTAATAAATTAATTCACTCATTCACTCACTCTTTCATTCATTAACGTTAATACATGGGGTTTTGTTGTTGTTTTTGGTTCTGGTTTTGTTTTTTGTTTTTGCAGAAGATTGGTCATTATGCTAATGGAAATTAAAAGAAAAATTTTATGGGTCCCCATGTTTAAAAAATAATTGATAATCCATCTGGATCAGAGCCAGTGATGGTAGAAAACAGAATTCACTACAAATAGTTAATGAAGAAACTTTTAAAAGGGGGCTTCTTATGAAAGTGTGGCCAAGGTTAAGGAAATAAGTGACGGATGGTAAAACTCTTGTAACCCATAAGTCTGAACAAATGAGTGGAGGGGATAAAACTATATAATGTAGTGAGAACAGAAACCACCTAGAGTAGGGTCAAATAGCTGAGCTCAGTGATCGGAGGTCCTAAGTCTCATAGCTGAGGTTGATGGGGGATGTCAGGAGCAGAAAAGAAAGAGCTCAACCTTCTTTTCTCTTTCAACTTTTACTGTCATTCTGGGGCCTCCTCCTGAGCCAAATCCAACCACCAGCCATCAGAAGAACCTAAGTGATACAATCTAAAGACAAAAGACTCTAGGGACTTGAAGCAAAGCAGAGAAGCATGAGAGAAATGATTGAGGTTGACAGTAAAATAAAAATGCCCAGAAGAGTTTGCTCTTTTTACTACCAGTCTCCATTCTCATATCCTTTGCTCAGAAAAAGCTCTCAAATTCTAGTACAGAGGACACAGAGGCCATACCTAGAGGTCCACCTTTCAAGAAGGATAATATAAATTCAGTAACACTCCCAATCGCAACTCTAACTGTAATCTAGCATTCTTTATACAAGCTGGGAAGAAGATAGAATTGTATAACACTAATTAGTCACAGTAGCTCCACTCATCACCTTTGTAGCTAAGCAAGAGGTTTGCTTCATTTTCATTTAATGCATCTTTACCCTTTACCAGTATTTCATTTGAAGTTTTGTATCTGGTGGAGTGACCCAAACTTTCATTCTGTAAGGAATGAAATGATTCATTTAATCCTTAAATGATTAACCCTTAATGATTCTGCTCTTATCATACTGCAAATTTTTTCCATTGGTGTTTATTATTGAACTTGTAAATTATTTTTTAAGTTTATTTACTTATTTTGAGAGAGAGAAAGGGAGAGAAAGTGCAAGTGGGGAAGGGGCAGAGAGAGGGAAGGAGAGAGAATCCTAAGCAGGCTCTGTACTCGTAGGGCAGAGCCCAATGTGATGCTTGAACTCACAAACTGTGAGGTCATGTATGACCTGAACTGAAATCAAGAATCAGATTCTTAACTGACTGAGCCACCCAGGACCCCACACTTGTGAATTCTAAGAAGTTCCCAGGACATGGTTCTCCTGGATCCATTATGTCACATCAATCCAATTTCCTCAATAATCAGGATTCATCACCACAGACAGCAGATTAATCCTTTTCAATGCCTGTTGGTTCACAGTTATAGGAAGACCTAACAGGCAAGCAGGACATCTCATCTTTTGACTTAGCAGAATTATGGCTTTGTCCTTGAATGAAGTTTTTCTCCCTTGGGAAGTAGGACCATTGAACCCAATGACAGAGAATTGGGAAGAAGACATTTTCTAAGTTAGCCATTATATGTATTAGTTAGAGAACGTTTGCCACTTCTATCCCTTTGGTTCTTAGATATAAATTCTACCTGTTGGGGAAATTGTAGCACATGTGGTTAACTGGTTTAAAGTATATATTATCTTTTGTATACCAGTACCCTATCTTCACAGTGTTAGTTCCCAGGAGTCACATGAGCTTCAGTACATGATTCTGTAATATTTAAACATCTGGAATATTTAATATGACCAAAAATTTCTATAGGAGTGTGTCTACTGTCATGGTTATTTTGCTATAAAATTAGTTTCTTAGTCAGAAGTAACATTTTGTTCAGTATCATAGCATTTTCTTAGGCAATCTAAAGGTCTGTAGATGGTGTTTTTGACATAGGATTGTAGACAAGAAAGGCAAATCCATATTTGCATTATGCGTCTAATACTATGAAAGAAAACAAAAAGCAAAACATTACTTCTCACTCCATGATAGAAAGCATCCAGAGTACTGATTTATCATCAGGTTGATTAATCTTCCTGGAGAATGGTGTCATGTGAGGGATCAATGTTGGCCTCTACTAATGTAGGTTAAGCACTTAAAAATACAAGTGCTTTATACATATATAAAGGCAAGCCTTGATGAGGGGAATTCCAAATTATTGAGCCCATTTATAACCTCTGTCCTTGCAGTCATGGCACTTGGATCATGAGTCCATTGATCAAACATTGGGGTGGCTGTAGTAAAGCCTAACATTCACACAATGGGTCATTTAATCCATCTGATTATGGAGAATACTTGAGGTACACTTATATTCATCATTAATTGTTCCCATTTGTCTTATACATATATTTTTGTCAATAATCTGACAATGTTGATTTTTACAAACTTCTTGTCCAACTCATTAGCCATTCTCCATAAGTTAATGTTGATATGCTATTCCCATAACCACCCACTGAGATTTCTTTTATTACTGTCTTTTAGACACTTAGTAAAGATGTACTGTCACAGATTTTCCCTGTCCATTTAGAGTATTATGAAGAAGCATAGACAAAGGAGGCCTGAATTTTTTTTCTCATCATTATTCATTGAAATGAGGGAAATTTAGTGAAGCAAATATAGAGTGAACAATAGTAGCCTAGCTACTCAGAACTGTGATATCCTTTTGCTTTCTGAATTTTTGGGTCTAGTTTTATAAATGCCATTTGCAATTAGTGCTAGAATTCTCCAGACCCAGTTTAGATTTAGTGATCTTATTTAAATATCATCACGTACTTACTTTGTATTTCATAGACCTTTATTTTCTATCAAGTAGTAAGCTTAGAGCTGCTTCTCAACTGAAGAATAATTGTTAGCAGAAGAGCTCATCACTTTACTCTAAACCCCAGTGATTTCCAAGTGTTTCTCTAATTAAGGCTTGCCAGAGATGGCATAAAGCATGAGGACTGCTACAGGCTCTGTAAGCAACACTAGGGATACTGTGTCATAACAGTCAACAGGCAGGGTTGGTTATACCACAGAATAAGGAAGTCACAGTATAAGGAACTTCAGGAGAGTACTTTCTTCCTTGGAGCCCCTCTCAACAAGCCTTTCATATTACTGAATACATTGATCAGCAATTCAAATCCCAATGAGAAAAATGTCACCTTCAAAATCCAAAGAATCTACCAAAAAACTTTTTTCATGGTGAGAGAAGTATAGAAACATGTATTCATTTCAGAGAGAATAATGTAACATGGCCTGGACTATTGAACTTCTAGAAATTTCTCCAGTATAAAAGAACTCAGCAGGTACTTATTTTTCACCATGTGGCATTTCTGCTTCTTACAAAAGTAAATAGTGACTTTTGCTCATCAGATATAAGTAGCGCATTTCCATTCTTTTAAGGAATTAGCATAATGTTCTGGGGATACCAAGATATTTGTGTTGACTCTGGGCTATGAGGGAAAGATGGAAGGAGGCATAATGCTCTTGAAACAAGACAATGAGGACCTATTGTTCTTATGGTCAGTAGAAACAATACCACTCTAGCTTACATATATTAGTTAGAATTGGAAAAAAAATGGTCTCACAATGTATCATAAGGTAAACAAGAGCACTAAGAGAGTGAAAGGAAACACAACACGACTGATAATAGCAGCGTAACACCAGGCATCAAATGCAACTGTCCAGGGAAGATTGGGTTACATGGTTATACATGGTCCGGACTTACAGGATTTTGTAGAGAGCTTCAATTTTGATCGTTCTCTAGAGCTTAGAATAATTTTGTTAAAATATTGTCTTTTTGGCATCATTAGTATATATTTTGATGTTAGAAGGTATTTTTTATTTTCAAGCTGTTTTACATCGTAAACAATAGTTCAATTTACCTTAAAAATTATTTACTTGCTTTTTAATGATAGTTGGACCAGTAATGGGATTAAAAAAAAAAAAAGCTGTCGTAAAAATAAGTGTTCGTCTATCTTTCCCTCATAATTGTCATGCCTGTGATAGGCAGATGTTTGTATATGCATAATACCTGATTTATTTCACTAAACTCCCACTTCTACACTTCATCATTTCTTTCAGCTCTTCTGTAACATGAAACCACTGCAGCATTTTGGTGGTATTACAAGTGACCTCTGTATATTTCTCAAGTATTTTAGGAACCATTTCATTGAAATTCAGACCAAAAATGAATGCAATTTACTTTTGCTTAATAATAAGGGATCATCTGGCTTCAGCTGGGTTCCTGTGACAGAGCTTAATAAAACATTTGATGAAATCTTGATTAGGCCACACAAAGCATGATATTTGGGAAGCATCGAGTGTGATTTGAGTTTTTATATAACTTTAACCCTAAAGCCCCTTAGGCTGAATGAAATAATCAGTTCAAATGTATGTACACTAATGATGTGTTTGTCATGAAAACAGAGCATACAATTCCTTCATCAGAGTGACAGGACCATTGATTTAATTCACTGCTGATTTCTAAATATTTTTGTGATGGAATGCTTTTGAGAGTGCTGATATTTTTTAAATGATCTTTTGTGTCTAATTTTTATAGTCCATGGATGATAAGCAAGGTTCTACCCTTGGTGGCTTTGTTTTTCTTTATTTTCAGTTTGAGAAGTTTGAAAGACAAATGGATAATTGGATTCACAGAGATGACACCAATGTGTTTTATAGAAGGTAGTAACCTCATTGCTTATGTGTCCTTTAAAAAACTTGATTTCTTCTGTTAGTAACAGTCATTTATAGCTTGGCTGTTAGTTACAAAGAATATCCTTACCTCAGAGTTTTTGCAGATCTTTGTTCCCTTTCAACTACTTTTAAAACAAGTGAGAATCTTTGAGTACGTGTGTGTAAATACACTTGTGTGTGTGTAGATATGCATTTATGTGTGTGAGCTTCCGTGTAAGTGAGGGATGTGTGAGAGAGTGAGCTGGTGTGAATGCATATGACCTGAGAGTGGACAATGGGTGTTCTCATTAGACGGGCTGGAATATACATAGTGATCAATGAGGCTAGTAAGTGCTTAAAGAACTAAAAACACTAATGAGAGCTTTTATATTTACAGGATTTTTTTGAAGACAGTGAGATTTTCTTGATCTTATGAGGAAGCATTTTCCATTGAATAACAAAGTCCATCATGTTCAAACAAAGAATAGCTAGTCTATCATGCTTTATATTTGGACAAATTATAGTTTAATAATTATTTGACTATAAACTGCACTCAAAAAGAATCAGCTATAAGAGCAGAGAATAAAGGTTTAGGAGATTATCAATTGATTGACCAATCCCTTCTAGGACTGGCTCTACAGTGTATCAAAAGTATTCCATAAAACATATTTTTCTAGTACTCTGTATTCAAACAACTTTCTTGAACATTTAAAACATTATAGAAAAATATTCCTTAATTCATATAATTTGATGTCATAAAACAGACAAGAAGTAAATAGATTTAAGAGACACATGATAAGAAGGATAGAAAAAAGATGGTTCAAAAATAAATGTCCAGATTAAGAAGTTCTTTATAAAATAACATAATAAAATGAAATACATTCTTATGTGCATTCTGGATAAAATCCTCTGAATGGAGTAGATGTGGACCCTCAGACTGAAAAACCAAGATGGAAAAATGAACCATAGATTCAGATGTAAATATTCCTATAAGTGATAGCTGGGCATAATAAGCTGTTACTCCATATTTGACTCCAAAAATTTATTTTCAAATTAATCTTTCTTTTAACTAGAATCAGCATTATTCATTTTATTATAAATAGTAACATTTATTTTTACTTGCAAGATAAGCTTTATCATACTGTTTTCCCCACTGAGGTATCTTATTATCCCAACATCATTAGTTAATGGTTATTTTTCTCAAAATTATCCTATATCAAGTTCCATATATAAGGATGATGTCAATCTGCTTATGGACTCTCATTTCTATTCCATTGCCCCCCTTTCTTTACCTGCTTTCACTGCTATCCCATAGTAAATTGATCAAATTCTATGGCATATTTTGATGTAAAATAGAACAACATGCCCTTCATTGTTTTTCTTTTTTTTCAAAAATGTATTTTTATCTGCTTATATTTATTCTCTGTGGTATAGATATCCTAAATTGATCCTTGATGACTTGTGACTTTGTGTAACTCACTCCCTTAAGTGAATGAGAAAGCTGTGACTTGCTTTTACCCTAAAGAATATGGCAAAGGTCATGGGATATCACTATGATTACATCATGATACATAAGACTCCATCTCAGCAGACTGGGTTGAAAGACTCTCATTACTGGCTTTGATGAAATAATCTACCATGTTGTAAAAAGGACTAGTGGTAAGGAATTATGTCATCCTGCAGAAACTGAGTGGAACCTCACTGACAGCAAGGAAACAGCCATAGGAAATGAATTCTGCCAACAACTTAATGGTCTTGGAAGCTAATTCTTCCCAACAGAAGCCCTCAGATAACATTACGTTTCAGGATTGTAATTTCAGCTTTGTGAGACCCTGAGGAGACTCAGCTAAGCTACAACTCAGCTATGCCCAAATTTCTGATCTGAAAAAACAAACAACCAAAAAACCCCAACCCTGCAAGATGTAAATTTGTTTTAAGCCTTTGTTTTAATTTGTTACACTGAAATGGTAAACTAATATAGTCTCCAAAATAAAATTTAGAATAATAAAGTGCTATATAGTCATTAGGGAAGGCAAACATAACAATGACATGTATATAAGATAATGCTTTGGGCATCTGTAGAGAGGTATATCTGAGGCTTCACGCAGCAGTGGAAACGCTGCTATTCTGTGCTCCAGCAAAGAACCCTACCTTCTGCTCTCCATTTTCACTGCTTCTCTTGTAACAGTGGTTATGCACATGTTGAATGTTAGCTGTTTTGGGAGCCATGAACACACGATCCAGCTGGGCAACAGTAGGGATAGCATTTGGAGACATTAGAATACTGAGATCTTACAGGTCCTCTCACTGCTAGGTACAGGGAAAATAATTTCTGATGCTAAAGTCAGAAAAAAACAACAACAGGGTTTCAGAAAGCAATCCAACTTATCTTCCCACAGTAGGACATGAATGAACTGGCCTGAATATATCTAGAGGAGAAATTACACACCCTTCTATTATTGTTTACCTACTTCGAAAGATTAGACTTGTGTTCTAGAAATAAGGTCTGCCATGCCCCTCAGGAAGGAATCAAAACTCTTTACTGCTCAAAATGATAGACTCTGTAAGGATTCAGCGATTTGCCATTTTAAAAGTGGTATCATAAAAAAAGTGAGGTATTATAGGGAAAAAATTAGCAAGCAAATGGCCAGAAGAGCAAGACATGCATCTGCCAGTCACAGAGGGGCACCTGTGTCTGGATGTAGCTGCATGTGCTGTGTGTGGGTCCATGTTCCAGGAATGACATCCTACTCTACTCTCTCTGTATTCCCCCATTCCATATGGCTCTCCTAACAGTGGTCTGGTTCACCCTTGGGTTATAAACTGTCTGCAATTTTATGTCAGATAAATAGGAGAAGAATTGTAAACGAATACTATTTAAGATCCAAGAGCTGAACCAGAAAAAGAGACTCTGGGAAGCTCTTTCTATTGAGAGGAGAGAGTTGCCACCCCAGTTTGTTCATTGCCTGGCAGTCTAAAAAGCAACACTTGTCATTCAGCAAACTGTCCTGTTGATTTCTATGAAGTTGATTATAAGATTGTCATTAGGATTATATGAAATGTATAAAGTAACTGCTGATAAATACTTGGATTCTTCCAAAAATGATTAACATGGATTATAAAAATATATAATCCATAGCAACTATTCACACTGGAGTTGATCACATGAAGCTGCTAATGTAAGAAACAGACTGACTAAATATCAGGTCTAAAATTCACAATTTTTTGACTTGATGTTTTCTTAAAGCTTCAAATTTGAAACTACTATGTATTTTCCCAGGCGTTTACCAAAACAATTTGCTTTGGAAGAATACTTTTAACATCCCAATAGTTCCTTCCTTCATGCACACATGCACACATGCCTGTGTTTTCTACAAGATGATTCCAAATTAACTTCTCTATTTGATTAACAACTGATCGAATATTTTCTTATGATGTAATAAAAGACAGAGGCAGAAACTTTAGCTTATACAGTTTTACAAAGCATTGGCATCTTTACCACATCCAAGAACCCACTATGCCTCTCCATATATGTTATTTTTTTCTATGTGCTTCAGTAAAATTTTATAGTTACCCTTATATAGATCATGCACAATTCTTGTTAGCTTTCCCTAGATACTGGATTGTTTTTGGTGCTATTGTGAATAGATCTTTTCCATCCATTTGCTTTATACTTATTTTTTGCTGTATTGGAGAACTTTTACATTTGCATTTCATTTATTTGCTTAGTTGGTTGATTGACTTCTTATTCAGCTATATTTTTTTCTTATTTATTTTATTAGGCCTGGAGTTTTTATGATGTATTTCCTTACACTTCAATAGTATTATGAATAGTAATCATTACATCTGTAGGTCAACACCTTGTAAAAAAACAAGTGATAGAACTTAAGAATAATTTTCTCCTTTTAAATACAGAGTTCTTTTCATAGTAAAGTGTTGTCTTTTTAGCAAGAGAAATCATTTATTATGTAAATCATTTATTTCCATTAAAATAGGTTCCAATCCAAGGAAAAGCTGTCTTGCTGGAGGTATAAACATAGTGTTCAGTAATGCAGCATCACTGGAGAATTTAGCTGGTACTATAAGAGTGAATATGTAGTGGATGCTACAGCTCAATAGATCATTCCTAGCAAGTATAGTTACTCATTCTCCATCTACTGCAAGTACTGGCTGCTGAAAACTCTCAGCTGGATCACATCCCAGGACCTGGCCTCCATTGAAAAGGAATGGCTTCCATGCAATTACATTGCCTGCCTCAGGGAAGCCTGAATCTCATAGCTGGTCCATGGGAAAGCCCCATAGTCCCTTAGATGGGTATCCCTTACTCATTTTGGGAAAATTCTGAAAGGACATTCCAGATACAAAGCTCCTCTAGGAATGGGTTGAGATCACTGTTTTATCTGCTATGTAGTTCAGCTTCTCCCTCTGCTCCATTTTCATTTTTTACTTGCTGATAGATGTAACCTGAGAGGCTTCAGATAACTCTGCAAATTTACCGTGATGAAGTATGATAATATGAAAACTGTAATTTAGGCATATCTAAATTGGTAGACATCAAGAAATAGAGAAATTTTGTGGATGCTATGAAGAAGCCACTTAAGAATGGTGTAAACTCTTGTGTATACCCACTAAAGCAGAGATAGAATATCCAGTAAGATACTAAATGATTAACTTGACTTTTTTTCCCCTATTTTTCCCAGTTTTATCATGAAATAATTGACATACGTCACTGTGTAAGCTTAAGAGGTATAGCATAATGGTTTGATTTACATATATTGTGAGATGATTACCACAATAGGTTCAGCTATAATCCATCTTGTCATAGATACAATTAAAAAAAAGAAAAAAAATCTCCTTGTGATGAGAACTCATAGCATTTACTTACATAAGAGCTTTCCTATGTTGATTTTTGCCAGAAATGAAAAGGTTGTTCTTGCACCACTACATCATAGTATTATTTATTGGCTTTGAGAGGTATCTTTAAGTAATTTCAAGAAATCCAACACTTTCAATATATACTACAGATGATTCAATTCTAAAGTAAATACATGCTCCGGAAATAGAAGCATAACCTTATGTGCTGAACTGTGTTCCTCAAAGTTCATAAGTGGAATCCCTAAACTACAATGTGATGATGGTATTTGGAGATGGGGCTTAGGGGAAATAAGTAGATTTAGATTAGGTCATGAAGGTAGGGTCCTCATGGAGAGATTAGTCTCCTTATAAGAAGAGACACCAGAAAGTTTGTTGTTGCTCTTTGTACACATGCACTGAGGAAAGGCTGTGTTCTTCTGGACATGGAATTGTTATGAATTTGAGGGAAAATTTGAAAGAGAATGTATATGTTTCCTTATTCAAGATTTTCCATGAAGCATAGGAATCAGATATTAAAAGAATCACTAAAATTCCGTAAAGAGTATCTTATCCACAAAGCACCAAGACTACATACATTAAACAGATAGCCTCTATAAAAATTTCCACAATATTTTACTCTATTTTTATAGTTAATTTGAATAAAATATCTCATTATTACTCAAAAATTAGCACTTTAAATGGAAATTTTTCTTCCTGACTTTTTCATATCTACCACTTCATCCCAAATCTGCTTCAAGAAGTGTACTTTATCAAAGGGACTAAATATTATATCACACTGATAAATATTATATCAACATAGACATGAACTTATAAAGGACAGAGGGAGATATGATATCTTAAAGAGTTCTCTGAAATCTCTGAGGATCACTATGGTTCTCTACTGTGCTTGAACCTTCTTCAATTAGAGTTTGTTGTGTGTGTTTTTTTGTGTATGTGTGTGTGTTTTGTGTTATGGACAGAATTTATCAGAAACAGAATATATCCACAACCTAATTAAAATCATTTTACCTCATTTGTTTTTACTTTCTCTCCTTCAGTTTAGGCCCAGGTACCCTGACTTTTTGCCTGGCAACAAAAACCAGTACAGACAATACTCTTTCCTCATTCTGTCAATCATATTGTAGTAATTAATTTAAGTTGTGAAAATTGTGAAACTGTTATCAGTGCCACTGCCTTCAGAATTATGAAATTAGGCAGCAGCAGACAACTAATTATTAGAGTTTCAAAAGCTCTGAGGGTGATGATCCAAGTGTTAGTTTGGATTTCATTTATTTAAAGAACTCTTCCTGTGCCTATATTTAAGGGTAAAAATTAATTATTCACATCTGATAGAAGAAGGTGAAATAAACACTGCACATCATTCAAAAGTACTTTAATTTGAAGGCCTTTTATTGCCTTTGAATGATTACTATTTTATATCTTGAAGCAAAAATAAGTTTCAAAAATAAATGCAGATTTTCATTTTCATTTTTTAAAATGTGAGCATGATTCTATTAAAACAATTGGGTATGATCCACATAAAAACCACATGATCCATTTGGTATAAAAGGTACAGAAAATATTTATGGTACACTTTTATAAACTGTCTAAAATTTCTTATGTACATTNATTAAATAATAAATTTAATAAATATTGTAAACAAATATTAAAAGTATTATAGTATTATAATTATAAAATTATACCAAACTGTTTCAGTTTTAGTTTTTACAATGACAAACTCAATATAGGAAATAAGAATATGGTCTACTTTCTCTGTGCATATTATATACACACATGCACACACATGTATTCTATTATCATAATTGTTAAAAAATGTCATAAGTATATTTTAAAAATCAGAAAATATACTAATAGAATATTTTTGTTGAGGTTGCTGTATTAAAGATTAATAATACATTTTAAAATATATTGAAAAACTTGAAACTTCTAGACTATTGCATGGGAGAGAAAAAATTTAACCTCAGGTCAATTAAAAGCTTCTTAGGACAAAAAGCCCTCAGAAAACATTAATTTGAAAAAAAAAAAAGACCTTATCAAATCCAAAACTTCTGCTCTTCTAAACTTCTAAAAACTTCTGAAAACAATGTTCAGAGAATGAAAGGTAATAATGATCTTCACTACAGAGAACAAATTGAGGATTACTAGAGGGGAGGTATGTGGGAGAGATGGGTTAAATAGGTGATGGGTATTAAGGAGGGCACTTGTGATGAGTACCGGGTGTCACATGTAAGTGATGACTCATTAAATTATACACCTGAAACTCAACTAAACTAAATTCATTAAATTAATTTTAAAAATTTAAACTATATTGAAAATACATTTTAAAATCTGTTAGGAGAATAAATATTAGAAGTCCATATTAGAAGAAAATACTAGACTTATTGTGGTGATCACTTTGCAATAGGTCCAAATATTAAAAGATATGTTGTACAACTTGAAGTAATATGTCCTATGACAGTAACACCTGAATAAAATAAATATTATTTAAAAGATGTACATAGAATGACATACCAGGTACACATACTCAAAATATTTAATATTTTATTTGTGATTAGATAAAATCCAGGCTTTTGTATGTGTGTCTGGAAATTAATCAACTTGAGGATGAAAATTTATATGTAGATGCAGAAAACCTACAATTGTCAAATACTCTTTAAAAAGAACAATGTAGGAGGGAGACAAGATGGCAGAGAAGTAGGGAGCTCCATACATTTTGGTGTCCCCCATCTCTCAAACAGAGAAGTCATGAAGCTATAGGACACTGAACCACAGGAGTCTGGGAGGAAAAGAGATAGAGTTCACTAAGAAAACAACCTCAGAGGTGCCTCAGTATGAACTGGGGAAGATAAAAATGGGCCTAGACCCAGAGGCACAGAAGGAAAGGAGGGAACATCCTTCACAGGGAGCCACGGAGAGACGAGGAGAAGAGAAAGAGTGGCTGAAGCTGCTCACATAACTGTCCCTAGAGAAAGGAAAAACCTCGGCTGGGGATGGAGAGTGATCCTATTTCTAGCTGTGGAGCTGACTTTGGGCTGGGTGCCCTGGTCCCAAGCGGTGCCAGGAGAAACTGCTCTGCTACTCTCCCTGGTCGATCCCCAGATGGGAAATGGCCCAGCTAGCAGGATTATATTTCAGGCGGTATCAGGAAAGCTCGAGGACTAAGATTTGGAAACGAGGCATGTCTTGGGAAATAGAACACGGCCCACCTTGGCTACACCCGTTGCACAGGAAGATGGACCCAAAGAGTGACTTGCAATGCTAGATTCAAGAAGGGACTGGGGTGCTTCCATTTTTCTCTCCACAATAACCAGGGCGTGACCTCAGGAAGCAGCCCATGGGACCTCAGTGGAGGATAAGGCCTGCCTACAATAAACCACGCCCATCCCTGCTAGAGAGCTGCTTTTTTTGTTTGTTTGTTTGTTTGTTTGTTTGTTTTACCAGAACCTGGGCAAGACCAACATGAATGCACTGCCATGATTAATTCTAGATCAATTCTTTTTATTCAGATATATTTTCCCTTGTCTCATTTGTATCCCTCCCCTCTGCTGAGCTGGGCATTCTGATCATTGGTTTGCTTAAACAGTCACATTTAATCCATTCTCTAGATGTATATTCTACACCTCAAATCTTTCTATCTCTCTATCTTTCTCTCTCTCTCTCTCTGGAGTCTCTCTGTCTCTGGAGTAATCAGACTATACAGTTTCTCTGAGTAACATTATCTTCATTCCTTTCTTCTCAGCTCCTATGATATTCTCCTCATTCTCTCTCTGAATTAAGCCTCTTACCCTCTCTGCCTGGTCACTGTCCATTTTTGCTTTCTCCTGGCCCTGTCATTTCTCTCTTTGTATATGCTCTTCCATCAGCAATGCATACACCCAGCTTGTTATTTATATCTGGTAATTCTGGTTTTATGCTTTTAGACTGTCTTTTGTCTTTTTTTTTCTTTTTTCTTTTTGTTTTCTTTTTCCCTTTCGGTTTGCTTGTTTCTTGGGTTTGTCTGCATTTGCAGGCCTTTGTTCCCTGTGTATTTGTCTGTCTGTTTTCCTTTCCAGGGATACCTCAAGAAACCAGCCAAAGTACACATGGTGGAGAGTCCCAAATACCACTACAAGTAGGGAAATAAAATAACCAAAGTCTCAACAAGAGAGACCAAGAGACACCAATCAAAGAACACTTCCTGAACAGACAGACCCTGGACAATCAATGAGCCTTCTTTAATACAGCAGTACTTGCAGGTGCAGAGTGTATAACAAGCTTTTAAAACTAACAAGAGACAGAAAGATAGCCAAAATGATGAAATGGAAGAACTCTCCTCTAAAGAAATTCCAGGAAGAAATGACAGCTAAAGAACTGCTCAAAACAGATATAAGCAACATAACTATAAAAGAATTTAGAACATAAAATTAATCGCTGGGCTTGAAAAAGGCATGGAAGGCATCAGAGAAGCTATTGCTACAAAGATTCTGGAGCTTAAAAATAAATGTGATGAATTAAAAAAATGCTGTAAATGAGGTGAATAAAATGCATGGATTAAAGAGGAAGAGAGGAGAATAGGTGAATTAGAATGCACAATTATAAAAAAAGAGGAAGCTGAGAAAAAGAGAGATAAACTGATCCAGGAGTATGAAAGGAGACCTCGGGAGCTGAGTGATACAATCAAACAGAACAATATTAGTATCATAGGAACTCCATAGAGGAAGAAAGAGGGAAAGGCACTGAAGGAGTCCATGAACAAATTACAGCTGAGAACTTCCCCATCTGGGGAAGGAAACAGACATTGAAATCCAAGGGGCACAGAGAACTCCCCTCAGATGTAACTTATTGATCTTCTGCATGACATATCATAATGAAACTGACAAAATATAAGGACCAAAAGAGAATTCTGAAAACAGGGATAAAAGGGCCCTAACATACAAAGGGAGACCTATTTGAGTGGTTACAGACCTATCTACTGAAACTTGGCAGGCCAGAAAGGAATGGCAAGAAATCTTCAATGTGATGAACAGAAAAAATATGCAGCCAAGAATCCTCTATCCAGCAAGCCTGTCATTCAGAATAGAAGGAAAGATAAAAGTCTTCCCAAATAAACAAAAATGGAAAAAATTCGTCACCACTAAACCAGTCCTACAAGAAATCCTAAGGGGGACTTTATGAGGGAAATGTTGCAAGGAACGCAAGGTACCAGAGACACCACTACAAGCATGAATCCTACAGAGAACACAATGACTCTAAACCAGTATTTTTCAATAATAACACTGAATGTAAATGGACTAAATGTTCTAATCAAAGGCATATGGTAGCAGAATAGATTTTAAAAAATCCATATACTTACGGTCTACAAGAGACTCATTTTAGACATGAAGACACATTCAGAATGAAAGTAAGGGGATGGAGAAATATCTATCCTACTACTGGAAGTCAAAAGAAACCTGGAATAGCCATACATACATCAGACAAACTGGACGTTAAAGTAGGGGCAGTAACAAGTGATGAAGAAGGGCATTATATAATAATTCCAGGGTCTATCCGAAAGGAAGAGCTAACAATTATAAGTGTCTATGCACTGAATATGAGAGCACCCAAGTACATAAAACAATCACAAACAGAAACACTCTTATGGATAAGAATGTGCTAATAGCAGGGGACTTTAATACTCCACTTACAGCAACGGATAGATCAACTAGACAGAAAATCACTAAAGAAACAATGGACTTGAATGACACATTGGACCAGATGCATTTGACAGATGTATTTAGAACTCTACATCCTGAGGCCATGGAATTCACTTTCTTCTCAAGTACACACGGCACATTCTCCAAGATAGATCGCATACTGGGACATAAAGCAGCCCTCGTAAATATAAAAGAATTGAGATCATACCATCTACACTTTCATATCACAATGCTATAAAACTTGAAATCAATCACAGGAAAAAGTCTGGAAGAGCTCCAAAAACATGGAGTATAAGAATAAATGGGCCAGGGGTGCCTGGGTGGCTCAGTCGGTTAAGTGTCCGACTTCGGCTCAGGTCATGATCTCAGGGTTCGTGGGTTCGAGCCCTGCATCGGGCTCTGTGCTGACAGCTAGCTCAGAGCCTGGAGCCTGCTTCAGATTCTGTGTCCCCCTCTCTCTCTGACCCTCCCCTGCTCACGCTGTCTCTCTCTCTCCGAAATAAATAGAGTAGGAGAAGATAAATAATAAAAATAAGGGCAGAAATAAATAATATAGTATCCAAAAAAACCAGTTGAACAGTCAATAAAACCAAGAGTTGGTNATCTACACTTTCATATCACAATGCTATAAAACTTGAAATCAATCACAGGAAAAAGTCTGGAAGAGCTCCAAAAACATGGAGTATAAGAATAAATGGGCCAGGGGTGCCTGGGTGGCTCAGTCGGTTAAGTGTCCGACTTCGGCTCAGGTCATGATCTCAGGGTTCGTGGGTTCGAGCCCTGCATCGGGCTCTGTGCTGACAGCTAGCTCAGAGCCTGGAGCCTGCTTCAGATTCTGTGTCCCCCTCTCTCTCTGACCCTCCCCTGCTCACGCTGTCTCTCTCTCTCCGAAATAAATAGAGTAGGAGAAGATAAATAATAAAAATAAGGGCAGAAATAAATAATATAGTATCCAAAAAAACCAGTTGAACAGTCAATAAAACCAAGAGTTGGTTTATTTGAAAAAATAAACAAAATTGATAAACCTCTAGCCAGGCTTCTCAACAACAAAAGAGAGAGAGAGCACCCAAATAAACAAAATCAGGAATGAAAATGGACTTATTACAACCAAACACTCAGAAATACATGTAATTATCAGGGAATACAATGAAAAATTATATGCAAACAAACTGTACAACTTAGAAACAATGGACAAATTCCTAAACACACACTCATTACCAACATTCACATGTGAAGAGATAGAACATCTGAACAGTCCCATAACTAGTGAAGAAATCAAATCAGTTATCAAAAATTCCCAACAAATAAGAGCCCTAGGCTAGATGGTTTCCCTGGTGAATTCTACTAGAAATTTAAAACAGAATTAATACCCATTTTTTCAAGCTATTCCAAAAAATAGAAATCTAAGAAAACTTCCAGACTCATTTTACAAAGCCATCATTTTGATTCCCAAGCCAGACAGAGACGCAGCAAAAAAAGAGAACTAAAGACCAATATCCTTGATGAATACAGATGCAAAAATCCTCAAGATAATTGCAAATCGAATTCAACAGCATATAAAAATGATTATCCACCATGATCAAGTGGGATTCATTCCTGGGTTCGGGGTTGGTTCAATATTTGCAAATCAATCAATGTGATACAGCACATTAACAAAAAAAAAAAAAGATTAAAACCACATGATACTGTCGATAGATGCAGAAAAAGCATTTGACAAAATACAGCATCGCTTCTTAATAAAGACCCTTGAGAAAGTCAGGATAGAAGGAAATTACAAACAGAAAATCCAAATAGAACAAAGAGAATCTTACCATAATTAGCTCATGATACATCATAGTATAAAATGTAAAAGGTAAATTTATTAAAACCTTTAGAATAAAACATAGAAAAGAATATTGTAATTGTACTGTTGCCAAATATTTTTTAAACAAAAGACAAAAATTATTAACAGGGGCACCTGGGTGGCTCAGTTGATTAATTGTCTGACCCATGGTTTTCGGTCTGGCCATGATCTTATGGTTTGTGAGTGTGAGCCCCACATGGGGCTCTGCAACGTCTGCACTGTCCATGCTTCAGGTTCCCTCTCTCCTTTTCTCTGCCCTTCCCTACCGCAGGCACTCTCTCTCTCTCTCAAAATAAATAAACCTAAAAAAAAAAACACTCACCAACAATAAAGATAGAACATAACGATAATTTGTACTCTGTCAAAATTAAACTTTTTAAGGCTTATTTACTTTGAAAGAGAGCGTGTAAACAGGGTAAGTGGGAGAGAGAGAGAGAAAGAGAGAATCCTAAGCAGGCTTCATGCTGCCAATGCAGAACCTGATTCAGAGGAGCTTGATCCCTTGAACAGCGAGATCATGACTTGGTCAGAAATCAAAAGTCAGAAGCTTAACTAACTGAACCACCCAGGTGCTCCAAAATTAAACCGTTTTATTCATCAAAAGATACCGTTAAGAAAATTATATTATATATACATATATATAATAATATATATGGTATATTATATAGTATAAAACTATCTCTAGACATATATCTGACAAAGGACTCACATCTAGAACATTTAAGTAACTCCTATAAATCAATAATAAAAGACGATGTAAGCATTTAATACTGGCATGACATTTGTATAGATAATTCAAAACAATGTGGGAATAAGCAAGTGATCACACAACCATTTATCAGCATCTTTCACCCTAAGAGAAATGCACATTAAAACAAGATTGAGAGAATTTTTCACTCACTAGAATTAATAAAATAATGGAGAATCTGATAATGTGGAATTTTGGTGAAGATGTGGAACAACTGAACCTGTTACAATTTGTGAGTAGAAATGCAAGATGGTATGGTCATTTTGGAAAGCTGTTTGATAGTTTACTATAAAGATAAACAGACCTACAATACGGCCTAGCAATTTCACTCCTATGTATTTACATTTACATTTGTAAGTATATAGATGGAAACAAATTTCCCTCAATAGGAGAATGTCGTATTCATCGTACAATGAGCTACAGTTCAGCATGGAAAGACAGAAACTACTATTACACAAAACAACATTAATGAAGTTCATGAGCATTACGTTGAGCAAAAGAAGTGACAGAGAAAAGAGTGCCTACTGTTTATATATACATTAAGTAAAAGAACATACAAAATTTTGTAAATGTGGTTGCTTCATGAAGGTGGGGCATTGAGTGGAAAAGAGCACCAGGGATTTTGTTGTAGAAATGGCATTCATCATTTTTTAGGGGGGTGGTTTCTCAGATGTGTAAAATATCATAATTTATCAAACCAAACACATTAGATTTGTGCTCTTTATATATAAATTTCACTTCAATGAGTAAATATACACAAAACTAAGTACAAAAGTTAGGTAGCATGCGAGACAGTGTGGTGAAATGAATTAAGGAGAGTGCCCAGTTTCAAATCCAAGAATTGTTTGGTAAAGTTAAAATACTTTTCTGGACCTTAGTTTTCTTTTCATAAAATGGGAATTATAATGTTAAAGCTACTATGTTGCTGTGAGGGTTATGTGACCAACACTAAGTTCCAGGCATAGAGCGGATTCAGCCACTCCGGTCTGCCATTAATCTCATGTGTCTCAGTGAGTATAAAGTTCATCCTAGAAGAACTCACCTTGATTTATAATCATTTATACCAGCTGTACATTATGAAAACAATAATTTTCTCTTCTATAGTTCACTCAAGATTACTGAGATATTTTATTAACTACATGCTACTGAATCCAGGTATTTCTTTACCTATGTCTCCTCTCCCCTATTTTCTGCCTGTGCTCCTCTTCTCACTTCTTCCCTATGTCCTTCCTTTCTGTCTCACTCCACCAATAGCCATTTATTATTTTGGACTGACACCTGTATAAATAAGTGTATATGTAAATAAATTCAGTTGTGATCACGTGCCCAAAGAGGATGCTTCCAATAATAGGAGAGGCAGAATCCAAATTAAGAAGAGGAGCAAAGGGATTCTTGGCTAAATAAAACAGGTTCATTTAAATTAGATGAGCAAATCCTAAGAATTTGTTAAAGTTCTAGACAACTGTCTTGAACTGTAAGTTCTATTTGAAAATGTAGAGACACTATGGGAAGAAAGGATAGTACTTGAAAAAGTACTATTTCTGCTCATATTTTTAAAGGGGTGAAAAAACTGACTTGGTAGTATTAAAGATCAAATGACATATGTTAAAAATCATAAAAGTTTATTTGAACAAACATTTATTTGAATTGGGCAGCCTCCCATCTAGTGGAAAGAAAGGAGTTCTGAGAAACTATACAAAATGAAAGGGTTTTATACAGAGAAGGGAGAGGGAACGAGAAAGTTATGCTTGGTCCTCCCAAAAAATCAGGTTATTACAAGATTACTTTCCTTTAGGGGATGGTAAACATCTATCCGGCAGATTACCTAAGTAGTGTTTGATCAGGCAATTCCTGCTTGAATGGCTTAAGTCTCCACTCCTGGGAGAGCCAAAACTGTAATTAAAATTAAGTCTCAGTTTGGGGACACAGAGTTTAGTGTAAATGATAACATCCTGGGCCCATTGTTTTGGTTCTTTTGAACAGTTTTTAAAAACTAGTAGTCTTCATTTTGATACCTAACAAAGTAATTAGAACACATCCTGAAATAGTCAATTTGTAATAATCTATAGAACACAAGGTACAAGGTAGAAAACCAACCTGGCTTTGTGAAGAAAACAATGTCAGACAAGTTTGGCCTTTCTATAATTAACTGGCCAGTGATAAGTAACCAGCTGCAGAACTTAACATGCTTATGTAAGTGTGTATGTGGATAAAGTATACTCACAGGGTTGTTATTAGAAAACTGGTAGAAGGTGTGTACTAATGGTAATGGACATACTAAGTCGATGTCTTTATTATGTTTCCTTTTCAGTCTATTATTAGCACCAATTACATACAGCAGCTTTTTCAAAAGCATGTTTAAAAAATTAGGGATTATGAATAACAGTAGACGAACAATGGCCTGAGATTAGCAGTGGAAACAAACAGATAAAAATGCTGACCTTTTTCTAATCTTCTAAATTCATGAATCTGAGAAAGCATTTGAAAAAAAAAAGTCTCTACTTGAGATAAATCAAAGAGGAGTATGGCTGTTGAGGAAAGATGAATTTCTGTTAGAGAAGCAGAAGTGTAACATCCAAGTGACCTCACATGCTGCATAAAGGAGATGTGTTCCAGACACTACTGGATACTACTGAGGGATAATAGGGTGGTGATTGTTCTAAAATAGGGTAAAACTATTAGACATGAATAGAAATAAAAGACAAGAGTATTCTATTGTTTTAATAATCAGTTGGTTTATTTAGACTTAATCACTATAACAAATTCTAAATTAAGAGTTCTTTGATTATGTGTTGTCTCCAAAACTTTAATATGTATTAATGACAAAGTTGCCTTTTATGTTTCTAAAGCTGGTACATTTCTTGATCCTACCTGAATTTTACTGATTTCAAACCATCTGAATATGAAATATGGAGTTTAAAACCAGATTTCATAGACAATTCCTAATAAACTAATGTATAAGATAATTAATGTTAGTCTGGCTTGGGGAGTCATAGATTTCTGAAAATAAAGAGACAGGGAAGGTAAGCATGCTGATTAAAGCCACGTTTAGAAAGGCAGCATTATTTTGAAAGCCATTATCAGTTAGCTGTTTCCAGTACACACTCAGATACAGTAAAAAGTGGCTTCAAGAACAGTGGCGAAGAGGAGAATAGATAACTAAATTGTGGTTTCCTCAATTAATGGACTACCAAGGATCCATGAAAATGAAGGAAATGCACATATGTTCAAAGTACTAAAACTTACTAAGTACAATTAGCAAGTCTTAGAAATGTAATGATGAGTGAATAGAACGTATACAAAAGAACACATGATGTACAATTTTGATACATAAAATTATTTCAAAAAGACAAAGCTAACTTTTACTATTTAAAGATTTATGCTTATGTGGTCAATCTAATAATGGAGAGCAAGAAAGTGATTATCCTAAGTCAGGACAGTGATTATATTTTGGGGAAGGTAGAAGTATACAATGATCAGATTATTACATGCAGGACCTTTTGGTGTTCTGTCAATGTTCCATATTTTCACTTATTTGGTAATATTTTGATACTCACTATGTGATAAAATATGTATAATTTAGAAAAAAATAGTGGGGAGATTTGTACAAGTCAACCACACCACAATGTTGGACATTCTCACTGGTTTCATCTAAGTTAAGAAAATTGGAGCCTTCTATTGGATAAAAAGGAATTTCCTTCTCTGATAACACATTGACTACACACATTTTTATTGACCTTTTCCCCTATAAGATGTAGTGAGGTACTAATTCTTATGTTTAAGATTTAGTCCAAAAAAAAGTTGGTGGTTCTTAGCTTGTTCCAATTATATCTGTTTATCCATAATGGTATATAGATACGACAAATCAAACAGGAAACAAAAACAAAAATTAAAAAACCCTCTCCACAATATCCATCTGTGAATATACTCATACAGGCATGTGTTTAAACATACCATGATTTTTCATATAGATTTACAGGATCCCAGGTGTTTCTGAAATTATGTGCTGAATTACAGGTGAAGGAACAGCTGCCACCAAAGGAAAAAAAATAGGTTTGTACATTTTTAGAACAGAAGCTGACATGAACCTTTTTGAAGGTTTGAAAATGTCCAGTAGACTTTTTAATTAAAAAATTGTGCTTGCCTTTGCACTTCTATGTTCCAAAAAGAACTAATACAGTTAAGAACTGAAATAGTGTAATCCACTCTTGGCAAGATTTACAACCAGTTTTTGAGACCCTGGAGGCTCAAATATTTTAGTCAAGCAGCATAGTGAAACTCTGAACACTGATCTCAGCTTTCAGATTTAGTTACTAGTAAGTGGAACATTTCTGAGTCTAAGTAATTATCATACATGGATATCACTTATCTGATATAGCCTAAATGTAAGCAAACTATCAATAGGAGGAAAGAATGATAATAATTTGGGGCTCTGCTCAGACACAAACATTACTTCAACACAAACTTGAACACAACCACAAACATCAATTGCAGTACACAGCTTGGGTATGGGAACATAAATCCAAGGACTAAGAGGAAACAAAGCTATTAGGTTAATATCAAGAAACAAATGAAGTGTAGATTGTTTTAGAATGTCATCTGTACATTTACTGGATTATGTAAAATGACCCCAGAACTGTGCCTAATTGCAATCCCAGAAACTCAAAAGAAAAGAGCATTGTAAATGGTATTTGTGCCCTAGTTTTAGAATGATACTTTATTGTGATGACTTTTTATTTGACAAAGCAGAGATTCAAACTATTTCAGTTGTCTCCAGATCCTATTAACCAGTTTCCATACTGCCTCTAAGGTAGACACTGATAGGTATTTGTTTCACTAATCTAAAGAATAAGTAATACACACATGAATGTACTACTTATAAAGAAGCTCAGAGTATCTGTTTCTGGCAGGTGGTAATGAACTGGAAATTTACTGTTTTTCCATTAACCTCAGTTTCTTCATAAAGATTAATTACTGATATTTGAAAGAAGAAAGGATATAAGATGTATAGAACAAAATTGTTGATACAGTCTATTTTATATCATAGTGGTAGATTATTTAGCTCAATTGCCTGTTTGTCAAGATAATTCCACTTCTGAGATCGTATATGGAGAAACAAATTAAGATACACACAGGACAAAGTATTTATTTGTGAGTTCATTTTGTTTTCATTTATAATAGCAAACAAGAAAAATAAAACTGGAAACAACCCAAGTGTCCATATAATGGGATTATTTACATAAATAAACACGAAGAGAATATTATATTGCCATTAGAATTATATTTTTGAATAATTTCACCATGGGAAATTTATTTTATCTGTAATAAACACATATCACATATTTACGTCTTCTAGACAGAAGAATATGCTATATTAGCTACTGCCAGAATTTGTGAATCAAAGCACAAGCCCTTAATTACTTCTTAAATTCAAAAGTTTGTCCATAGATAAGCTATAAAGTTTTCCCTAAGTCATTATTTTGTATAACTTAAAGAAGGACAATCTTTCAGCTCCCTTCATGGATTAAGAGCTTGGTGGGGAATCAGTAATCTCTTATTTGTTAAAGTATTGCAAATGTCCACCTCATAATGCCTTCAAGAATGTAATAAGATTAGTCTTCAGAATCTATTGATTTAAGCAGACAAAAACCAAGTTGACAATTTTAGATACAATTTATTTAAGGAATAAAAAAGGTATATCTTTAGCCTTTAAATTTCCTCAAATGTTTGTGGGTCTGGGTTTTGTGAAATTTTGTATAAAGAACTCTCAACACTCAATAGTAAGAAAACAAATGATATAGACAGATGATTCACGACAACAGACACCTTACAAAAGATGACAGACACATGAAGAGTAAGCATAATGAAAAGAAAATCAGTAGCCTCCAAGAAATGCAAATTAAAATCACAATTAACTACTATTATACATCTATTAAAATGGTGGGAAAAAAACCCAACCATGAAAATACCCACTATATGTGTAGGCAAGTTTCCAGAGCAAGCAGAACTCCTGTACAATATTAGTAAGAATGAAAATGGTACAGTTATTCTGGAGACTATTTTGGCATTTTCTCATAAAGTGAAAGGTCGAAGTCCATACCAGATCACACTGAGGTGAATGGATGAAAGTGCTACATGCATAGCCAACCTTATGGCTTGCAGCCTCTGCAACTGTACAAAGCTCCATGGTCAAAAAGGCCCCATGTTTCGCTGTTTTGTTTTTTTGGTAATGCTTTGCTGTGATCATCTCAAAAGTGAAGTCCAATGGGACAGTGGAGGAAGAGCAGAGGAAAAATGCACAATATGTTGTAAGGCCACAAGTCTAAACGTCCAAACCAAACTGACTCCATGACAGGCTTTAAGTTTCCCCTCTGAACTAGAAGGCCTGAGTTCCAGCTTCCCCGAAACTATCAGGCAGTTACACATTGCCCAAGGCAGGAGAAACCACCCTTGCAACACCCAATCAGGAAAGGCCAGCGACCACCCTCCACATTACTAAGGGAGAGGCCTGGAGATAGAAACTATAGATAGGACCCTGTTACCTAATGTTAAAGTTAACCTGTTAGTCACCGAACAAGACCCTAGGCCCGCTCCATGATTGGTTGAATTTAAAGGTACTCTAAATGTTGTAATTGGATCCCCCCAAAAGTAACGAATACTCTAGACAATGTGTATGGTCAAACCCTCTGTCAATGATGTTGAATTATTATGATTGGATCACTGTTCCCATGTCACAACTTCTGTAACTCCCCCATCTCAAACCCCATAAAAACCCTACTCTGCCCTTGTTCGAGGCTCTCAGCACAGATCCATACGCTGGTGAAGTCTGGGAGTCCGAGCTTAAGCCCATAATAAAGCCCTTTGCTTTTGCATACGTGACTCGGACTCCTTGGTGGTCTTGGGATTTTGGGGAGATGGCGATCTGGGCATAATAATGTGTTCCTCCCACACTCCTTGCTGACCCATTTACAAGCAGCCTTTATGATGCCCCATAAGCACAGAATTCCAGTGGAGCACAATGCATGGAAGTTCAGTAACACTTCAAGCAAATACAAGGTGTGCCATGTCTATGACTGCATACATTGTAGGGCTAAAAGCCTGATAGACCATGTCTTCCATTAGAACCAGAACATATTTTGAAGGCAGACAGGGAGCAAAGGCATTCTAGGAAACATGAATGTCCAAGAAATTACCCTTTCTTACTCTTGTTATTCACCCATATTATCTAACCACTTAAGCTCAAAATGATATAGGAGGAAAGAGAAAAATAGACTAACTTATAAGTCCATTTCTTTTTTCAGTAAGCTAAAGGTAAAGAGTTTTGTAAAATGTGTGAATATCAAAAAGTGAAATGAAAGCAGTTAAGTTAGCTATGCAGAGTGTTTCCACTGTTCAATTAAGACAAAATACTTATGCATATTTGAGCTACGGAATACAAATTGTGTAATTTCAGTGATTCTACATGCAAGTTAAATGCTCTTATATTTGTATTTAAAACTGGCATGGAACGATATAAAGATGAACAATAAAATTTATGTTAATAATTTAAAATTATATTCCTTCTTTACTTAGAATATTAGTTAGCAAATAAAAAACACCATAACAATTAAAAAGGAACCTCAGAATAAAAAGGATTTCAGTATTTTTAAAAGCACTTTTCCCCTGCTCTTTGAGCAAGAGGCCATGCACTTTTATTTCACATTGAATCTCAGAAATTATGTAGACAAGTTGTAGCTGTGATCTCCATTTTCATGTGACCAAGGATGTCTTACCAAACTACAGTGAAAGCTAACAGCCCCAGTGGCAAGGAAAATGGCCCTATTAGTCATCCTGTCTTTCAGTATGGAGAGGTAATATTCTGTGTACAAGTGATCTTTGTTTTATCTGAAATGCAGCTGCCACCGATTCCTTCTACTGATTTCTAGGATCAAACACTAAAAAGCTGCTTCTCATTCCTCTGAGGCTCCAGCTCTAATTCTATGGCCCCATTTCCAGCCTGGAGAGAACCGGCTTCTTGCTGGATCTTCCATTATCTCTTAAGGAGTAAGGTGAAGCAGGAAGAGATACCAACCCCTTTTATATGTTCAAGTTTCCCTACTTATTTTTGGTAAAGAGTTTCTTTATGATTTAATGCACCACTCCTTTGCTCCTAATCTCTCTCAATCATCTTACTTTAAGAGAAAAAGTATGCAGATTCTTCTGAAGCACACCCCTATTGTCAGCTATTCTTTTTTTTTTTTTTTACCTTCTGCCATGAAGCAATTCCATTCTCCTAAATACTAGTCCATTTTCCTGGGAACAGGAACTACCAGGCAACTTTTTGAAATGCTTAGCAATTTTAGTGCCATTTGCCATCTCATCCTGAACTTATGTACGTAGTGGCAATGAAAACATTCAATTAATTTCTCCAAGAAAAAACATTGCAAGGTACAAAACATGGCTAGAAAGTAATGAGTTGGACCCAAAGGTCATGTATAAAAACTTGTAATTACCTTGTACTAAAATTACTTGCTCAGGGAATTTAATATAGAACTTTCCTTGAATATGTCAAGTATATGTGGTTAATATAGAAAAGTTAAACATTTATTGAAGGCATTTTTAAACCTTTTTTATGTTAATTTATTTTGAGAGACAGAGAGCATGTGCATGACAGGCAGTGAGAGAGAGGGAAAGAGAGAATCTCAAGCAGGCTCCACACTGTTAGTGCAGAGCTGGACACAGGGCTCAATCTCATGAACTGTGAGATCATGATCTGAGCACAAATCAAGCTGGTGCTTAACCAACTGAGACAGCCAAGAGCCCTAGTGAAGGCATTCTTTAATCAAAATAAACAAGGTATATGAGGATTTCAGTGTTTATTTCAGGATAATCCTTTGTGTTATCTAAAACTCTCATCAAAGTAAAAAAAAAAAACTGTGATTATGCAGCATTTCATTTTGCTATTATTGTGGTAGTGGTGGTGTGTGTGCTTGTGAGTGCATGCATGTATGTATGTGTGTTGTGGGGAGGCAAGAGGGAAAAGGGGGAGACCTTCCAAAGACTAATCACAATGTTCCATGCTCAAAATTAATTAAGTTCTGTTCAAACAGAATTTTCTTTAGAGAAATCTTAAGAGTATTTATCACCCAAAGGACCTATGACAAATGGGGAGTTAGTATAATGAGGAATATGGGAATATACAACTAAGAGGGCTTCAATTAATTGAGAATCCCCCAAAACTGATACTCTAAAATAAAGTTAGTGTATTGCAACTCTTAAATATCAGAAACTTGGAAAGAAAAAATGTATTTAAACATCACATTATAAGTTTTATGATTTTACTAAATAATCATGTAACTAGCCATAAGCCATGGTGTTCCTGAGAAATATATCTGATATTTAAGTCTTTTCCAAGTACTCCAATCTGTTTATTCTGCCTAAATTGCTTTTTTGCTTAGAACTGGAGGTTCAGTAAAAAAAAAAAAAAAAAGGGCACTGGACCAAATGTGAATTGAATCTCTACAATGTCTTTTTTTTTTTAATTTTTAGCTATAATTCATCAACATTTGTTTATCTTGGGAATTAAATAAGTCCAAAAAGATTTCAAAAAGGAGAACTGAAAAAGGTTTCAGTGTTCTCCTATAAAACAATTTTCCAAGAATATTATTATCTAGTGATAATACAGTATGGGAATAGTTACACCTACTTTGCAGAGTGACTGTGAAGATCAAATTGTTTAATTAATATGACATGTGAATACAGTACCTATTATATAACAGTATGATTGTTTGATCTCTAATTTTCATACACCACCCAACTAATTTTCCATAAACCATATGTTCTCTCTTTTTTTTTAATCTTGTTGGTAACCTAACCATGATTTCTCTAATTTATATATTTTAGAGACTTTTGTTCTGGACTGTAATCATTACAATGTTATTACATTTCTAAATAACCTTAAAATGCTTGGCTTTAAAACCTATTTGTGTGAGTTAAGTCAGATCATGTGTGTCTTAGCCTCAGTAAAAATATATATCTTAGCATCATTCATAAAAAAAATAATTAATGCAATAACCACGAGGAATGTATGAAGTATCACTGATGATTTTCCTTGTCTGCACAATACCAGTGAGGAAAATAAACACATTTTTATTACATGGCTGAAAGTAAAAATAAAAAGAAGAAACACTTGACAATTGATCTTCAACTGAAAGAACCCTTCAGGGAGTCACAGAGCAGTAGATTCGTTAACTTCCAATACAATGAAACTATATAAGTTAGATACAAATAGATAAACATCTGGGAGGTAAGTGGTAAAATAGAAATATGAAAAGAAATAAAGGGAAGAAATAAAAAGAGAAGTACAAAGATGATAGGAAATGACAAAATAAAAGAGGGTATTTAGAAATTGTATACATGTTTGGCTATCATATAGTACTTATATAGCATCTAAAGAAACACCTTCCTATCTGCCTATATATTACACACATATATTTATGTATGTTTATACACAAAGTAGATAACAAAAATATTGCTCGTTTCAGCCATTTGTAAAGTGTTACAATTCTATTTAAGATAAAAGGAAGGAAATGTGACAGGCTTGAAGGTATTTTTGCACATATTATTTGGCATTTAGCATACCCTTGTGTTCACATGGCTAATAAAGCTTATAATGGAATTTCTCAATGTAGAGTGTTATTAGAGAATGAAGTATAGGGAATAAAAACAAGAAGTCATTTATATAAAGTACTTTCTAGAAAGCTTTGTATTTTTGAAATTTCATAGTTATAGTGAAAGAATGAGGACTCTTCTCTGGTGTAAGAGGTTCTTTGGACGCATAATGTACCTACAGCCTTTCCGCTTCAAGCCTTTTTTGATTTTGACCTTAGTCTGAGCCAGCAATTTGGATCAGCTCCATTTAAAATGGGATCTGTTTACACTTCCTTGTTTTAATCAGCCTTAGAGTGGAATTGGAATGAAATGTATAATCATTTGATGGTGCCAGTGTTTGCCAGTCTGTCTCACCAGCTTGAGTTCATCTAAGAGATGATTTTGAAGTAAAAAGGTTACTCCGTTTACTAAGCAAACAGAAGGAGGTAAGTCATTTTTCTCAGAATTGTGAAAGTGGTTTCTTCATAAGAGTTCACATACTGGAAAGAATCGCTGACTGAACTCTCCACAGCAATGTTCCAGGATTCATTTTTAATAAAGTTGTTTATTTCAAGAGTATAAGCTCCACTTTTGAGCAAAATGCAGAAACCAGCACAGGAGGTTAAAAAAGCTGTTCTGCTGTAATAGTGTAATTTGTTTCTTGGCCATTAAATGAGAATGCTGGGATTTTAATTCCACTATTTGGTTTCCAGCATCTAGTATAATTAATTTTCTCTTATTTTGTTGCTATAGAATCAAATGGAAACTAATGATGTGGAACCCAACGTTGTCAAGGCAGTGATGAGCTTCATCTACGAGGTGGGGAAGCTCCTCCATCTGACAAAATGGCAGATGACTTGAGTGGTTTCTAACAATGCCGGGGTCCTGTGCCTTGTGGCAATGTTCTGCTCGAATTAGACCACCTAGGGACTGCAGTTCCAAACCAAAGCTGTTTTAAATCTTTCACTTGCTGGCTTCTCTACTCCTTTGTCAGCTTCATAACATATTAACTTATATGCACTTCCTTTATCTGACTTTTTAAAAATTATAGTGTGAGGCATTTTCATAAATGTTCCAGTTTCCTGATGCCATCATTTTGATAGTAACAAAGTGTTTTTAAAACCACTATAAAGTGAATTTTATAGAAGCTGTATTCTAATTGATGAAAGGTTAGAAACATTTTTAAAATGAATCTAAGATATTTAACAATAGGCCATTTAATTTCTCAGAAGGCATAGAAAGTATTAAACTAAGATACTTCTGTTGAGTAATTATTAATTGCAAGATAAGGTAGAATCTTGATTAGGTGGAAATGAGAACAATTCAGAATGTGACTATGTCATCTTAGAGCTTCTGAAAATCAGAGAAGGAAACTTCGTGCATTGGTGAATTAAGGTACTTTCATAAAGCTACATATAATTGATAGTCAAGACAATATTTAATTCAAACTTAACAAAGAAAAAATAATGGCCCAATAAGAAGAAAATGTCGAGGTTAAACAATACTTTTAGAACATCAGCAGATATTATAATGTGATCAATGTAAACCTGTGGAAATTATATTTGAACTAAAATATGAAAGCTGAGTAGGAGCTAGGTGTGGTATGATGAGGAAAAGGAGGGGAGACAGGTGTTCCAGGAATAAAGTCTTGAATAAGAAATGGGTCTACAGTAAGAAGCCAAAAGAACAAGGCAGGCACACTGGAAAAAAAAAAATCCAATAGTTATGGTTGGTTTGGAAAAAGGATTTAGAAATAGAAGTGAACAGAAATTTGGAAGAAAACCACAGTTGTGTCTGACCAGAGAGAAAACAAGCAACAGTATTATAATGATGGGATGATAAGCCATGCCAAAGATTGTTCAAAGGTTAAATAAATAGAGAGCATGATTTTGGCAACACAATGGTCACTAAATACTTTAGGAAGTTTTAAAGAGAGGAGAGTATGTAATCCCTACTGGAATTATCTGGGTAACAAATGGAGAGATAATGAAATTTTAAAAGTGACCAAAGACAACTAGTTAATAATTAGTTGTTTGTTTTAATAAGAGAGATAGCAGAACATGTTTACCTTCTAATAGTAAAAGACCAGTAGAAAAAGTTGAAAATAAAAAATGGGGACTTAATGGCATTAAGGTTTTGAAAAGTGGAAAGAAATACCATTTACAGTTTAGATGAAAAAGTTATTTTTATGGAGAAGGAACACATTCTTTACTTTTATTATAAAAATATAAGAGGAATAGATTGGTAATAGAGACAGGTGTGCCCATTTGTTCTTTTTCTTTGAATTTTTTTTTTTTTTTTGCTAGCATGAGTAAAAATAACCTGCCAAAACGACTTTGTGATTCAGAAAGAGCCTTGGATTTAGAGAAGGATAAAACTATTTGAATTAAGTGTGATAGAGGGATGAATAATCTAAATAAATACAAATATAGTCACAAGAAAAAAATATTAAAATTAGTGTTATGGATTGAATTGTGTGCCCCTCAAAAGGCACACTCTACTCATCCACAGTATCTCAGAATGTGACCTTATTTGGAGATAGAGTATTTACAGAGGAAATCATGTTAAAATGCAATTATCAGGGTGGGCTTTATTCTAATATGACTGGTGTCCTGGTAAACAAGAAATCTTGGACAAAGAGACAGACACATGTATAGAGAATATGGTATGAAGAGACAGCCAGAGAATATGGCCATCTACAAGCCAAGAAGAGAGGTCTCAAACTGATCCTTATTCCACAGCTCTGAGAAAGAACCAATCCTGTCAATATCTTGATTTTGGATATCTAGATTTCAAAACTGTGAGACAATAAAATTGTGTTGTGGGGCGCCTGAGTGGCTCAGTCAGTTAGGCAACTGACTTCGACTCAGGTCATGATCTCATAGTTCATGAGTTCAAGCCCCACGTCGGATTCTGTGCTGACTGCCAGCTCAGAGCCTGGAGCCTGTTTCAGATTCTGTATCTCCCTCTCTCTCTGACCCTCCTCTGCTCATGCTGTCTCTCTCAAAAATAAATAAAACATTTTAAAAAATAAAAATAAAAAACTTGTGTAAGCCACCCAGTTTGCGGTACTTTGTAAGACAGCCTTGACAAATGAATGTAGTTGCTGGGCATGAATTACTGTCACCAATCTTGTCTAGTGTTGAATTTTAGGAGGTACATGTTTTGCATTCCTCTAGAGTGTAGATTTTGTTAGTAGGTTGTAGTAAACTGACAAAAGGACAAGAGCACTGAGAGTATTGTTAACAGTGAATTATAGGTGTGGTGAATCCTCCATCTACTGAGAAGCAAAAGAAGTAGAGCGGAGTCCTTGAAATATATGGAGACAGTAAGTCCTAATGAGGTCAAAGGAACCATTATACAAAGAGAGATTATTATTACATGTTGTAGCCAACATGAATATAAAAATCAGAGCAAAAAAAAAGAAATAGAATAATGTCTAAAAGGTCAAAAGGCACAGATAAAGAAAGGAAAACATGGAAAAACTCTTCAAATCCAATTCAAAAGTCACCTCTGTTTAAAGCATTCCTGATTTCCCTAGCAGAGTCAGTGACTGCCACCTGTATGTGGTCTCAAATTTCATTCATCCCTTTTTAATTGAACTTTTTAACCTATGCTGTATTTCCTGCAGATATGCTCTGTGATGCTACAGTTAGGCATGAAGACTTTCTGCCCTGTAACATTCAGTGCCTCGTATTTACTATACACTTCTGAATGAATTAGTAACATGATAAAAGACTTTTAAAAGTCATATCGGGAATACAAACAAAAAAGAAAAAGAAAATGTAAAGTTCAGGTCTGCTATTCAGAGCTCATGCTGTAAGGTTAGTAGATAATAGAAAGTAGAATTACTGAACTATTTTGCTTCTGTCTTTTCTGTCAGGGGGAATGAGCATCAGTCGGAAAGTACAGATCTAACTTTCCAAAGAGGGAATTGAAGTCTGTGATAAGTGAGGACATAGATAGATACACACACACACACACACACACACACACACACACACACACACATTTTAGCATATGCTCTGATACAGTCCCCATAATATTCTTCCAGATGAGGGAGAAATAGAAACATGCTATAAAGAATGGTATAATTAGAAGTATTAGAGATGGTCATGTCAGTGTAGCATAAAATCAAGTACCAATTTGGGACTTACCTCCTGAGAGTTGGATTCTCACTATGCCATCACCTAACTACATGATCTCAGCCAAAGTAATTCACCTTCCTATGCCTCTGTTTCCACATTTATAAAAAGATTCCAATAATATTAACCAGAGGGGTCACTGTAAGAATTTACAAATACATCTCAAGAACGTAGTATAGCGTTTGGCATATCACAATCACTCAAAATTCTATCACATTTTCTTATTAATTTATGTATCATTTTCAACTTAAAAGGACTGCATCCCTAGTCTCTTTCTAATATGTATTATATAATAAATATAGTCTATGATTTGGCAAGAGATATTAATGACTTATTGACCAAATTTAAGAATAATGAGAAATTAGGAGGTTAAGAATTGATGTAAGTGGATCAAATTAGTTTTGTAACCAGAAACAATAAAGGGAATCTTCTAAGGTAAAATGTATAGATATAGACATTGGTTATTGTTTTAAAGCCATGAAATATCCCACTGCACATATGATTAGGACTTGGTAGTTGAGTGGACCAGCTGGCCCTAAAAAAATTAATGAGATCCAGTGTTTCATTAGATTATATGCTTACCTACAACTTTGACTTATTAATATAAAACACTGAAGAGTGTTTGCCCATGGTTCAGTTAGGTGCAACTTTCACATGATTACTTCAGCCGGCTAATGTATGAACATGCAAGCATCCAGTGCCCACTTGAACAGCATGCCTGTGTAAATGGAAGAAAATGGCAAAGTCCTTCTGGGAAGACAGCTGAGCCAAAGAGGAACTAAATTGGCTGACTCACCAGACTAAATGGAAAGAATCTGAATTTTCTTTCACTTAATCGGATCCTAATGCTTATCATTAAAAATATGTATTAAAGTAGACCTATCAAAATAAATATGGCTATTTTCATAAGATGCAATTTTATATTATATTAAGTTGTATTATAAAATATGTAATATTGTATCATATTATAACTCAACATTTATTATATAATTATATATATTTATGTATAAGTAAACACTATGTATTAATATTTAAAGGTCTACGCTTCACTTCACTTTCAGTGTTCAGATTACTATTTTTTCACAAAGAGTGAAATGTCCATAAGGTACAATGACAAGTAATATAATGGAATGGGTGTGTATTCATACATTAGTATTCATTCATGTAAACACACATATATGTAATATATGCATTTATGTATATCCAATATGACTTTCCTCTAAAAATGGAAATAGTAATTTCAGATAAACCAAACACCTTTATTTGCATGATGTTTTAATGTTTATGAAAATTTAGGGAATTTTTAAACTATACTATATAGGTTAATGAATATGCATAATGATCGGTACAGTGAAAATGGCTTTGAAAAAAATGTGTAGACAGATGTTAACATGAAAAAATACTATCAGTAGGAATTTTGACATCTTCAAATTTCATCTTCATTTTTAAGTGACTTTCAACAACCAAGATGTGCATTTCTTCAAAATTTTTAAAAGTTCTCCTGATATATAAATTAATCATATAAAGATCTCACTTCATTGGTTTTTACACTTTTTTTCTCATGTGGATAAATAGCAGACCATAATACTCCCACTGTTCTCATTTTTTTCCTTTCTCAATATATCTACACAGTGTTTTTATTATCTAATAGAAGAACAAAAGTTTGAATAATTAAAACATTAAAAACTATGATGAAAATATATTTGCATAAGATTTTAATTTAATTTCCTTAACGCAATTAAAAAGAATAATAGTCTGCAGAAACCAGGACTTGCTATTTCTAATATACAAACTATTTTTTAAGTTAACTTTCTAGTTTGTTTAAAATTGGACCACCTTTTCTTATAGAAAATACTATCAATAGAATTTCATTTTAAAAGTCAACCTACTTGTCTCTCATGTTTGTTTCTTCAACCTATTGCTCTGGAAGAATAATTGTGCACTCCATCCCATCCCAGTGAACAGTCACTAGTGATAAATTCCATTTTCTGGGAATATGGGCTCTACCTGGCATGGGAGTTACAAGTGGGTAGCTGGGTATGGGGAAGAATTGTGAGCAAAGGGAAGAAGTAAGAATCATTTCCAGTAATCTCTACACAACAACTTTTGTTAAGTGTGTCATCTTGGAAAGGCCACAAATTTCCCTTCTCAACATTCTACCACACAACTGGGTTTTGAAATTTTATTTCCTACCACTCATGTCCCTATAAAACTACCAAAATTATACAAGGTCATATATGTGGAGATCATTCCTAAACAAGATCTACCTTATTTTTTATTATTCATTTAAATTTTTCAAGAAAAGAAAAGAAAAAAAAACATAATTTGGGACAATGGTAATGACTTCTAGACACAAAAGTCTCATGTAATGGGGTGCCCAAGTGGCTCAGTCACCCAGTTGAATGCCCAACTCAACGAGTCAGTTGACTGCCTGACTCTTGATTTCGGCTTGAGTAGTGATCTCAGTGTGGTGAGACTGAGCCCTGTGTCAGGCCTCACACTGAGCAGGGACCTGCTAAAGATTATCTCCATCTGCCCCTCTCTCTGACTTGTGCTCAGGCTCTTGCTCTCTCTCTCTCTTAAAAAAAAAAGTCTCATGCATTTTCCAAAAACGACCTAACCTTTGAGGAGTATTCTCTCATTAGATTAGACATTAGAGCCTGACTGGGTCTCTCTGAGGATGAAAGACTGAAATGGGTCTGGAGATTGTTTCTACTACAGGGTTTTTTACAACCAGTCAGCAGACAGGTGACATAGACAGCAGGTCCTAGGATTTCTGGAAAAATATCCTGTGTTATAGGGTACTGGTGAGCCTGGGGAAGCTGAAAGGGAAAAAGGAGAAATTCTAAGCAACGGCAAGAAGTGGAAAGGTTTCCCAGCTACAAAGATCAAATTCAAGTTGGTTTTTCAAATAGTTTAAGGCTTTGCTACATACAACCAGAAAACTCAGGCAAATTTTATTTGCTTGTTTGCTTGATTATTTTAAAATAGTCTCTTTTGAGAGATTTCTTAGCAGGATTACATTAGCGTGATTCAAATATGTGTTGATACTGGGAAACACATATTCATTTTTTTGATAAATAATCTTAACAGGAACAAAAAATCTCAATGAAAAGAACATACATTTTCAGTTAAACTCTATTTATGAATGCATGACCTCCATGGCTTCTTGGCAAAGGACTAACACTTTCATTCTAGAAGTAACTATGGCATCATGCTTACAAAAAGCAGGAGAAATAACTTCCTATGTGGTATAACTCTAGGAAGACAGCAAGACTAATAGTCAACGCACTCCTATTCACTAGCTGACTCAATCTTCAACTTTGACCAAGATAGCTCTGACATTCTTAGGGCCTCATAACTTAATTACAGTAGAAATTCTACTAGTACAGATGATAATTCTCATGATAACTTCAGCTCACTGATCATGCCAGGCACTTTAGCCTAGCACATATAAGTGGATTTATACCTGTTTTATACATAAGAAGGTTTATACAAAAGACGTTTACATGGGAGAGAAGTTTTATATGTCATAAAGTGAGTAATGACATAACTAGGATTTCAAAACACAGATTTTCTCTTTATTTGTGTTATTTCAGTAGGCAATTTCCCTGGACCTCAATTTTTAAATCATTAAATGAAATCTAAAATCAGGTCTCATAACAATCAATCTTATATGGTTTCCATGAAGATTTAAATCTTCAAACATTTCCTAGTGCAAAGTAAGAGTTCTATCAAAGGTAGTTATTTGCAGGATTAAATAAAAAAATTCTCTTTTATGGTGAAGTTTAGTATAGCAGTTTAGTACTTGTGGTATATTCTTATATCCTTCTCTGAACTAACATGTTAGTTTTGAGAGAGAAGAGAAAATAAAAAGTAACTTTTCACAGTGAATTTGCTTCTGAGTTAGATGGTTTGATATTTTAGACTAAGAAAAGCTATTATTGCTTAATATAGCAATAAATGCAGAGCTTTATAATAGCAGTGAGTCTGTCACTTCTCTCCAGAGACTATTTCATAACCACATAAGCCATAAAAACAAATATTTCTAAAGAGTGAAAATTGCTTAGAAACATTAACATCTGAAGTATATTATTTAAGTAAAATAGAAATAAATTCAAGAATAGAGTATTTATAACCCCATAGTATTTATTCATATAACAGTGAAAAGCTGATTATTGTAGAATTGTCACTGTCAACAGGGTTAATGGTATTACACAATTACACAAGTGAAAATAGTATTGAATTCACCATTCAATTTGAAGTTAAACATATAGATCGTTGTGAAAACTTTTATTATGAAACAAGATAACTAGAATTCCCAACTTTCATCTATGGCTGCTGACTGAACTCATTGACAGGTTGCAGAAATAGGTAATCAGTCTCCTAATTTAAACTCTATATGACATAGAGTCCAGATCTTATCCGCCCCCCTATTTTTAAAAGAGATATGCTTTAAAAGTATACCTGAAGGATATAAAAGATATACCTGAAGGATATTTTGCAGATTGCAATTCAGAAATTCTTTATGGCTTCATCTTGAGTTTTGCTATAATGCTGTACTGTATACAGGTAATCAAAAATGTTTGCATACTTTGGATATAAACTAATCAAAATACCTACGAAGCATGCTAACAAGCACACCTGTTATCATTAGAGGATTTATTCTCTAATTTTATATGATTAGCACAATCAAATTAAAAGGTGAAAATGTATGATGATAGCACTCTCTTTATAAAGCATGGTAATCATTAGTGTAAATAGTATTAGTAGCAGTTATAAAAATAAATTTGCAGGAATTACATGCTTATATGACAACAGTACCTTCATTCGAAACAGGAGTTTTTAAAAGGGAGCAGCAAGGCTTTTGTATGCATTCTCATTTATTTTTTATCAAAGTCCACAAATACACTTAATGCTATGCACTATAAACTATTCTTTAGTTCCAACTCTTTTTTTCTTTTCCTTCCCTCCTTCCCTCCCTCCTTCCTTCCTTCCTTCTTTCCTTCCCTCCTCCCTTCCACCCTCCCTCCCTCCCAGCTTCCCTCCTTCCGTCTCTTCCTTTCTTCTTTTTCTTTTCTAAGTATGCCTCACACCCAGTGCAGAGCCCAACATGCGACTTTAATTCACGACCCTGAGATCAAGACCAGAATTGAGATCAAGGGTTGGACACTTAACTGGCTAAGCCACCCAGGAGCCCTAGTTCCCCTTTTCCTATAGTGCTAAGATATCGCCTTTCATTCTTAACTGTTTCTTCACTTTTACTTATTCCAAGATATAATTTACTCGTTCTTATCGTTATTGTGTTTCAGATATTTATTAAAGTATTTTTCAAATATTAACTCATAGGATGACTATAATGATGCTTATTTGCTTGTTTGCTTGCTTTTACCCCAGACCTTGATGAGTAAAACTAAGAATGATTCCATACACATGTGTCATAAATAGTTTCTTTGGTGTTTCTGGAAGATAAAATTGGGGAATATTGGGGCATCTAGGTAACTCAGTCAGTTAAGCGTCTGACTTCAGCTGAGGTCATGATCTCACAGTTTGTGAGTTCGAGCACCGTGTCAGACTCTGTGCTGATAGCTCAGAGCCTGGAGCCTGCTTCTGTGTCTCCTTCTCTCTCTGCCCCTCCTCCACTTGTGCGCGCGCGCGCGCTCTCTCTCTCTCTGTCTCTCAAAAATAAACATGTAAAAACAATTTTAAAACTGGGGGGATATTATAACCTGCTAATAGTATTTAGCTCTATACCAAGTATATTGAGGCTATATGATAAGTACTAATATTAAATATAGTGCAAGAGAGTTTTCTTATTTCAAAAGAATGAAAATTCAATGCAGATAAATACTACATATACCATCTATCTATCTACATAGCTAGCTAGCTGCCATAACAGTATAGATATAAATGTTAGTTGCCAATGCACATTATAGTACAATGCTCTAATGTTTATGCAAAATAATTATAATTGAAGAATAGAAGCTTTCTTCAAGTTTCAAAAGAAAGACAAATGTTGGGGTGCCTGGGTGGCTCAGTTGGTTAAGTGACCAACTTTGGCTCAGGTCATGATTTAATGGTTTGTGGGTCCAAGCCTCACATCGGACTCTGTGTTGACAGCTCAAAGCCTGAAGCCTGCTTCAGATTCTGTCTCCCTCTCTCTCTGCCCTCCCCTATTTGCACACTCTTTCTCTTTCTCTCTCCTTCCCTCCCTCTCTTGAAAACAAAGAAAATATTTAAAAAAAGAAAGAGAAATGTTAATCAACCAGGATTAATGCTAAAGGTCAGAAATGGATGTTGGGTGGAAGCAAAGGTTACACAAAAGTGGAAGTAGGAATCAGAGCCAGAAATGAGAGAATGAAGTGAATATTTCTCAGTTGAGGTGACAATCAAGAGTAGGTTGGGGAGGGAACACTATTCAGTATCATAGTATGGGTTATAATCAGGGTGGAAAAGATCATAAAGAGAAAGAAAATGTCCCTGAGGCACCATGGATGATGCTTCCTCCACTTGGGGCTGTTTCATGTGCAGGCCTCCTGAGAGTCCTCAACTTCTCCAGGATGAATTATTAGTAACAGTAATTATTTTTAAATACCCTTGGTGTTATTGTTGGGCTCTTGAAAGCTTTTAATATTTGTTTTAATATTTTTACCAGGAAATTAAGACTTAGTTAAGATATTTAAATATTAGTCAATTTTGACATAGAGAGTATTTAGAAATAAGGATCAATCATCTTTGATTATGGGAATAAAGACTGACCAAGTTCTAAGTAAACAAGTGTTAAATTTAACAGTGTGAGAAAGCCAGATGTTAGAGATCAATATAAAACTTCCATTTCCAACAGCACAAACCTCTTAATCTTCATGAACATGACAACAAACTTTATTCGTATCAAAATTAAAGGTCAGTGGAGCACTTTATGAGCAGACTGACAACTTCCATCCACACTAACATTTCTATTCCTTATGTGTTCTTAAAAGCAGGAGAATTCGAGTTTTATACCTAACACGTCAGCTGAAAATACAGTAGAAAGAGAAAGGAAACATTGTGCCAATCATAATGAAATTTTAACTGATTCTAATATATGCAATTTTAGGTTTAAAATGAAATTGATGACTAGCAATGCTTTCCATGTGAATGAAAGGGGTAAGCTGCAATTTGCAAAACTTCTTTGAAAAGAAATGGCTAAGGACTTGGAACAAAGTAGGAGAAATACAAGGTTTTTAAATGAACAGTTTTCCAAATTTCCTATTCTAGATTGAGAATAGTGGAAACATAGGAAGCTTCTTTGTTGGTCTCTTCTATTTGGTTTGATTTAGTTCTATTCATTCCGATTCTAGTCTATTGCATGGTAGAATCAGCTTGTATTTCAGTAGTGATAAAATGTGTTTTTATTTTGTCATATATGTGTGGTATGTATCTGTCTACACACACACACACACACACACACACACACACACACTTGCTCTAATTCTAGTTAATGTACAAAACAAGAGTAGGTAACTTGCTTTCAGTCCCATGTGTAATCTGTGAATTGCAAGAAGGCAACAAGCATGTACTGGGTTATTTGATCATTATTTATTTAGGAACTTATCATAATTTTATCNAAATTTCCTATTCTAGATTGAGAATAGTGGAAACATAGGAAGCTTCTTTGTTGGTCTCTTCTATTTGGTTTGATTTAGTTCTATTCATTCCGATTCTAGTCTATTGCATGGTAGAATCAGCTTGTATTTCAGTAGTGATAAAATGTGTTTTTATTTTGTCATATATGTGTGGTATGTATCTGTCTACACACACACACACACACACACACACACACACACACACTTGCTCTAATTCTAGTTAATGTACAAAACAAGAGTAGGTAACTTGCTTTCAGTCCCATGTGTAATCTGTGAATTGCAAGAAGGCAACAAGCATGTACTGGGTTATTTGATCATTATTTATTTAGGAACTTATCATAATTTTATCCCCCATCAGAGTAAATCAATATATAATTTCTACTCAGGTTTTTGGAGCTAGATCGCTAAAAGCTCATAAACTATGAGTTTGCTCAATCAAAGTTGAATCAGACATAGGTTTAATTGGTCAGGTACATGGATCAGGCATTAATATTTTATTTAAGCTTATCACATGACTTTGATGAGAAGTCAGTGCTGAGAATTTGATGAAAAATTTCATCAAGTTTTGTTTCATTTCATTTGCTGCCACACTCAAAAACTTCCTTTTCTTTCCTTATAAATATTTTCACAGTATTGGTTAAAAAAAAAGGGAGGGATATTAAAAGTAATTCCTAGGAAGTTTTCAGAAGAGTGCTGATGTCTTTAATGAGATTCCAAATTTGAAACAGATAATGAGATACTATTGCTCATCCTTACACAGTAAAAATAAGCCACTAAACCAACTGTTTTTTCACGGATTACATTACCAGAGGAGGTGATTTTGGCCCATCATGTGTCATATAATTAGATTTTGAAAGCACTGAGAGAATCCCTTTGGGAGGCTACAGATTGTAATGCCCCAGGAATTTGTTTCCTCAACAACCAACAAAGGATCAAAAAAGAAAGGAAAAGATGAACTTACCAATATGTGCATTTTTCAGAAAATTACTGGATGTTAGTTCTCCTCAAAACACATGCAAAACTGTCATAAGTGGTAATAGAAAGTGTGAATGCATATGGAATTTGAAGAAGCTACACAATGAAAGTGTCTTGAATATTATGTAATGCTTCATATGATGTTTCCTGTATAGCTTTAGCTAGCAAAAGTAAAATTCAATAGAATTGCCAATTATAAAACATTTCATGGGGCACCTGGGTGGCTCAGTCAGTTAAGCTTCTGACTCTTGATTTCAGCTCAGGTCATAATCTCACAGTTCGTGGGTTCAAGCACCATGTCGGGCCATGTGCTGACAGCGTGAAGCCTGCTTGGGATTCACTCTCACACTCTCTCTCGCTTGCTCGCTCTCGTGCTCTCTCTGCCCTTTCCCTGCCCACAGGCATGCACACACTTCCACTCTCTCAAAAATAAATAAGTAAAAAATAAATAAACATTAAAAAGTAAAACAAGTCCATATCATTAGTTATAAAGAAAATAGGAAGAGACTGGAAAAGGTAATTTTATAAGAATAGTCATATACAATCTGAAATCTTGCACTACAGTTTATAAGAGTGTGTGGCATTTTATGTTTAGAAATTAAAAGTAATAGCTAATCAATTTATTATCTTATTCAGACTTACTCAGGGAAACATGGAATAAAAAGAAACATTTATATACTCAGTGACACCACACATGATTCTATTCATTTAACAATTGTATCTAAGTTTTTAAAAAATATTTATAACTGTTACTAAATAATGAATGATAATTTTTCAACATATTAAATTTACTGAATAATTTATTCATAAAATTTCATTGGATCATAACTGTGAAACTAATAATTACTATAAGTATTGAAGAATACTGTCCCTAATCTCAAAAATAAACAAACAAAAACATGCCTAAGTGTTAATGGCTCTTAAAACAAACAGAAGGGATTGGTGTCACACTTCCTAAGAACTTACTTTATTTCATTTAAAGCATGATAGAAAAAAGGTATCAAACTAAGGATGAGATTTGTCAATAATGACTATATATATTTATATATATTACAAATATAATACCAAATAAACATGTGTATATATATAAAACATTTGACTGCTCCACAATTAGACATTTTATATTTTATTTGTGAATGATTTTCAGAAATAAATGTTATGCTCAAAAGGAATAACTATGGATAAGTATATGTCTACATAAACTTTTTATCAAATAAAAAGATTAACTCATTGCATTAAATTTCCCCTTCATTAACAAAGAAAGATTCATTTGTTATAGAAACTTTGGAAAAATGTTGAGACTACAAAGTTAAAATCTCAACAGCTAGAGAATATCATAACTTTTTAAGTTTATTTTATTTATTTATTTTGAGAGAGAGAGAGAGTGTGCACATGTATGAGCTGGTAAGGGACAGAGAGAGAGGGAGAGAGAGAATCCCAAGCCGGCTCGTCACTGTCAACATAGAACCTGACATGGAGCTCTATCCCATGAACCATGAGATCATGATCTGAGCCAAAATCAAGAGTCAGATGCTTAACCAACTGTCCTAGAGAATATCATTCTTAACACACCAGATTAATGTCTTTCTAGTATAGACTTTCTAAAATAACTATATTTGTCTTTATGTAGCTTAAATTATGCCGTTTCATCCTGATTTAACACCTATATTATTTGTAATGTGGTATCAGGCATGAAACATTTTTTGTTTCTATGTAATAATTTTAATGATTATTATTATATTGTCTGTGTACACCATAATTCATGTATTAATTTTAAGCTTTTATACTACTACTTCCATTTTCTGCCATGTGAATAATGCGAGAACTGGCAATTCTGTGTAAATTTTCTACACTTTTAGTGATTGCTTTTATATAGATACCTAGAATTAATATTATTTAATAAAGGGATATGATTTTGACTGAGCAATCTTCTATGCATAACAGGAACAAATGCTATGGGGAACAGCCTCATTTCTTCTCACTCTTTTGGAGTTATCATTTTAGACATATTATGCCTATCTACTTTGAAATTATTTATTCACTACTTATGAATTTCTGTATACACTCATATATTAATAGCAATGTGTTTAAGGGTCAAAAACATGTTTCTATGAAATTCTTAAAATATTTCACATCATATTTTTAGGTTATAGATGGAGACTGATGACTATTTCTACTTTTTATAGATTTTCATTTTCATCAATTAAAAATTGCCTTCTTCAGCTCAATAAACACTTTTCCCCCACTATTTGTTGTCAATCTTGTTTCCTGTTTTTGCTTGGCTGTTTTTATTTGCTCATGAATATTAAAAACACCCACTCCCCCATCCTTTCTATCCTCCCTTTCACACCAAAAGTTTTGTCACTATTTTAGTTAAAATAATAAAGATGATGGGATCATATAAAGCATACTTTTCTGAGGGTGTCACTTGCCCTCCATGATATTTTGTGACAACCCACTATGCATCCCTTTTTTGTTTTTAATTTTTTTAATGTTTGTTTATTATTGAGAAACAGAGAGAGACAGAGCATGAGCACGGGAGGGGCAGAGAGAAGGGGAGACAAAGAATCTGAAGCAGGTTCCAGTCTTTGAGCTGTCAGCACAGAGCCCAATGCGGGTTTCGAACCCACAAGCCGTGGGATCATGACTTGAGCTGAAGTCAGATGCTTAACTGACTGAGCCACCCAGGTGCCCCTATGCATCCCTTTTTTAATAGGTGTATATTATTCCCTTATACCTTAGTTTTAATCTTCATTTTTACAGGTGCCATCAATTTAAACTTTACCTTTAATGTAATCAGATTAACTTTTTCTCTACATAGAGAAAGTTAAAACAGGTTTAATAGCTTTTGTGTTTGAAATTACTTGGCAATTTTCCTTATTTATGTCTTTATTTTATGCTATTGTTTCTTGTGGTTTTGTTTCATTATATAAATTATGTACTGTCTGCTTATGTATCTTCTATAATTAATACGGAACTACATTTTTTTATTAGCTTATACGGTTTACTTATGTTTAGTAGATAGTGCCTAATTTTGGAATGAGACAATGATCTTTGCACTTCTTTAAGATAGACAGGAATTAAATATCTATCTATCACCTATTAAAATTTCTGTTATTCAAAATTTTAATTTGAGGTATGGGTTAGAGTTTTATTATATAATTATTATATTTAGAATATACATATTTTTCAATTCCTTGCCATTTATACATATTTTCCAATAAAGGCTTTTACAATATTTTTAGATGTGTACCTAATTTTGCTCATATTCATAACTATTATAAATGTTTAATTATCTACCTGTGATTTCAAGTCTTACAATAGCACATAAAATATGACCATATTATTTCATTCATATGCGTTATTCAAGAAAGAAAACAAATGAACAAAGGGAGGAAAAACCAAGAAACAAACTCTTAACTATAGAGAACAAACCAATACTGGAGACGAGGTATGTTGGGGGATTGGTGAAATAGGTGATGGGGATTAAAGAGTGCACTTGTGATTTGCACCAGGTGTTTTGTGGATATGCTGAATCACTATATAGTACACTTGAAACTAATATTACACTGTATGCTAACTAACTAGTATTTAAATAAATTGTATTAAAGTATGACTATTAAGCTCTGTATCATTACTGAATTATGATATACAGATATATTTTATAAATATATAGTTTTTTGTAATTTTGCAAATATAATTGTTTATTATGATGTCTTGTGAAAATTTATCTGAGTTCAGAATACTTTCATCAAAACTGTGTCCCTTAAAAACCCATAAACTTCTTATTTCTTATAGCAATGTGGGAGAATTGGATGACCCTATATATCTTTTTAATTAACAAATATTTTCTTTCTGGATATTTACACGTTGTGTTTTTAGCATTAACTTTAAAGGTTATTACTAAATCTGCATCTACTTAAATAATTTTTATTCACAGAAGCTATTAGTCTGCTTAGAGTTATTATCTGAGGCCATTTTCTTAACTTTAATATTTTCTTCAAAACATCTTTAAGATTAGTTTCATATTATCTGATAGCTTTCATAGGCACATCTGTAATTTTTATCATGAATCTCCATTTCCTAGTTTAGTTTTAACTTTTTCAATTTATAAATTTTCTTTCTCTTTTCCTCTATTACATGAGAGCTTCTTATGTTTATCCTCCTCCTCCCATGATATATTCCCTTTTCTGTTTCCAGTGTACATTTGAATTCTTCTATTAAATTTACTACTTCTCATACTTTATCCTTCTGATTTCAGTCATCCATTTATTAGATATGTCACCCCACAGTCATTTATTATATACCTCACCCTACAGTCATTTACACTTTTAAGATAACAATTATAGGGGCACCTGGGTGGCTCAGTCGGGTAAGCATCTGACTTTGGCTCAGGTCAGGATCTCACCATTTGTGGGTTTGAGCCCGGCGTCAGGCTCTGTATGTGCTGACGGCTGGCTCAGAGCCTGGAGCCTGCTTCAGATTCTTTGTCTCCCTCTCTACAGACTCTCCCCTGCTTAGACTGTCTCTCTCTCTCTCTCTCTCTCTCTCTCTCTCAGATATACATAAAACATTTAAACATTTAAAAAAATATAACAATTATATTTTCTCTCAACTTTTACTTTATTTCATGACAAAATATATTCTAAACCCATTTTTCTCAGTATTCAAGAGTACACAAGAAGCCAAGTATTTATTTCCTGCAGAATCTTTTCAAAGACAGTAAGATTTTTCTTGGCTTTAAGCAAGAACAAAGAGAGGTCTGTTTTGCATTCACCTTTTTTCCAACAAACATTGGTGCAGCTAGAGCCTTCAGGTAATTCATCAGTGTGCACTTGTAATCTGTTAGCTTCTCATATATGTATTTGTATTGTTTGCAGCTACAAGAGTATGATAAAATCACTCTCTAGGCTGTTAAATTCTTTAATAACTCTCAAAAGTTAGTTAAGTTTGAGGGTCTTCACTGTGCAACATAGTACATCAAAGAATGCACGTACTGGCATTATTGATTCCTGGCCCCCTCATATCTAACCAAGTTTATACATTTTATTGAAATAAAAATACATTCAGAATGCAATATCCTGTAACTTTACTACCTCATCCCAGCATAATAATGCATGCTGGAATTTATAGTTTTTGCAATAAGTGAGAAATGAATTGAAAGGGCATCCAGTGGAGATAAGCAGAAGACACATCTCTTGATTTTCCGAGTGTAGTTTCAAAATCTGTTGTTACCTTTTGTCTTTCTTTTTTCCAGTCATATTAATGTACTGTAATTTGTATTTATTAACTGTTAAGCCTACAACTTTATATGACATTTTAGTTTGATTAGCCCTTTAATTTACAACCTGAGGAACCAAAATAGGCATGGTTGATAATCTCCATGTGATATGAGAATAAAGTTCCTTCTCATTAAAAAATTCTCATTCCACAGAAATATTAAATATATCCTATATACTGAAATAGCTGTCATTTGTCCCTCTATACTGAATAGCTGCCATGTGGCCCTTTAGATACACTTTGGATTGCATCAATGGGTTGTCATGTACCTCAGATTGGCAAAGATGAGGCACCAGAAGGAGGTGCTGAGGCCAGCAGGAGAGGGAGTTCAGGATATTTATTTTCTCAGCTGCCTCTCCATCAGAGGTTTATAAATTCACAGGTTTATAAAATTTATCTTTAATGGCTTCATCTTCTGTCTGATGGCTCTTACCACACAGATTCCTTGCATATTCCCCCATCATTTATCATTTTTCTAAAACCCATCCATATATTTTTAAGTAATCCCTCCATTAAACTATCCTCAAATTTCCTAATTTGAATGTATCATGTATTTCTTGACACCGACTCAATTGATGCACCGACTTAGAGAAAGAATATGCTACCTAGAAATAACACAGACCCTGCCATTTAGAAGCCAGGTGATCTGGTCAAATTGCTTACTTGCACTTAGCCTGTTTCTTCATCTCTAACTATGTCTAATATCATCTACTTGTGATGATGTATGAAGAAAACTGCGCAGAAAGCTCTTGGGACATAGAAGACATCATACAAATGAAATCAGGTATTATTTTTAGCTTTTGTTGGCCAAATAATCTTAGCAACTAAGAATAAAAAATAAATATATGTATATATATGTAAGGAGAAATAATGCTGTTAGCGGCTCTACAGAATTATTTATTCTTTAATTCTACTCCAAACACAGAAGGATATGAAACATTTTCATGTCAAGAGTATACAACTTTAATCCACTTAACTTTGTAATTGTTTTTAATGTTTATTGATTTGGAGAGAGAGAGAAAGAGGGAGACAGAGGAGGAGAGGGAGAGAGAGGGACAGAGAGGACAAGAGGGAGAGAGAGGATCCCAGGTAGGTTTTGTGCTGTCAACACAGAGACCTATGCAGAGCTCAACACCAACCTGAGATCATGACCTGAGTCAAAATCAAGAGTGGGATACTTAGCCAACTGAGTCACCAAATGCCCACATACTTTGTAATTATTAATGTCACTTATATTGCAGAATGAAACGCAAAACTGCTGTACAATATAAATGCAGCAAAAAAAAAAAAAAAACAACGGGTAAATGGACAGTGTTAAACTTCAGAACATATTTTCTAACTTATATCCCTCTCTATAGGACAAATTTATTAAGTTGCTCATTTCCAAATTTCTCTGTGTAATGATCTTAATGGATCAAAGTGGTTTATTTTACCTGAGATTTCACAATGCAGTATAAATTTTTACCTTTAGGCAGTATTATCTTCTTTCAATTATTTCCAAGCCTGAACCACTTCTGAAGCATTTACAACTCAAAATAACACTATGACATTGACATTAGGTTTAGTCAATAAATGTAATGTAAACTTAAATATCAGTATTGACATGAGTTCTATTAATATGTGTTATAGTTCCAGGAGATGCATGAACAGAGCTTTGATTTTTCCACTTCTGAATTTCAATATTGCTATAGATGTGGAAAATCTTTTTTTAAATTAATTTTTAAATGTTTATTTACTTTTGAGAGAGAGAGAAACAGAGCATGAGCAGAGGGGGGACAGAGAAAGACACACACACACACACACACAATCTGAGGCAGGCTCAGGCTCTGAGCTTCCAGCACAGAGCCTGACATGGGGCTTGAACCCACAACTGTGAGATCATACCCTGAATCAAAGGCAGACACTTAATCGACTGAGCCATCAGGGTGTCCCTGTTGATCATTTCTAAGATGCTGGGTTCCAACATCCTTTCGCTAATACAATCTTAAAAAACATGCACATAACCACTTCAATCTAAACACAATTTATGGAGGGAAGATGGCAGAGGAGTAGGGAGCTTCATACATTCTGCTCACCCCTATTTCTCAAATGGAGTAGGCCTGAAGCCATAGGAACCCTTACAGAATCATAGGAGTTTGGGAGGAAAAGGAGACAGAGTCTGCTGAGAAAACCACCTTGTAGTGTGAGGGCAAAGTGGGGACATTCAAAAAGGGCCAGTACCTGGACACAGAAGGAGGGAGGGGAGGGAGCCCCCTTTGTGGGGAGCCACGGTGAGTCAAGGGGAAAAGAAACAGCAGCTGAAAGTGCTCAATGAACTGTCCCTGTCCCTGCAGAAGAGAAAAACCTCGGCTTGGGACAAAGAGTGATCCAGTTTGCAGCTGTGCAGCTGACCTTGAGCTGAACACCCCAGTCCCAGGTGACGCCAAGAGAAACTGCTCCTCTGCTTGCCAACTAGACCTGGAGGGGAAGCGGAGTGGCTTCAGGCCTCTTCTAGCTATGCTCCATCCCCAGTGGGGAGGCGACAGGCTTGAAACTGCTTGGAGGGATTCGGCCTGCAGGATTATTTCGGGTGGTATTAATGGGGCACACGGACTAAGATCTAGAAATGAGTCCTGGCTTGGAATACAGAGCACTGCCTGCTGTGGCTACGCCCGCAGCAGAGGGAGATTGGACCCAAAATAGAGTTGCAACCCTTGGTTCAAGAGGGAATGGGGCACTGCCATTTTTCTCCCCACAACCACCAGGTCTGTACCTCAGAGAGCAGCCACAGGATGCAGTGGTGGCAAAGACCCGCCTACACAAAACAACACAACGCCTATCCCTGCTAAAGAGCTGCCTTTTTTTTTTTTAACCAGATGCTGGGGCAAGACCAACATGGATGCACTTGTCTCATTCATATCCCTCCCCTCTGCTGGACTGGGCACTCTGGTCATTGGTTCGCTTAAACAGTCACATTTAATCCATTCTCTAGATGTATATTCTACACCTCCACCACTACCTTTCTCTCTCTCTCTCTCTCTCTCTCTCTGGGGTAATCAGACTATCTAGTTTCTCTGAGTAACACTATCTTCATTTATTTCTCCTCACCTCCTACCATATTCTCCTCTTTCTCTCTCTGAGTTAAGCCTCTTATTCTGTCTAGTCATCATCCAAAAAAAAAAAGAAAAATCGTCCAATTTTGCTTCCTCCCTGCTGTGTCATTTCTTTCTTTGTATATGCTCTTCCATCAGCACTGCATTCACCTTACTCTTTATTTGTAGCTGGGAATTCTGGATTTATGCCTTTAAACTGTCCTTTGTCTTTTGGGTATTTTTCTTTTTCCTTTTCTTCTTTTTTAAAATTAAAAAAAAAAGTTTATTATTTGTTTTTCTTTCTTCCACTTTTTTTTTCCTTTTTTTCCCTCCTACTTTTTTTTTTCCTTTTTCTCTGTCGGTTTGCATGTTTATTGGATTTATCGGTGTGTTTGTGTGTCTTTGTTCCTTGTGTGTTTGTCTGTTTTTTATTCCAGGGCTACCTCAAGAAACAAGCCAAAGTACACATGGTGGAGAGTTCCAAATACCACTACTAGTAGGAAAATAAAATAATCAGAGTCTCAACTAGAGAGACCAAGAGACACCATTCAAAGAACACTTCCTGAATGGACAGGCACTGACCAAAGAGCCTTCTTTAATTCAGCAGTACTCACAGGTGCAGAGTGCATGACAAGGGCCAAAATGATGAAATAGAAGAACTCTCCTCTAAAGATTCCAGGAAGAAATGCTCAAACAGATATAAACTGCTCAAAACAGATATAAGCAATGTAAATGAACAATAATTTAGAACAATAGTCATAAAATTAATCACTGGGCTTGAAAAAGGCATGGAAGACATCAGAGAAACTATAACTACAAAGACTATGGAGCTTAAAAATAGTTGTCATGAATTAAAAAATGCTATAAATGAGATGCATAATGAATGGAGGTATCCAATGCATGGACTGAACAGGCAGAGAGGAGAATAGGTAAATTAGAAGACACAATTGTCAAAAAAGAGGAAGCTGAGAAAAAGAGATAAAGTGATTCCAGAACACAAAAAGAGAGTTTGAGACCTCAGTGATACAATAATATGGAACAATATCCATATCATAGGAATTCCAGAAGATGAAGAAAGAGGGAAAGGCGCTGAAGGAGTCCTTGAACAAATTACACTTGAACACCTCCCCAGTCTGGGGAAGGAAACAGACACTGAAATCCAAAAGGCACAGAAAACACTGCTCAGAGGTAAATTGAACTGATCTTCTACACGACAGATCATAGTGAAACTGGAAAAATATAAGGACAAAGAGAGGATTCTGGAAGCAGCTAGGGATAAAAGGGCCCAAACATACAAAGGGAAACTTTTAAGAGTAGTTACAGACCTAACTACTGAAACTTGGCAGGCAAGAAAGGAATGGCAGGAAATTTTCAAGTGATCAGNAACTAGAAGGAGAGCAACAAGAGCAACTCAAACCCAGTAGGAGAAGAGAAGTAATAAAAATCAGGGCAGAAATAAATAATATAGAATCCCAATAAAACAACAGAACAGAGCAAAGAAACCAAGAGTAGATTTTTGTAAAAAATAAACAAAATTGACAAACCTCTAGCCAGGCTTCTCAAAAAGAAAAGAAATAGCACCCAAATAGACAAAATCAGTAATGAAAATGGACTTATTACAACCAGCCTCTCAGAAATACAAGCAATTTCCCTCAGAGACACTTCTCCAAAGAGGACATCCAGATGGCCAACAGACACAGGAAACGATGCTCAGCATCCCTCCTCATCAGGGAAATACAAATCAAAACCACACTGAGATACCACCTCATGCCCGTCAGAGTGGCTAAAAAATAAAATCAGGGACTATAGATGCTGCCGAGGATGTGGAGAAACGGGCACCCTCCTACACAGTTGGCGGGAATGTAAACTGGTACAGCCCCTCTGGAAAACAGTGTGGAGGTTCCTCA